>NW_020944646.1:3774769-3809779 GCF_900497805.2 Vombatus ursinus
AACACAGGTGTCATTGGTGAGTGTCTCTTGCAGACAGATAAAGAAAACACAAACTGGTTAGGTCAGTAGAAGAGTCTTCTTGAACCTTTGTTAGCACTTCAATTCTCTGTGGCTGTTCCAAAAACACTATCTTCAAACTTCCATGACTATCTGCCTATTGCCATAGTTGTTTGTTTAATACACTTCTTTTTGTGCAATGATACTCTTTGTAGGTCTACTTTTAAGCCAATCTGGCTGATTCTGACTTGTTCTCCACTCATGTCTTAGCAGATAGTTGGTAACTTTCATAGCTAGGCCTCAGGCTAACTACTCTTAAGCAAATATGCAGACTTGAAGGACAATGTGAAAAAATCACTCTTACCTTCTTTGCTATACCATTTCACTGGCAATGGGCTACTCTTCCTGAAAGGGTTCCAAATGACTTCTACTGAATTTCTTGATCAGAAAAAAATTATTTGAAGTAGAGGAAAAATACTTTGAATATTGAGCACATACAAAAATAGGAATAAATTGCACACTTCTCCTTGAATGAAATACGATTAGTATCTGCTAATTAAAGCTCCATAGATATGAAACCTCTGGATAGCTTTTAAAGTTAATTTTTAAAGGAGTGTTTAGATGTACCACATATGTAAAAATTTGAATCTGAGTCTGATTAGTAGCTATTCCTTCATAATTCGTTTTCATTTTCCCTTTTGAAAAGATCTGAGCACCTGTTCTAAATTTGACAAGCATAATTTACTATATTTTCTCCAGCAATTTTGGGATGTTCTGAAGATATATTAGTACCCATCATATGCTCCCAGACTTAATGCAAAATTTGAGTCAGCATACACAAAGTGCAGGCTTTGCATGGCAACTGTTGGCTGAAGTCCTAATGCTCTGTTTCATTTTTCTGATGAGGTGATGAAGTGTAAAGCTTGTACCATGTAATTTTACCATGTGTTTCTTTAGGGATTTTTGAAAGAGGATCAATGACTTAAAATCATCAGATGAAAGGAATGAGGAAGGTCACAGGTAATATTTTCTGAAATTCTACTAAAAATGTCTGAGTCCATTTCAAATAAACCCATGCACAATAGGATTAATAATCACTGGGATTATAATATTATTTTAAAAAATATATAACATATAAGCCACCTTGACCTGAGAATTTAGCACATTCACAATCAAGAACATATATTGCCCTATTCTGTTTTGATTCCAAAGAGGTGTTTATGCCAGTGAATTGTAAATTTGAGAAATGTAAATTTCTGAATTTTAATAAGGCAAAATATGATGGATTCAATTTGTGAATGTAGCTTTTCAATAATTACCTTTTTAATGATCACAGCAGTAATCCTGATGCTTGCTACATAAACGCATTTTGAATAAAAGTTAATAGGATTTTACTGAACATTTAATTTTCATTGTTTTTTATCAAATGTGCATTAACACTAAAGGAGACCAGTTTCAAAATATTTTTCCAGTTCAAAACAAGTTCAGCCTCTAGCAACATATTTTTAATCAAAATGCAAGAAGCACACAGATGAATGCCTTTTGATGACACTTCTAAAGACTATAAAACTACCTATCCACCAGTTAAATAGAAAATAACAAATAAATACAACAAAAGTTTCGTAAGTACTAGTCAGATGACCAAGTATCATCACCATGCTATGACATGGACACAGTAATTAATATTCTAGTTAAGCTACCAAATCATTCCCCTACAGTTAAATTTTACAAAAATGTCCATCTTGGCAAAATGCTATAATATTCTTTTGAAATCATCCAAAATATTGCAACTAGATTTTTTCTTTTCTAATCCAGAGATATTTCTTATTTTATTGCATATCTTTGATAATGGCAACATTATTTTTTCATCAACAGCACTGAATTATAATAATTTTGAATATGTGGTATTATGGAAAGACCACTGATTCTAGACTCACAGGACCTGGGTTCAATTCTAGTTCCTGATATTCTAATACCTGTATGACCTTGTGCAATTTATGTAGCTTCCTTGGTATTCAGCTTCCTCATCTTTAAAATAAGGGATCTGGTCCCTTCCAACTGTAGATCTACAAACCTATGATTGCCTTCGCTAATTTTCTAGCTTGAGAGAAAGTAACGATCACTGATATTGAATAAAAAAAAGACTTTGATTCATGTCTTGGTTCACCCTGTGTTACTTTGGGCAATCATTTAAACTCTTTGAAATGTTAGTCTCAGAGGTCTGTTTTAATTATATATTTATCTGTGGTCATTATTTTTATATAATAAATAAAAATGGAAACTTAGGAAAAACTTAGGAAAAGTACCACATTTTTATTTTTGAAAGAACCAGCAAGATGTGATAGAAAGAACGCAGCCTTTGGAATGTGTAAAAATGGGCTTAATTCCTGACAATGATAATAGTGAACCTGGGCTAGCCCCTTCAATTCTGAAGCTTACTTTCCCCATTTATAAAATCTCTCTCTCTCTCCTATCCCCCCATAAATGGAAATAGTGAATTATTGAATATTGTTTGGTTTAGTTTTAATCTATGTCTATACTTACATCAAGATTCCTTGCAATGTAGTTGATCTGCATCTTATCTAAATCTTAATATTAAAACAGCTAAAAATTTAAGTGACTGCCCAAGGCCTCACACTTAGTCAGGTGTTAGAGACAGGTCTTGAACTCAGACATTCCTGACATTATGACCAGCAACATGGTAACAACTTAAACCTGACCCTCCTATATTCCTTCCTACTTTCCAATTTGCAGTGAAGAATGTTGAATGTTGAAGGAAAGCAAAGCAAAAGCTGGAAGTTATGACAAGGGGGATAGTTGGAGGGTAGGAACAGAAACAGAAAAGAATTGAGCTAAATTTCCAGAGCAAAACCATTTTAAAATCTTGGATTCTTGGTCTACTGTCAGCATAAGCAGAAGAGATTGACATATCTAGGTGAATTCCTTAGGGGGATTACTTTAATGAAAAGATTAGAATGATTTGTAATTAGCATATAAATTGTTTATATGTAAATGAATGAACCTAAAGTGTTTGAAAGCAGTTTGTTCTCCCAAGTAGGTTACCATTGCCCTATCCCCTACAGTTTGCAATTTTTGTTGAGCTATTGTTTTGCTTAGCAAACCTCCCCTTCTCTAATTATATAAAAGGAATATTCAGCCCAATCTTTACTTATAATAACAATTCTACTACTGAGGTCTGAACTTGAAACGTTTAACTAGTTGTTCCCCTATCTTAGTTTTGTTGCCTCTTTGGTAGGTGACAATAATCTGCCAAAGATTTAAGAAGAATCATTGTCCAAAATGTCTTGAAAACCAGCCAACATGTAGAAGCATTCTCAAGGTAACTATGGTCAGCTGTTGTGCACCTGCCCAACTTCATATTGTAACACGTTGTTTCTTGGCTGATGATTTGTTCAAGCAGTTCAGCGTGGCACATTTTGTTCATTCTGAAGGACCTGAAGGACAGGGATGTTTTTGGGAACATGAGAATGAATATTTTAATAAATTGTTTGTTTTTGAAATAGCACCAATAGGATAAGAGGAGAAACTACTCTAGGGGCAAGCAGTATGAGAACAGCTCATTTGTTTTACTTTAAAAACTGCTTATTGTTGATTAAAAAGGATTATTTTCCTGACTTTTTCTCCAAATCATAGGGAAACAGTGCCATAAACGATATTTATGAAGAATGTCTGTCTAAAGGCAAAATAACAAGCTAAAGAACTCTTCACTTTTCAAGTCTTACCTCAAACCCAGCCATGGCAAAAGACAGATTCTCCCCAGAGCTGCTAACCTCTGACCACAATAATGATATATAACTGACATCAGGGCACTTAGATACCTGCCTTTTCTCCTGACTTGCTCCTGGGTCCCAGCGGCCTGCTTGATCTCTGACTTAATGATACTATGCTAGAAATATAAGGCAGAAAAATATCACAAGTCACATAATAGTTAAAGGGTAGGGTCTTTGCAGATTTGAATGTGTTTTGGTACTCCACTCCCTTCTTCTTAGAGGGGGAAAAATAAATTCTAGAATCATAAATCTATAATTGAAAGGAAGTTCAGAATCCATCCAATCCAACCCCATTATTGATACAGAGACCGAGGCCAAGAGAGGCTAAATAATTTGCCTACTGTCACATAGTTGATTTGGGTCTAAAGGTTTTAGTGGTCCTAATGATTAGGATCATGATCAGAGCTAGGCAAAAATTTAAGATGGTTATTAATCTTCCTCTTTTGTGTGCTGCTGTCCTCCTGCATCCTTCTCATTCTCCTTCAATGTCTTGCTTTATCAGTTGTACTTCTTCACAATCCACTCATTTCTCATGCATTATGCAAATACTATCTACCAGGGTTCCTTTTCCTGATGGAAGTCATCCATTACCATGTTAGTGACTTCTTATGCCAACATTCCAATGAGTACTATTTGCATTTTAAGAGAGAATCACAGAAAATATAAAAATGATATTAACTCACAATTTCAAAGGTTATAAAGTCAACAATGAATTTCCTAACAACCAACATGTGACATAGATATTGCAAATATTATTTTCAACATTTTAAAGGTGAAAAAATTAAATATCATAAAAGTTAAATGTCCACATAGATAATAAGGAATGGATATGGGTCTCAACTCAGGTATCTTTATATCAAGACAAATGTCTCTTAAGAATTGAGAAAATTAAATTGATTCTGTATCATTTTATATGGATCCTATTTACAATTAATTTATTTTGTCCTGTAATTGCCTAAATTGTGGTTCTTTGTCTCTGAGTGTAGTTCAGAATTTGAGCTGGCCTGTAATGAGTTAAGTTTAGAAATCTAGTTCTCCTATTAGTTGCTGTTCTATTCTTGCCTCAAACACTTCTTTTCCATGAGAGATGATGTGGACACCAGGGAATCCAGTCTAATATCTCTAACAATGAAGGTAGACTCAAATAACAAACATTTCTTAGTCACAGGAGTTCAGTTACCCCTCTGAGTTAATTAAAACTTGTTATCCATCATAATTTCATCTCCTGAAAAACTCTGTTTGCTATCTTTGAAGGTCTGCAAACTGACCTGATACATTTCCACAAGATATACTGTCCATCCTTACCCTGTTAAAGAGGCTCTTATCTCCCTTATAGGAGCAGTGAGTCTACTATCCCTGGTCCATTATCAATTGCCTTAGGATGCAGATGGATCCCATTAAATCAACTAAGCATTCCTTTAGGAGAAGGGGGTTCCTAGCCCCATGTAAGGATTGGCCCTGCTTTGTGTAATGTAACCAGTCATGTTGTCCTCACCCTCATGATGCTGCCAATCCTAGAACCAACTGCATTATTTTCCTCACATATCCTGTTCTGCCCTTTATGCTTATAAAAAGGAACTTTGGAGTCTTTTGGCCTAAATGAAGCAGTCATTTGACCCAGGACCTTGCTATTAAAATGATGAAAGTTCAGAATTGTGCATTTCAGTTTACTTTTATGAAATTCTATTGAGACAGAATTTAAAGTGTGGAGTGATCTTAGAGAATTAAACTCCTAGTCTATTTTTTTTCCTTTTGCCTAGTCACATGGAATTTACTATCCTAGCAAGATTATTTATATTCTCCCTTTATCGATCTGCAAATAATTTTACCTTTTTATTTTCTCACATGAGTATAGCCAATAACAGCCTGATAGTTCAATAGTAGTCTTTTGAAGCCTTATTCTAGGAATGTATTTTACTCTAAAAGTCTCCTGAAGTGAAGCATTTGAAGAAAATGTCCTCCTGATTTTAAGCTATCTGTTTCATTTTATTGACCCAATAATTTTTTTCATTTTTGTATAGCCCTCTGATGTCAAATATTTCTTCCTTGAATTTTTCTTGAAACTTGAATTACTTTCTAGATTATAACTGCTATTCTTCATGTCAACTAAAAGATATGTCTGGGTAGTTTTATCCCCAACCCACTCCTTTTCATATTAAAGTGCTCTTAATCTGATAGGCAAGACGTTAGACAAATATAGCTTTCTGGGTTCTTATTAGGTGCATGCTACCTTTCACCAATAGATTACCATTTATATGTAAATGTGTGACCTTTTCAGGCTTTGACAAATTTGGCAATTGAAAGGAATAAAGGCAAAAACAAAATGTAGTGATGGTATATGAAAAACACCTATAAAGTAGCTTCAGAGACAATTAACTTACTTAGGGTGTTTTTGTGTTTTATTTGTTCATTTGAAAGTGGCCAGAACTTTGCATTCAATACCTTGGGGACTCTGAAAACTAGAAGAGATTGTGATTATTGGACAAATGCATATTGCTTGGCTAGAACTTAGCTGGGAGAGATTAGGATTTCATTGCTCACCAGGAACCAGAGAACAGTTTCCCCTCTGTGAAGATCCATTTCTGAACCAGGAAGAATTACTTAAAGAAAAGACTTCGGAACTATGATACATCTAAGAACACAATATCCTTTTATTTTTTAATAATGGAAAATGAAGTACAGAGCTATCTCCTCTAAAGACAAGTAATGTGTGATATGTAGCTGGCTGCTATGCCATACCAGGACTTTTTTTTTTTAAGAATTCCATATTGCAAGCTCATTCTTCTTCTCAAATCCATTCTACCTTTGGGCAAAAGTATTAAAGACACTTAACTAAAATAGTAGTTATTTGTGTGTTGCTAAGGGAACCTGAAAAAAAAAAGATTAAACTTTTTCTTTCTTACTACAAGCATATTAAAGACGCTATTATAGCTTTTTACATAAAAATGTCTTTTTAATTACATATTTTAATGCTAATTATTCCTTGTAAAGGTTTTTTGTTCTTCAAAAATAATAAAATAAAAAAAAATCAGCCCCAGTAGTTTAAAAATATGTGAATGGATTTTTTTATAATTATAACCTTCATGCTGAAACTTGAAATGCTTTCATTTTAAGAGTTTTTAACATTTTGTTCTATATTGATTAAATTTTAAAATTTAATTTTATCTCCTTATTTTTATTTTATATAAAGCTACTAAACTGATATACTAAAACAGAGATCTGACCTGTGTATGACATCTTTTCCACCAAGACACACATTCAGAAAACTCTTGGTATAAAATATAGTATCCCCATCTTGACATTTAAGGCCCCCCATAGTCTGGCTACTACTTACTTTTCTAGTCATATCTCATATTATTCTCCTTCAGAGAATCTGTTCCAGTCACATTGACCTTCGCTCTTCTGTGGACATAATATTTCCACTTCTGCCACTATCTATGCTTTTGCACAGGTGATCCTCTATATCTGGAATGCATTCCCCTCATGCAATCTATATATTAACTTCTATATTTTTTTCTTTGTGTTGTTATGTTTCTACTAATCCCAACAGTTTAGACCCTTATCCTATTAGAATTATTTTGTATTAATTTGCATATGCATCTTACTTAATTATGTGTGTGCATCTATCCTTCTGCTACCCATGGAGAACCAGGATTCAAACCTGGAAGAAGCAGGATAACAAATATCCCGATTTTTTAAAAGAACATTTAGGTTCACAGATGATAGATATAAATCTGGAAGGGACTTGAGAGTCATCTACACCAAACTCCTTATTTTATAGTCTAGTTATATTTCAGTGGTAGAAAATATAATAACATAGTCAAGAATGGTAAGATTATATATATTGAGCTAAAGATATCTTAGAAGTCACTGAATCCTGCCCCCTCATTTTACAGATGAGGAAACTGAGGCCCAGAAAAGTTAAATGACTTGGAAACATGACTAGTAGCTAACTAAGATGGGATTTTCATCCAGATATTCTTGACTCCAATACTCTAGCTATTATGCCATGTTGATGTTATTTCTTGAACTGAAAAATAAAAAAAAATCCTTACTTTTTTGTAATGCTTTAAATGTTTTTAGGTTTCCATACTACCATTTATGTTCAAGGAGAAAGCTGAAAAAGAATTAAATAATATCGAATTATAGGCCTATCCAAAATAAAGCAATGTGGTGGCCCCAGACAGTGTACCCTGGAAACTGAGCATGTGATTAGAGTAAAGAAATTGTGTTAAATGACTTCTCATGTGTAATGTGGGACAAAGAACAGGGATGAGAAGAATTATGTCAACTCTCCAAAGCAAGGCACCAGAGAGATTTATTCAGTGGGTGAGAGGTATGTGTGGCAGAGTTGGCAGAATACAAAACTTAAGGGCAAGAAACCCAGAAGAGAGTAGAATACAGGTATATCTGAAATGGACAGCTTGTAATAGTTACCAGGTTTCATGCTTTGTGGGCCAGTTAATAACTTGGGGGAAAGATATATTCTCATAGCTTCATGCAATACTACACTTAAAAGAATAACTGATTTTTGTCGTATTTATTCTCTCCATTGCTTTAGATTATAAGGTATTCTTCCCATCTCATCCTACATAAATCATGACTGCATCTAATTAAATGCTGTCGTATAAGGAATAAATGAAGTCATCAAGGGAAGTAAGTACAATAAGTACTAATGTTAATAGGAGCTTAATGCAAGCTTTCATACAATGTACATAATTTGCCTTGGAAAGGTATGGAATTAGCTTTGTAAGAATGGTAATGTCACAAAGTTCTAAGAAGAAATTCTCATGCATTGGGTAGATAAGTTAAATTTCCCTCAAATAAATTTAAAACTTTGATTATCAGCTATTATTTAATAAATCCCCATTCTTAGCATAATTCCAAGCCATTTAATTCAATTACTTCCATGATCTGGCTACAACATACATTTCTAACATTATCCTCTGTTATTCCTCATGTATTCAAAATATCAACTATGACACTATGTTCTCTCATTTTATCTCACTTTAAAAAAAATGAAATTGATGTATATAAGATGCAGTTTTTAACATGACCCAAACATTATAGATGATGGTTCTTCTGAGTCATAAGTTAGTATGCAAGCCATTTAATTTATGCCAAATGAGTAAAATCATGGAATAATGGAAAGGTTGATGTACTAGAATTTTAAAGATACCCGGGTTCCAATCATGTCTTTCATACTTATTAGCACTCTAATCATAGACAAAATACTCAATATCAATTTCTACATCTACAAAATAGGTAAAATAACACACATCTACTTTGTTCACAATTTCACCTTTACAAGTACATGATAGTAGAAGGATAATTAGACAGCAGTGATTTGGAAAAGACCATCGGGTTGTAGGTTCAATGTGTGTGTTTTCTATTGCTTTAAATTTTACAAAGGAATTTCCTTAAAAATCTTATATGATAATTGAAATTGTTGGAATGAAAATAGCATCATGAATAACACTATTGTGATCTTAGAAATAATAAAATATTTAAAAAAGTAATCCTGTATGTTTTTAGAGAATGAAAGGAACATTTCCAATCAATTAAAGGTTACTTGTAAAGAATTGAGTAAGAAAGGAAAAGATAAGTTTTATAAAATAAAGCTCTTACAATGACTGAATCTTAGTTTCTGCATTACAGATAGTTATGGAAATGAAAATTTGAATTTATATAGTGATTTGAGCAAGTGAGAAAAAAGAACATAACAATGATATATTTCTAAGGAATATTTAATTGATTTTCATTGGATGAGAGAATGAAACCTGAAAGGGACTTTAGAAGTAAATACATTATTTTACAAGGAAGAAAAATTAAGTCTAGACTCTAGAGTGATTAAATAGTTTACATAGTTAATAAATAGAAGAAGCAGCTTTTGAACCTAGATATTCTAGTTTGAAATCCTGTGCTATACCTACATTTTCCCAAACCATAACATCTTTCTTTCTTGGCTCATGGTGATAATCCGATCCCTGGAGGTAAATGAGTTCTGTGGCATCTAGCAAACTTCTATTCAGTTCTAATAGACTACCTATTTCCACTCCAATTTTGCTCATTTGTGCAGGCACTAAGATGTAGGGATGGTCTGGTTTTGACAACTTTCATAATCATTTGGGATTCTGTAGATGATATGATAATTGCTTATTCATAAGTCATTCTTGCAAATAATTAACAAATGCAAACTGCAAGGTAGTTGCCAACATGAAATCCTTTTACCAGAAACACATGGCTTGGCCCTCAAAGTGAGTTTGAGAATTGCTGCTGTGGTTAGCAGGAGGTATCCATTAGAATCAGGTCAAAACATGCAGCAGATGCTAACGGATAAGTATTTTGTAGGAAGGTGATTGCTTTTCAACCTTCAGGCAGATTCTGGATTTGGAACTTGTAAACTGAACTTCTTTTTTTCAATATTATATGCAGAAGATCATTGTGGACAATGAAACTCTAAGGACTTTAGTTGTCCTCTACAGATACTGCTACTACTCATTTAAACCAAGTTTAGTAAGTATTTTGTGAAAATATGTGATACTACCTTATTTGATTATAACATGATCAGGGTCAGTTCATACTGGGAAAAGTAAGTTGAGCTAAATAGCCTCTTAACTTCACCAAATCAGAGAATCTCAGAGTTGCAAGGAAGGAAACCATGGGGTTGATTGCTGAATTTAAAAATCCCTTCAAAAACATCCCCTGAGTTCACAATAGGCAGCTGATATTACAGTGGAGGGAAAATCTAGACTTGGAATCAGGTAAGGCTTAAATTAAAATACAGCCGCAGACACCATTAGTTGTGTGATCCTATGCAAGTCACTTAACTGGTACCTGCCTCAGTTTCCTCATTTGTAAAATGAGGATAATAATAGCACCTTACCACCCAGAGTCATTGTGAGAATCAAATGAGATAACTTAGATAAGTTTAGCACAGTGCCTGGCACTTAATAGGTGCTTGACAAATACTTGCTTGTTCCCTTCCTTTTTTCATGGTAGTAGGCTCTGCTAAATGTCCTTTCCATGGCATTGGTAGGGGCAGTGGAGGAAAAATGAATGAAAACAGTCTCATTAAATTCCAATTCAAATCTACTTTATTTCCCTACTTCTCTTAGAAGGAAAACTCTAATTTGTACTGCCATGTGATTGCCTTGGGCATGGGGTATATTAAGCAAAGAGGCATATTTTTTAAACAAAATAGAGTTGTAAAGATGGCATCAGGATCCAAAGAAACCAGCATATTGGGCAGAAAAAAAATGACTGAATCATGGTCTGAAGGGAAAACTGGAAGGAGAGAAACTCAGAAGCATTCTGTAGGGCATGATGCAGAGTTAGAACAAAGAACCTTGGAGACAACCATTTCCTGGGTTATATCCTGAATTTTATTCTGCTATGTTTTAATTCAAACCCTCATCACTGCTCCCCTAGAGTGTTGTGAATGCCTTTAATTTGTCTCCAAGATTAATCTCTCAAAACTCCAGTCTATCCTACACACTGTTACAACAGTAATTTTCCTTAAGAATAAATCTGACCACTGATCACTTTCCTAATCAATATGTTCCAGTGCTTTCTATTGCCTCTAGGACAAAACATGAACACCTATTTAGCTCTTAAAGTGTTTCATAACTTGGCCTCATCCCCTTTCTTGTTTCATTCACCATTACTGCTTCTCCCACACTCCAGCCAAACTGTCCTCTCACTAATAGTCATTCTGAAATGCCCTCCCTCCTTTCTTCTAGCTCATAGCATCTCTCTCTTCCTTTAAGATGAAATTTAACTATTGTCTTTTACATATATCCTTCTTCTGATCCTTCAGACTGCTAATGTGTGACTTCTCAAACAACTTTGTACTCAACTGCTTTGCATATATTTGGATTTATTTGCATTATATTTATGTTGTGTGTGTGTGTGTGTATGAGTGATCTCTCCCAATAGAATGCAAACATCTTGGGAGTAGGGCTTGTTTACACACGCACACACACACACATACAAATAATACAATTAATAATCTAATTTTTATCTTCATATACATATGGTTATATGTATATGTACATATATACATGTATATACATGTGTATGTGCACATTTTAGCCACTGCTTAGATTCTTACAATCTAGCCACTGCTCAGATTCTTAGAATCTAGCCAAAGGCTGATTCTTAAAATCTAGCCAATTCTCAGATTATATCTGTTATATCTGTGATTCTGTGGATTACTAGGATTCTGTGTTTAAACTATCCACGTGGAAATGACCAAACAAGATCCCAGTGGGAAAATAAATGGTGGTCTCAAAGTTGCCCAAAATTTCATTTATAGGCTATTCACATTTTTAATATTTATTTTTCCTTTTTAAATGAGTAACTGCAAGATAGTCAAATATATTTTGTTTGTTATTTTATAACAGACTAGACATTTCAAGTGAGGATGATTAGGGTGTGCCTTTCTTGCTGAATTTAATGACAATAAACTATTTCAATTCAATCCAATCTAATAATAACTTATTAGGCAACTAATATATACTAACCTTGGTGCTAGATACCGAAGATACAAAAATAAAAAAAAATTATCCTTTCCTCATAGAGTTTATATTCTATTGGGTGGGGAGAAGAACAATATACATAGAGATAACTAAGAATGCATGTGTACACACATCTATATATACATATATGCAAGTATGTATATATTTGCATACATAATATACACATGGAGATAGTATGCATGATATAATGTCTTATATGTATAAATATACATATATCTTTTAGATATATATGAATATATAAAGGTACATAAATGATATCTATCTATGTATCTACACATACACACTTAGAGGGGAAGGAGAGAGATATCTTATACACAATTGCTGAATTGGAGAAGCACTATTAATTATGGGAATTAAGAAAGGTCTCATGTAGGGGACAGAAACTGAGATGAACCTTGAAGAAAAATAGATATCCCATAAGTTGGGAGTAAAGGAGAACATTCGGTGCTTGAAGGATAACCTGTGTGAAGCCATCTGAGCATGGATAGAAGGTCATGTTTGCAGAATAACAAGTAGGCTAGTATATTTGATATTTGCAATGCAGTATGTGTGCGTGTGTGTGTGTGTGTGTGTGTGTGTGTGTGTGTGTGTGTGTGGCAGAAAGAGAGAGAGACAGAGAGACAGAGAGAGACAGAGACAGAGAGAAAGAGAGAGAAATAAATTCCAAAAAAGAGTAATTGATATTTCATATTAGAGGTAAAAGTGAAGCCATTGGAGCTTCCTTGAGCATTGGGGTCACATAGTAAAACCTATGTTTCAGTATTATAAGCCCTTGTACTTTACTTAAAATAAAGATGGGATTATAAATAAAATACAAGGATTTTATAGTACATGACACTGAATATAATAGGTATTTAAGTGAGCACACACTATTACTTCCTACCATTAATTACTATTCCTGACCATCACCAACACCAAAAAGCAAATAATGGGCCCATAAGAACCTTGGAATGTCACTGATCCCTAGATGACTAGTCCTGCTTTCAGACTAGCTCTTTCTCCCAGCTTCTTGGGAAGAAACTATTTTGAAGAAGGGACAATCCATCCCCAGTAATAGCAAACCAGCTTAGATGAAGCAGCACAACACCATGACAGAGAGACAAGAGGCAGTATGTGCCAGGTAAGTAAAACCATCTCCATGACAAGTATGAGGAAAGTCCAGGACCCTGGACCCCAAAGCCTTGGGAATAATAATGCCCCCTCAATACTAACCCAGCATTCTGGCCCCTATCTCCATTGCTGAAGGGAGCAATAAGTGTAGAAAATAGGCCCACCTTCCCTGTCATTATTACCACACTGATTATCAAACAACTATCATTGATTGGGAGATAAAACCAAAAGCCTCAGAAATATCACTGACTTTCCCATCAAGGATCTTTAGACACCATTCTTGAAAATAACCCTTGAAGAGGGGCAAGCTGGCAACTTCTTCTACAGGTGTTATGACAACCACTTTTTATAGCAATTTTAGCTGCTAAAAATCCTTGTCAGTTGGGGGAGACAACAGGAATAACCATATAACTGGGTGAGAAATTTTGTAAACTTAAGCAGAGTTTGTTGAGTTTGCCAGCAAAGGTGGGTCTCCCACTCCCATAGAGTAACACTATTCAGGGAGAGAGTAGTTTACTGTTTTTACAGAGCCTAGAAGAAGTGGGGATGAGGTAAATGTTGATAGGTCAAGGTCCTTGTTGCTGTGGCTTGAGGTTAATATGGTGCAATAATCCTTTTACCCAGTTTCAGGATTAGGGATTTCTGCACAAAAGGATATGGGGGTGGGCTAGGCTGTTTCCCAGAACAGAGTGAACAAAAGGTTACCATGGCATTTACAATATCTTGAGTCAATTGCACTTTAGGCACTAATGGGAGAGTACAGGCACATATGTGTGAACAAAATTAAATAATTCTGAAAATAGAGTAGTTCTGGATCCATGTTAGTCAACAAATATGTATTAAGTTTCTGCTGTGTGCCAAATCAGAAATATTTGCATATATTTTACACACATGTATATATACTACACACACATACATACACATACATATATATAAATACATGTATACACACATATATGTATGTATGTATGTATGTATGTATGTATACACAGACAGATAGACAGAAAGACAGAGAGTTTATAACAATGTTATTGAATATGTATTACTTTTTGCTTTGCTGCTAGACTCAAAGAACCATGATACTTTTCTAGCTGATCTGTAGCTAGAATTGCCAATATGTTTTCTTTCTCCCATTAACATGTGAGCTCATTGAGAGCAGGGTATGTCTTCAATTTCCTGTTTGTAACTCTGGTGTTTAACTTGATATTTGCATATAGTAAAGTACTTCACAAATTCTTTTCTCATTCATTTCTTTAGCTCTAGCCCACTAAGTCTATCAACAAATAAACATTTATTAATCTCTTGCTATTTGCAGAATACTGTGCCAATCTTTAAAAATATCAAGAAGTGAAAATACTTACAATCCCAACCCTCAATAAGCTTAAGTGCAAATGATGGAGACAACATGTACAACACTGTGTACATGCCAGATTCATACAGAAGACAACTTTAGAGGGAAAGATTGCATCTGGTGGGATAGTAGAGAGCAACAAAGGAGCCCTGTGTGACTTGAAGGTGGTACTTGACCTGACTTTAATGTTAATGAAATGCTAGGATTTTTAAGAGTAGGAAGTAAGAATTGAGAATATTTCAGCCATGAGAGACAGTCAGTGCAGAGGCACATAGTAGGGCGATGTGGCATCTTGTGTAAGAATCAAGTAAGTTAGTACAGCTAGATGGTGGAGTCTGTGGAGAAGAGTAAAGGGGAAAAGAACTAAAAAGTAAAGGAAGGTGCCAAATTTTATATAGTTTTAAATGCCAATAAGTGGACTTTATACTTGATATTAGTTAATGGGGAGCTACTGAAGTTTATTAAGGAGTTAAAGCTAAGATTTTGACCACTTTGGTAGGAGTATGGAGGATGGTAGAGTATGAATAGCCTTGAAGCAGAGAAAACAATTAGGAGGCTATTACAAAAGTACAGAGCCTGAACTAGAGTGATATATAGTTCTTGTGTATCTATAAAAATGATTGTGCAAGCTCTCAGAAGAGAATAAGAATAACAAACAGTAAAATTTATACAATGCTTTCACAAAGCACTGTACCATGAGGTACGTGCTATTCTTTTTTTTTTTTTTTTTTGGATAGGCAATGGGGTTAAATGACTTGCATCACATAGCTAGTAAGTGTCAAGTGTCTAAGGATGAATTGTAATTCAGGTCCTCCTGACTCCAAGGCCAGAGCTCTATTGTGCCATCTACTGCCCCAGTAGGTGCTATTCTTACAGTTTTACAAATGAAGAAACTAAGACTTCAAGTGGTTGTTAATTAATTTGACTAGCATCACAAAGCTAATTAGTGCCTGAAGCAGGATTAGAACCCAAGTTTTCCTGACTTGCCCAGGATTACCCTGTTATTAAGTGTCTGAGGCCAGATTCAGACTCAGAAAGATGACTCTTCCTGATGCCAGGTGCATCACTCTATACACTGAATCACCTAGCTGCAATTCACTAGCTATGTAATCCTGGGCAAGTCCCTTAACCCTGTTTGCCTCATCTGTAAAATAAACTGCTGAAGGAAATGTCATTGTTCATTATCTTTGCCATGAAAACCCTAAATGGAGACAGGAAGAGTTGGACACAACTAAAAAAACTGAACAATTTCTTAATTGGCACTGTAACTAAAACATCACTTAGATGTTGATGGTTTTAGTATTAAATTGAATGCATTCTATATTTTACAGTTAGGAATGATGAATAGATATTATAGAGTAAAGATAAGATGATTTACATATCAATTAATTTTCTTTTTAATGGAGTATTCAAAGGACTTTTCTGTGCTTCCTACTGATGAACATTTCTTACCTATATCAATTTACATTGTACTTCTTTACCTTCTTGCATCACTTTTTATGCTAATACAAAATAACAACCACAAAAAAATAACTCTCAGAAAATGAAGCAATCTGTGCTGTTGAATAATAAGCAGAGCAAGATGAAATGTAAAGGGCCTACTGAGCAGATTATGTATGCATATTATCGGCACACAGCACATTGTTCTAAGCTCCTTGAGGACAGTGTCTATTATTGTTCAACTTTATATATTTAACAGGTACCAAAAAAAAAAAAATATGCCCAAAACTGCCCTGTTCATTTCAGCCTGAAGGGTTTGGACACTTTGTGAATGGTGAAGCAATCCCCTTTTTGACTGCTGAGCAGATATAAACACAAACTCAATGAATCTTTAAAGGAAATGACACCCCTTTAGTCTGCCCTTTATCTCCTGTCTGTAGATCATGTCAGCATTATTTGAAGCACACCTGGAGAAGTGGTGGGAGTGGGGTAGGATAGGGTCTTCTCTCTCATTAAAGGGTAAAAGGGCAGCTAAATCACATATAGGCATAGGCAAGCTTGTTTTCGAGAACCTGGAAGCTTTTATTTTATTTCTTTCCTGAGTACAGATGACTAAAAAGTGATCACAAAGTGGATATCTTCATCCTTGAAGAGAGCTTTTAGACGGTGAAAGGTCAGGGAATCCTGGGTCCATTGGATGGACCTGACTAGTGGAAAGAGTATTTATCTTCTTGGAGGAATAATCTATTCCCTGGCTTGATTTGCCAGAAGGCATCTACCCTGATGGCAACACTATTGAGTATGATTGTTGACTGCATTTCCTAGGAGAGTATAACAATAGTGAATGCCACTTTAAGTGTTTTGGTCAATAAATGCTAGTGAGAACCTTTTTGAGTTTGGAATTTCTTTTGTACAGAGGAAATAAATACCTGAATTGGACCAAATTTTCATTATCAATTGAATTATTTTCTATTCTAGCTTTGTGGAGACTCTAGAAATGAGTCAAACCTAAGACTTAAATAATTTGTCTCTGGTTTTTGGGGTGGGGATATAATGAGCAAAATAGCATTTTAGAGGGACCTTATACGTTGTCATTAAAGGCTAAACTCACCTAGGACTAAGTCCAGTTCATACTAATTGCCTAGGTCCAAAGAAAACAAATCTCTTCATGGATTGGGAGTTCCTCAACCACAGCATAGGATTCTAATTTTTAGATGTAGCAGATATGTATGAGAATTTGTCCTATTTTTAATTGTTTTTATCTTTCTCCTTTCCCTTTTTGACATACGGAACTGTTAATAAGAGGGAGCGAAAGGGGGAGAATAAGGGACAGAAGCAAAGTATATTGCAGCAGATATTGTGTTGTTAGGAAAAATAACTCACTGTCCCCAAATGCTGTGGGCCAAATAAAGTTGAAATTCAAGGAACAGATAAGTAATAAAATGGATAACCTCAGACATACAAATTCACAAAAGATGACTAGCAAGCATGATGAATTAGATATCTTATCATATGGATGCTAATTTGATTTCATAGAATATAACACTATTATTTGGTGAGAAAATATCCATAATTGAAATACGGTTCTGTTAAAAAAAAAGTTTAATGTTTTCAAAAGAAACAGAATATATAAAGGGTAGGGAGGAATAGTGTAATAGTACACACACACACACACACACACACACATACACAAACACATACACATAATTATTATTTTATTTTCACATCAAATTCCTTTCCAAATAAAGCCCTTCTTCCTCCCCTGCCAAAAGAGGAATAACTTGTAACTAAGAATCCTAATGAAGTAAAAGAATCAGTACAACAAAATTATCATATGAACTGAATTTGAAAGTCTACCAGCAGTGGGGAAGTTTCAACATTGAGGCCGCATGTGGCCTGCTAGGTCCCTGGGTGCAGCCTTTTGACTGAGTCCAAGTTTTACAGAACAAATCCTTTCATTAAGGGGATTTGTTCTGTGAAGTCTGGATTCAGTCGAAGGGTTGCATTTGAGGACCTAGAGGGCCACACATGGCCTCAAGGTCACAGCTTCCCCACCCCTAGGACAATTTTCAGCACCTATAATCCTTCCTTTTTGCAACTGAGAGGTATACTTTCTTCACTCTTCTACTTGGGCAGTTCCATTTTGTTTCTATTTTGTTTTGATACTCATTGAATATAATATTTTTTTGGTTTTGAGCTCTCCATGAGCTTTTTTTCTGGGTTTGAGACCACTTCTCATTTTTCTTTGTCAAAAAGGGTATTTTGACATTGTTTTCCTCTTCTGAGTTTGTGTTTTGATTTTCCCCGTCATCACAAAGGCCCAAGTCTATCTTTCTACCACACACAGGGTATGTGCCTGGGAAAAGACAACATATAAAGGGGCATTGGAAAGGAAAGTTGAGAGGGGTACATACACATTGGATATGACTCAGAGATGGAGAAGTAGTATCATGGGTGCCTAGTTCCTTGCAAGATAAGGCTAAAGATCACCTATAAGAGCTGGGGGATCCAAAGTAGAATCCCAGGTTTCAATGACCTCTGCAAATGGAATGTGAAGAGATGATGATGATGATGATGATGATGATGATGATGATGATGATGATGATGATGATGATGATGATGATGATACTAAGTGCAGGCAGCATGGTGAGGAGATGTTAGGGAATCATATGGATATTTTAGTCACTTCAAAATTGTAACATTATTACTTACAGGAGGATTTGAAGTTCAAGAGTCATGTCATTTGACCCTTTCCATTCTTTGAAAGAGCTTCACTATCCCTGATAATTCAGAATGCACAAAAATTCCTACAGCTAGCGCTCTCTCTCTCTCTCTCTCTCTCTCTTTCTCTCCCTCCCTCCCTCTCTCTATCCTTATCTATCTGTCTGTTTCTCTTTAAACTAAGGAGGAAACTAACCACCTGTACCCTTGAGCACACATATTATTTTCTTGGTGCTGGAGGAAACACACATATTGTTTAGTCAAAACAACACTTGCTCTTAATACTTTCTGGAACTGACATCCAACATCCTTTGTAATTCTTATTGATGGTTCCCATGACCAAATTTCATGGCAAAAGTTTATTACAGACTGATTTTTAGTCCTATCTGTTTTCTTCATTGTGGTCTCAGTTACAGTGAGTTCTTCATTATGGTCGAGTTATTTTGTAATGCTTTTACTGATTATTCTCAGAGCATGCTAGTTTTCTTTATCAACTATCTCTGAATGTCAATTAGCACATTACTGCTGTCAAGGTCCTATTAGGAGATGCCCTGTTTTCCAGAGCTAAGACCCAGCAAGAAATCTGTGCCCTGAGCATGGCACAGCAATGATACTATTTACTCACCTTCTGGAACTGATGGTCTCTGGGCTTGAGCAAGCACCAATAGGCCCGGATGGGAAGCCATGCTATGAATAGACTTTGTGTCACTAGACAACCTTGCCTCACTGTTGCTGTTGTGCCTCAGTACTGTTGCTACACTATACTGGTTGACTCTTTGTCTAGCCACAAATATTTAAATTAAGGTTCAGCCACACTAAAGTGGGTCCACCCACAAAGGGCAGGGCCCCAGCAAATGTGGCTAATCTGACTCCTTGCACGTAAGCCACTTCCCTCATTTTGAAATTAAACTTCTGTTTGACTCCTGACTCTCCTGTCTCTAGGCTGCTCTGTTTGGCTCTGGCCATCCATTGGGTAAGTAGTCAGTTTGGTGCAGTTGATACAGCTGAAATCCCAAGAAAAAGAGATACTTTGAACTTCCAGGACCTAGATGGCAAAGTAAGCTGTGAAACTCTCTCATATTCCCATATTCACCTCCAAACAACAATAGCACCCCAAATGAAATCCTGGAACAGCAAAGCCAGCAAGAAGATGGGGTGAAATAATCTTTTAACCCAAGGAACTTGGAAGATTGGCAGGAAAGTGCTATCACACTTGTGTAAAAGGGGAGTGCAGCCCAGGATGTGAAGCATCCCAGCAAGCCAGCAACAACCTCTGTCACACAAAACCAGAAGATAGATCCTGAGCTGCAGTGCAGTAGATCTGGCAAAAGCCAACACCAAGACCCCCACATGCCACACCATTGCCAGAGGAATGGGCAGATTCCAGCTCTGAAAATCACCACATTGCTTTAGTGTAGCTCCTAGAAAAGAGTCAACCTCTAATAGCCAGACCTTCACATGCTTCAGTGTAATACCAGGCAATCAGACAGTCACCTGTGATTCAATGTATTCCCATGGAAGCACAGAAGCATCCCCACCAATCTCACATGCCAGAGACCAGCACTAAGATCCTTGCTCAGCACTAGGTACGGGGCCAGACACCTCCAGGATCCTCCAGGAGCAGCAACCACACCTAACACCACCCAAGTCAGCCTACCATAAGCCTTCATGATGACAGGGAAAATCAAAACACAAACTCAGAAGAGGAAAACAATGTCAAAATACCCTTTTTGACAAAGAAAAATGAGAAGTGGTCTCAAGCCCAGAAAAAACCTCATGGAGAGCTCAAAAAGGAGCTTAAAAATCATATAAGAAAGGTAGAAGAAAAATTGGGAAAAGAAATGAGAGTGATGCAAGAGGATTGTGAAAAAAAGTCAATAGCTTAGAAAAGGAAGGATAAAAATTAACTGAAGAAAACAACTCTATAAAATAAAATTGGCCAAATGGAAAAAAAAACACAGAAGAAAAAAAAATCCTTAAAATTTAGAATAGGGGTGAGGCATAAACAAGATGGCAGACTAAAAGCAGTGACTTGCTTGAGCTCTCCCCCAAAACCCTCCAAATACCTATAGAAATGACTCTATAGAGCAGCAGAACCCACAAAAAGATGGAGTGAAACAAATTTCCAGCCAAAGACAACCTGGATGGTTGATGGGAAAGATCTGTTGTGCAGTATGGGAGAGGAGCACAGTTCAGTATGGGTCATGCACATAAAAGATGGGGCCAGAGGAAACCTGGAGCAGGCCTCAGAAGTCTGAATCATGAGCAGCTGTGGTGGTTTCCAGACTTCTCAACCAACAAATGACAAAGACAACTTAGAAGGTCAATGGGATAGGTCTGTTGCACCTGGGTGAAAGAGAAACTTGGTCCAACCCTGGCCCTAGAACAGCCCCAGCAAGTAGCCTCAGTGGCAGTGGTTGCTTCCAGAGCTCTTGGCCCACAGACACTTGAGGGGATCAAGCTGCTGATCAGAGGTGGATTGTAGGGGTATCTTTGGTGTTGCTGAGTCAGGATTCTCTTGCTTTGCCGTGCTTAGATCTATGTCACCATCCTGAGTGGTGGTTCTGGAGTGAGGAGGAGCTCTGGAATGTTGGAGCTTGTGGTAGCAGTGGAAAGGGAATCCTCCTCACAGTTCCAAGGCAGGAAAGGGTGCTTGTGGTCATTTATAAACCAGAGCACGTCCAGGAAAGGAGTAAGCACCTCTCCTTTGATCATACCAGCTTGGAAGAACTGAAAATTTACAGGTCACTAGAAGTATCTCTGAAAACAGCTGCACAAAACTCCTGAAACTTGGGACAGTACACCATCTACACTGGAAGCAAAGCCCTATCTTAACAAAGAGTTAAAAACTCAAGTAACTGTCTGGGAACATGAGCAAACAAAGGCAAAAAACTCAGAGTATAGAATCTTACTTTGGTGACAAAGAAGATTAAAACATACAACCAGAAGACAACAAAGTCAAAGCTCCTACGTCCAAAGCTTCCAAGAAAAATATGACTTGTTCTCAGGACATGGAAGAGCTCAAAAAGGGTTTTGAAAAGCAAGTAAGAGAAATAGTGGGGGAAAAATGGGAAGAGAAATGAGAGTGATGCAAGAAAATCATGAAAAACAAGTCAACAACTTGCTAAAGGAGACTCAAATACTACTGAAGAAAATAACACCTTAAGAAATAAACTAACTCAAATGGCAAATGAAGTCTAAAAAGCTAATGAGGAGAAGAAAGCTTTAAAAAGCAGAATTGACCAAGTGGAAAAGGAGGTCCAAAAGGTCACTGAAGGAAGTAATTCATTAAAAATTAGAATGGAGCAAATAGAAGCTAATGACTTTATAAGAAATCAAAAAATTAGAAAACAAACCAAAAGAATGAAAAGAATAGAAGACAATGTGAAATATCTGACTGGAAAAACAACTGACCCAGAAAATAGACTCAGGAGAGATAATTTTAAAATTATTGAACTACCTGAAAGTCATGATCAAAAAGAGCCTAGCCATCACATATTTAAAAAAAAAAATTAATCTGCCCTTCCCATTACTCTCCTCTCCCCTCCCCCCAGCATTAAAAAAAAAACAACAAAACAAATCCCTCAATACAAATCTATATAGTCCAGAAAAAAAAAAATCTCTCATTAGCCATTTCTCAAAATATACATCTTTTTCTAAATTTTGAAGTTCTTCACTTCTCTCCTAGGAAGTTAGTAGTGTTTTTCATCTTTGTTATCTTGAACTCTGTGTTTTATCATTGTAGTGATCAGAGTTCTGAAATTCTTCAAAGTTGGTTTTCTTAAGAATAATGTTATTGTATGAAAGGCAGCTAGGTGGTGCTAAATGGCATGATGGATAGAGTGCTTAGCCTGGAGTCAGAAAGACTTATCTCCTGAATTCAAATCCAGCCTGAGACACTTAGCAGCTGTGTGACCCTCAGCAAGTCACTTAACTCTGCCTCAGTTTCCTCATCTGTAAGATGAGCTGGAGAAAAAAATGACAAAGTACTTCCAGTGTCTTTGTAAAGAAAATCCCAAATGAGGTCACAAGGAATTGGGCACCACTGAAAAATGATGAAACAACAAATCATTATATAATTGTTGTAGTCCTGCTTCCTTTCCTCCTCAAGAGATCATGGAGGTCTTCCTAGTTTTCCTTTCATTGTTTCCTATGGCACAATAATATTTCATCACCTTCATGTAGCACACATTGTTTAACTATTCCCCAGTAGAAGGATTGCTCCATAATTTCCAATTTTCGGCTCTCATAAAAAGAGCTATTATAAATATTTTTGTACACACAGATCTTTTTCTTTTGACTTTGATTTCTTTGGGATATAGGCCTACTAGTAGAGTAGCTGGGTCAAAGCTATGCACAGTTTAATAACTTTCTGACCATAGTTTTAGATTACTTCTCAGAGTGGGTGAGCAAATTAGCAGCTACACAAACAGTACACTAGTTTACGTGTGTCCCAGAGCCCTCCGACATGTTTTCCTCTTTTGTAATCTTTGCAGTCTGATAAGTGTGAGGTAGAACCTCAAACTTATTTATTTTGCATTTTTCTAATTATTAGTGATTTAGAGCATCTTTCATGATCATCGATAGCTTGAATTTTTTCCCTTTGAATACGACCTGCTCATATCTTCTGACCATGTATCTATTGTGGAATGGTTTAGTCTTATGAACTTAAATCAATTCCATATACTTATATGTATGTATACATATATTTGCATATGTCTATATATTTTTATCAGATAAACTTGTTGAAATAATTTTCCCCAGTTACCTGTTTCTCTTTCAATTTTTACTACATTGGATTTGCTTGTGCAAAACCTTTGAAAATTTTAAATAACCAAAATTGTCCCTTTTTATCTTGTGTAATCTTATCTTTCTCTTATTTTGTCAAGAATTCTTCCTTATCCCTACATCTGGAAATATAATTTCTTCTTTGCTACTCTACTTTGTTTATGATGTGACCTTTTATTTCTAAGTCACATATCTATTTGGAGTTTATCTTTAAATAAGTTATAAGGTGGTGGTCTACACCTAATTTCTGCCAGACTGCTGTCCAGTCTTTCCACAAGTTTTTGTCAAATAATGAGTCCCTTCCCGAGTAACTGGGGTCATTAGGTGTATGTTTGATTGCTTCTATACATTGTATACCTAAATTGTTCCTTTGATCAATCTCTCTCTCTCTCTCTCTTTTTTTACCATCATATCACTCAAGGACTAGTTGAAGTCAGTAGTCTCAGTGACATAAGACAGAGTCTTTCATTAATGATTCCTGTTTCAATTGGTAGGAAAATGCAATTGTTATATTTACTACAATGATACTAGGCTTCCTTGCTTACTTTGCATTTGATTGAAATACATAAAAGGAATGATAAAACATTCTTTCTCAAAAAGAGGATTATTTTCAATGTGGAAAATTACTGATCTATATTTCTTTTTTTCTTTTTTTTTGTTACTTTGAATTTATTTAATTTAGTTGTCAACATTCACCTCCACAAAATTTTAAGTTCCAAATTTTCTCCGCATCTGGCCCCTCCTCCCACCCCAAGATGGCATGCATTCTGAATACCCCTTATGGTAATCTGCCCTCTCTTCTATCTCTCCCCCCCTTCTCTTATCCCTTTCCCTTTCTATTTTCTTAAAGGACAAGATAAATTTATTTCTAAACCCAATTGCCTGTATTTCTTATTTCCCAGTCACATGTGAAAACAATTTTTAACATATGTTTTTAAAACTTTGGGTTCCAATTTTTTTCCCTTCCTCCCTCCACACCCTCCTTCATTGAAAAGGTAAGCAACTCGATATAGGTTATACATGTGCAGTTATGCAAAACACTTGCATAGTAGTTAGGTTGTGAAAAACTAACTATATTTCCCTTAATCCTATACACCCCCATTTATTCTATGATCTCTTTTGACCCTGTCCTTCCTCAGAGTTTTTGATTACCCCCTCCCCTAATCTATCCTCCCCTCTAATATCACCCTACTCTTTTGTCCTCTTCCCACCCCCATTTTCTGGTAGGGTAAGATAGATTTCCATACTCAATTGAGAGTGTATGTTATTCCCTCCTTAAGACAAATCCTATGAGAATAAGATTTACTCATTCCCTCTCACCTTCCCCCATCCCCCCCCATTGTAAAAGCCTTTTCTTGTCTGTTTTATGTGAGATAATTTACCCCATTCTACCTCTCCCTTTCTCTTTCTCCCAGTATAATCCTCTCTCACCCCTTAATTTTATTCTCCAGATATCACCCCTTCATCTTAAACTCACCCTGTGCCCTCTATCTATCTATTTTTCTACATACGTATAATTTTTCCCTCCAACTACCCTAATACTGACAAAGGTCTCATGAGTTACAAATATTATTTTTCCATGCAGGAATGTAAACCAGTTCAAACTTAATAAGTCTCTTATGATTTCTCTTTCCTGTTTACCTCTTCATGTTTCACTTGAGTCTTGTATTTGGACGTCAAATTTTCTATTTAGCTCTAGTCTTTTCATCAAGAATGCTTGAAAGTCCTCTATTTCATTGAATGACCATTTTTTACCCTGAAGGATTATAATCAGTTTTGCTGGGTAGGTGATTCTTGGTTGTAATCCTATCTCCTTTGCCCTCTGGAATATCATACTCCATGCCCTCCAGTCCCTTAATGTAGAAGGTGCTAAATCTTGTGTTATCCTGATTGTGTTTCCACAATACTTGAATTGTTTCTGCTTGCAATATTTTCTCCTTGACCTGGGAACTCTGGAATTTGGCTACAATATTCCTAGGAGTTTCTCTTTGGGGATCTCTTTCAGGAGATGATTGGTAGATTCTTTCCATTTCTATTTTGCCTTCTGATTATAAAATATCAGGGCAGTTTTCCTTGATAATTTCTTGAAAGATGATGCCTAGGCTTTTTTTTTTTGATCATAGCTTTCAGATAGTCCAATAATTTTTAAATTCTCTCTCCTGGATCTATTTTCCATGTCAGTTGTTTTTCCAATGAGATATTTCACATTGTTTTCTATTTTTTCCTTCTTTTGGATTTGTTTTACAGTGTCTTGGTTTCTCATAAAGTCACTATCTTCCAATTGCTCTATTCTAACTTTTAAGGAAGTATTTACTTCAGTAAACTTTTGGACTTCCTTTTCCATTTGGCCAGTTTTGCTTTTTAGGGAATTCTTCTCCTCATTGGTTTTTGGACCTCTTTTGCCATTTGGGTTAGGCTATTTTTTAAGGTGTTATTTTCTTCAGTATTTTTTTGGGCCTCCTTTAGCAAACTGATGACTTGTTTTTCATGATGTTCTTACATCACTCTCATTTCTCTTCCCAGTTTCTCTTCTACTTGTATTACTTGTTTCTCAGAATCCTTTTTGAGCTCTTCTATGGCCTAGGACTGATTTGTATTTTTTTCTTCTTGGAGGCTTTGGATGTAGGAGTTTTAACTTTGTTGTCTTCTTCTGGTTTTATGTTTTGATCTTCTTTGTTAACAAAGAAAGATTCTATGGTCTGACTTTTTTGCAAGGCTTGGTCATGATCCTAGCCAATTACTTGAGTTTTAAACTCTATGTTAAGGTAGACATCTGCTTCTAGTGTGGAGAATGTACTGATCCAAGCTTTTGGGGTTTTGTGCAGCAGTTTTCAGAGATACTTTTAGTGACCTGTAAATTTTCAGTTCTTCCAAAGTGGTATGATAAGGGATAAGATGTTTACTCCTTTCCTGGCCTGTTCTATAGTCTATGAGTGACCACAAGCACTCTTTTCTGCCTTGGAACTGTGAGGAGGATTTCCTCTCCACCACAGCTACAAGCTCTACCAGGCTAGCACTCCTCCTCGCCCCAGGACCACCACCCAGAATTGTGAGCCAGATCCAACAACTGGCAAAACAAGAGATTCCTGCCTCATCACTAGCAAAGAGATCCCTGCAGTCCTCCTCTGTTCAGCCACCTGATTTCCCCTCAGTCTGTGGTCCGGAAGCTCAGGAAGCAACCACTGCCCCAGGCCCAAGCTCGGGGACTGCGGCTGGGACCAAGTTTCTCTCTACACCACAATCACAACCCTTTCTCACTGACCTTCTAAGTTGTCTTTGGCATTTGTGGGTTGAAAGGTCTGGTTTTCACCACAACTACCCATGATTCAGTCCTCTGATGCCTGATTCAGGTTCATTGAAGCCTGTTTTGCCTACACACCCATGCCTAACTGTACTGCTGTCCCCACCCAGAATGATACACTTTTCTGATAAATCATCCAGTCTGTCTTGGGCTGGAAATTTGTTTCAATCTGTTTTTTTTTGTGGGTTCTACTGCTTTAGAAGTTGTTTAGAACCATTTTTACAGGTATTTGGAGGGGTTTAGGGGAGAGTTCAAGCAAGTCACTGCTTTCACTCTGCCATCTTAGACATCATCTTTCAAGAAATCATTAAGGAAAACTGTCCTGATATTCTCGAATTTGACTATAAAAATACATATTGAAAAAATCCACTGATCACCTCCTAAAAGAGATCCCCAAAGGAAAACTTCTAGGAACATTACAGCCAAATTCCAGAGTTCCCAGGTCAAGGAGAAAATATTGGTAGCAGCCAGAAAGAAATAATTCAAGTATTGTGGAAACACAGTCAAGATAATAAGATTTAGCAGCTTCTACATTAAGGGACCAGAGGGCTTGGAATATGATATCCCAGCGGACAAAGGAGCTAGGATTAAAACCAAGAATCACCTATCCAGCAAAACTGAGTATAATCCTTCAGGGGAAAAGTGGACATGCAGTGAAATAGAGAACTTACAAGCATTCTTGATGAAAAGACCAGAGTTGAATAGAAAATTTGACTTTCAAATACAAGATTCAAGAAAAGCATGAAAAGGTAAACAAGAAAGAGAAATCATAAGGGACTTATTAAAGATAAATTGTTTACATTCCTACATGGAAATATGATATTTGTAACTCATGAGACCTTTCTCGGTACTAGGGTAGTTGGAGGGAATATAACACTGCTGAGGAGTTATAGGATGAAAAAAAGAGAAAGGTATAAGCAGAGGGGAAATAGAATGGAGTAAAATACATAGTTAGTAATCATAACTCTGAATGTGAATGAGATGAACTCTCAGATAAAACAGAAGCAGAGAGCAGAGTGGATTAAAAACCATAATCCTACAATATACTGTTTGAAAGAAACACATTTAAATCAGAGAGATACACATAGAGAAAGGTAAAAGGTTGAAACAAAATATATTGTCCTGCAGCTGTAGTTAAAAAAACAATCAGGGGTAGTAATCTTGATCTCAGACAAAGTAAAAACAAATTTGATCTAATTGAGAGATAAGGAAGGAAAGTACATCTTGCTTTGAGGTACCACAGACAATGAATTAATATCAATACTAAACATATATGCACCAAGTCATATAAGATCCACATGATCCAATTTTTTTTTTTAGCCAAAGACAAGATTTATTAGAACATCCATCATATTGGCCAGACTTTTATGGAGTTTGAACATTAGTGAACTATTGGCTAAATTATAAAAATCTGAGCAGTGGCTAGGTTGTAAGAATCTGAGCACCTTAATGGAGACAAGATGGACCTTATACACAGAAAGACTGTGGGAGAGATCTAGGAGTGGCCGAGTAGTTTGGGGTGACTGTGAGGTAACAGAATGGAACCTATATAGGATTAAGGGTGGGAAGTGGTCTGGGGTCATAGGAAGGTAAAACAGTAGAGGGCTAGGCTAGTTAAAGGTAACAGAATTGAGATATTGGGAATAGCCACAATGAAAGGCCAATTGTTGGGATTATGGCCTCAGGGGAATGCCAGAGATTTGGCTATGTGGGAAAGTCCAGGGTTTTTCCTTTCTGGGGTCCAGACCTCAACCCCAACCCTCTCAAACAAATGGAACCCAAATTTTTTTGGGGTAAGGAGTGAAGGTCTTGGCTTCTGAAAATGCTTCTTGCTGGCAAGAGGTAGCTTAGAGTTGTCCCTGTCTCAAAGGGGTCCCAAAGAGGAGGTTGACTGGAACCAAGCACAGGCTGCATCCATGGAATGATGGGGGGATATTGGCTGGTACCCTCTGTTTGCTCTTAACTGTAGGTGAAAGGCCTGTAGTCTGGAAGACACAAATCTGACAGAAAGGACTGTAGGGCACAGATATGACAGGATAAAATATCCTTAGGTCTGTTTGGATTCAGACAATTCAATTTTCCAACCATGCAGTATCAAATTCACCTCATAACCAGACTCAGGAATAGTCAGGTTGGTAACATTCCTTTTCAAATGAACATAAGGAGGAAACTGAGCCAGGAGGATCTCATCTTAGACTGAGGCTAAAATTGTCCTCTCAGTTTCTCCCAATGCTGACTTCCCACCAGTATCACATTCTCTCTGAGTAGCTTGTGGCATTTCTCTCAGATGGTGGATTATTGATTATCGATAGATTATTATGATCCATCAGGCAATTCAAAATAAAATCCTATGAGCTTTTATCTCACATAGCAAATTTCACTAATCACAACTTGGGAAAAAACTTTTCCAGGATTTAAATTTGTCCTAGTGTAAAAAGTCAATTGTTAGAGATTATTTCTATATACTTTAAATTCTCAGCAAGAAAAAAACCCAAACAAGCTTTTTGGCAAGTTTACACATGAAAACAATAACAAACAGTAGCCAAATTATTTTAGTGGTAACCAAATTATGCAAAGTTGCTTGACATGACTGATACAAAAAGTTCACCGATTTGAAACTTGAAACAAACCCATTACCAATCAGGTGACTTCAGTTTTGTTAAATGCATTTCCAAATTACTTTACACAGAGAATCAACATCTCATCATTAACAGTTAAAACTACAAATTTAAAAGAGAGTGCTTACCCAAATTCGGAGGTCAGCTTCTTTACCTTCAGCAGGATGTGCTGAACCAGGGTGATGCTTTCAGGTAAAGGTTGCTCTAGGGTCCAAGGCCATTGCCAGTGTGGTCCATTCTATAACTCCTGTCTCTACCCCTCCTTCCTCTCCCCAGGTGGGGAAGGGTGAAATCAAAGGTGAGGGGGAAAGGGTGAAACTCTCTTCTCCTGTAAGAGGGGATAACAGATACCCTCTTGACTCAAGGGAAGGGAGTGGGAGAAATGAGTGACCAGGGTTGTAAGGAGGTGTTTCAAAACTCCTTAATAATTGATCACAAAACTTCCAGAATCTGCTGGGATGTTTTTACCTGTTCTAACTTTTCCTGTAACCTCCATGAAGGAAGATCCAGGGGTTTAGAGGGAAGGGAGTAAGTAAGCCTCAGGGAACCAAAAAGCACCTGTAGTTTTTCTCAATTCCCTAGAACTGAGAGAAATTGACAGAACTGGGCATATGTCTCCAGATAGGGAGTCCATTCATGTCTTCTATGCTGTGGAAGGTATACCCAGGTCTACAGCCTCAAACCGACCCAGTGGACCAAGAGCCTGAGAGCGTCAGATGAGTGCGAGACAGTCTCGTAACTATCTGCCCAAAAAGTACCTCCAAGCCTTCCTAGGTGCTTGGAGAGTGACCCCAACTGCAAGACAAAAAAGAAGCAGGGAAAGCTTACATATCTTCCAGCCTTGGCTGGAGAGGAACTTGGAGTTAAGCAGTTACCCTGTATGGGCCACCAAAATGTAGAGATTTAGGGGTGCTGGGGTGCTGGGACCCCAAAATCACAAAACACAGGTCCTGCCTAAAAGATTTTGACCCAAGCCTTCTTTCAAATAAAGGCAAGGTTTATTAGAACATCCGTCATATTGGACAGACTCTTAAAGAGTCTGAACATTAGTAAGCTATTGGCTAGATTATAAGAATCTGAACAGTGGCTAGATTGTAAGAATCTGAGCAGGATCCAAATTCTTAAAGGAGAACTTAAGTGACTTATATGAAGAAGTACACAGCAAAACTACACTAGTAGGGTACCTCAACTTCCTCCTCTGCGAACTAGATAAATCTAATAAAAATAAACAACAAAGAAGTTAAGGAGGTGAATAGAATTTTAGAAAAGTTACAGGATGTAACTGGAGACAACTGAAGAGGGATAGAAAGGAATATACCTTTTTTCTCAGTGGTACATGGCACCTACACAAAAATTCACTATGTTTTAGGGCATAAAAGCCTCACAATCAAATGCAGAAAGGCAGAAATATTAAATGCACTCTTTTCAGATTATGATGTAATAAAATTACATTTAATAAAGGGCCATGGAAATATGCACTAAAAATTAATTGGTAACTAAATAATCAATCCCAAAGAATGAAAGCATCAAACAACAAATCATAGAAACAATAACCAAATTTATCAAAGAGAATGACAATAATTACACAAATTACCAAAACTTATGAGATTCAGAAAAAAGCAGTCCTTAGAAAAAAATTATTATCACTAGATGCTTACATGAATACAATAGGAAAAGAGGAGATCTATGAACTGGGCATGCAACTAAAAAAAGCTAAAAAAGAACAAATTAAAAATCCCCAAATCAATATTAAATTAGAAATTCTGAAATTCAAAGGAGAGATTAATAAAATTGAAAGTACAAAAACTATTGAACTAATAAATAAAACTAAACTTTTTTTAGGAAAAATCCAATACAATTGATAAACTTTTGGCTAATCTGATTAATAAAATATAAATAAGAAAACCAAATTACCAGTATCAAAAATGAAAAGGATGAATTCACCAACAATGAAGAGGTAATTAAAGAAATAATTCAGAGCTCTTTTGCCCTACTGTATGCCAATAAAACTTTCAATTTAATTGAAATGGATGAATATTTACAAAAATATAAATTGCTGCGATTAACAGAAGAGGAAATAAAATACTCAACCCCATTTCAGAAAAAAAAATTGAACTTCCTAAAAAAAAATCTGTAGGGCCAGGTGGATTTACAAGTGAATTCTCCTAAATTTAAAGGACAATACATAAAGACAATTTTAAGAACAATTTATTTAAAGAACAATTTAAATTTAAAGAATAATTAATTCAATATTATATAAAATAAAAATTTTTGATGATATAAATATGGTGCTGATACCAAAATGAGGAAGAATCAAAACAGAGAAAGAAAATTATTGAGCAACTTATTTAATGAATATTAATGCAAAACTTTTTAATAAAATATTAGCAAAGAAATCACAGCAATTTATCATGAGAATAATACATTATGACTGTAGAATTTATAACTGTAGAATGTAGGGCTTAGGGCTAGTTCAAAAATAGGAAAACTGTCAGTATAATTGACCATATCAATAACAAAACTAACAGATATCATATGATTATCTCAATCACTGCAGAAAAAGCTTTAGATAAAATACAGCAACCTTTCCTATTAAAAATACTAGAGAACATAGGAATAAATGGAGTTTTACTTAAAATGATAAGTAGTATCTATCTCCAACAGTCAGCAAGCACTATATGTAATGGGCATAAGTTAGAAGCTTTCCCAATAAGATCAGGGTGAAACAAGAATGCCCATTATCATCACTATTATTAAATATTATACTAGAAATGTTAGCTATTACAATAAAAGAAGAAAAAAATTAATGACTTAAAATGGGCAATGAGAAAACAAAATTATCACTCTTTGTAGATGATATGATGATATACTTAGAGAAGCCTAAAGAATCAACTAAAAAAAATTACTTGAGAAAATAAACAAATTTAACTAAGTTGGAGGATATAAAATAAACCCACATAAATCATTATCATTTCTTTATATGACCAACAAAGCCCAGAAGGAAGAAATAGAAAGCAAAATTCCATTTAAAATAACTGTAAATAATATTAAAGACATTGGAGTCTACCTGCCAAGAGAAAACCAGGAATTGTATGAACGATGTGATAAAACACTTTTTACACAAATAAACTCAGATAACAAAATTCATCTGGAAGAACAAAAGGGCAAAGTATCAAGGGATTAATAAAAATATTGGAAAGGAAGGTGGCCTACTTGTACCAGATCTAAAATTATATTATAAAGAAGCAATCATCAAAAGTATTTGGTACTGGCTAAGAAACATAGTGGGGGATCAGTGGAATAGGTTAGGTACACAAAACACAGTACTCAATGATCATAATAACCTATTATTTCATAAAGCCAAAGACCCTATTCTTTGGAGTAAGCATTCACTATTTGACAAAAACTACCGGGGAAATTGGAAAACAATATGGCATAAACTAGGTGTAGAACAACATTTCACATGGTATACCAAAAAAAAGTCAAAATTTGTTCATGATTTAGACGTAAAGCAAATGAGCAATTTAGAAGAGCAAGGAATAGTGTACTTCTCAGATCTACAGGGAAGGGAAGAATTCATGACAAAACAAGACATAGAAAACATTAGGGAATGTAAAATAGGTAATTTTGATTATATTAAAATAAGCTTTTTTACAAACAAAACCAATGGAACCAAGATTAGAAGAAAGGCAGAAAGCTGAGAAACAATCTTTACAGGAAGAATCTCTGATAAAGGTCTTATTTTGTAAATCTATAGAGAACTGAGTGAAATTCATAGGAATACAAGCCTTTCCCCAATTGATAAATTGCCAAAGGTTATAAGTAGGCAGTTTTCAGACGAAGGAATCAAAACCATCTATGGACATATGTATGAAGAAGTACTCTAAATCACTCTTTATTAGAGAAATGTAAAATTAAACAACTCTGAGGTACCACCTCACACATTTCAGACTGGCTAATATGACAAAAAAAGGAAAATAATGAAGATTAGAGAGAATTTGGGAAAAGTGAGACACATACACTGTTGGTGGAGTTGTGAACTGATGCAACCATTCTGGAGAGCAATTTGGAACTATCCCCAAAGGGCATCCAAACTTTGATCCAGCAATGCCCTTACTAGGTCTGTATCCCGAAGAGATCATTAAAAAGTGAAAAGGTCCCACACTCACAAAAATATTTATAGCAGCCCTTTTCATGGTTGCAAAATATTGGAAATGGGAGGGTTGCCCATCACTTGGGGTATGGTTGAACAACCTACAGTATATGAATCTATTGGAATAGTATTATGCAATAAGAAATGATAAACAGGTAGATTTAACCTGGAAAGACTTGTATGAAGTGACGCAAAGTGAAATGAGCAAAACCAGAAAAACATTGTACACAGTATCAGCAACATTGTGTGATGATCAGCTACGAATGACTCAGCTCTTCTTAGCAACACAATGATTAAAACAAGTACAAAGGTTTCAGGAAGGGAAATACTATCCACATACTCATAAAGTACTGATGGACCCTGAATGCATATTGAAGCATATGTTTTCAACTTATTCTTTTTCATGTTTTTTTTTCTTTTGATCTGTTTCTCCTTTCACAACTGAGACTAATATGGAAATAAATATGTTTTATATGATAGCACTTACATAATCTATATCAAATTGCCAATCATTTTCAGTATAGGAGAGGGGAGAGAGGAAGGGAAGGAGGGAGAAATATTTTGGAACTCAGAATTTTGTGTAAATGCGTGCTAAAATTATTTTGATATGTAAGTTGGACACTAATAAAATAGTATTTTTAAAAAGAGATGCTTTGTATGGTCTACTGTCTGTAAGAAGCATTGTGCTCTAGTGACAAGAGAGCTGACCTTGGAGTCTAAATGGTCTGGATTCAAGGCCTCCCTCAGACATATAATGTCTATATGACCCTGAGCAAGTGAATTAACTTCCTAGTGCATCAGGAAATTCTGTAAGATTTATAGATTGTACAGAAGTTACCCATCTTCACTAGTATCTGCGGTTCCTGGGGAACATTTGAAATCCTTTAAACTTGGCTCTAACATTTCCTTTCACCTTCACTGTTTATTGCTTGCCTTCACACAATTTGTGGTCCAGCAAAACTTACCCTCTTACTGTTCCTCATACTTAACACTCCACCTTTTTCTCAGTGCCTTTGTATAACTTTCCTCTATCTACGGAATGTACTCCTTCCTCACCTCCACTTCTTAATATCCCTGTCTTCTTTCAAAACTCATTTTTGTCCTACCTTCTACATGAAGCCATCCCTAATACCCCCACCTGCTAAACCCCTCTACACACACACACACACACACACACACACACACACACACACACACACA
>NW_020944646.1:3809789-3862895 GCF_900497805.2 Vombatus ursinus
ACACACACACACACACACACACACACACACACACACACACACACACAAATTACCTTATTTATACTTATGTGTTTACATTTTGTATCCCCTACAGAAATTAAGGTAAGGATGTGACAGGACAGGTTTGATTTGGTTTTGTCTTTGTATTTGCAGTGTCCTTAATGAATTATTATTGATTATAGAATCACATGGGATGTAGAGAAGTTGAAAATTATATGTTAGGAGTTGGACTAGAACACAGACCCTACACAACTGAGACATTATATGTCCACTCCTAAATTATTCATGTGATTCCTTGTTATCCTGAGCTAAAGGAAAATCTTAATTTCTAGTGTCCAATAATTTGTTATCTGTTTTTCATTTGTTTCTAGTTGTCACTATATAAATGATGTCTACCAAGGACTTATAGATAATGTATGAATAAAGTAGAAAAGCTGGAGAAGGAAAGGGTAGTACCTTTGCCAAGAAAATCCCAAATAAGGTCATGAAGAGTCAGACATGACTGAAAAATAACTGAACAACATCAAAAGTAGAAAGCTGGCGATGTTGCCTGGTGTGATATCTATAAGAAACAAATGATTTTATGTTTCTTTTTATTTGTTTCTATTTCTGTCTTGTTTTAATAATGAGAGTAGAATTTATGAACCAATTTTAATTATACCCAGAACTAATTCATTTTATTTATTGTGAACTATAAATGACCTTTAGGGAAAATAATCTGATTTTGTTTCTTTTCAGTGATACCTTTATAGACTGATTGCATCACACAGCCTGGTACCTCATTTAGCTAGCAATTACAACAAATACAGGTGTATACATAATGATGTATGGAATGGTAATATCAAAATGTGTTGCTTGAATTGCCATATGCAAGATTGATAATAATAAAAATAAAAGGAGAAATAAATTAGATTCCCCAATGGAATAGATGTGTTGAAATTATTCATTATTTCTTGAGTTCACATTTTTACACAATGAATGTACTGTACCATAGTACTGTTGATATATTTATCTATAAAATAATTGTACTTCTTATGTTTGTTTCACCAGGCAGAAAAAGGGGCATCCATCATGGTCAGGAAAGTAGTTTCAGGTAAGGAGGCAGATATAGGCAAGAGTAAAAGTTCGTTTAATTAAACACACTTTGATTAAGTGTTTACTATGTGTAGCAAGCTGTTGACTCAGGTCAATGGAACTGAGTTTAGGTCCTTTGCTTCAATTAAGAAAACCCAGTTCTGTTGGGAAAAAAAATCTAAAGATTTGAATGATTTCTTGGTACTTTTTAAAAGTTCTAGCTTGCAATAATCATTCTTCTTTCCTCAACTTATTAAAACTAATAAGACTCTTGTGAGCCTTTGTTCTGAAGGAAAATGAAATTCAAAATAATATTTTAGTTTTCTAGAAACTTTCAAGGAACTTCAGTTTCATCATAAAACCAAAATAATTACACAGCTTCTGTTTACTTAATAGCAGGTATATGAGTTTATTAGGAAAACAACAACAATAATATCCGAGGTAGAAAAGTGAGGAAAAAGTACAGCGTTTCCAATCGGATGACAGACAGAGAAAACTAGGTGACAGAGTAGATAGAGTGCTGGAAGTAGTCTGGAAGACCCAAGCTTAAATCTGACCTCAAACACTTATTAGGTGTGTGATCTTGGACAACTCAGCCTCTGATGCCTCAGTTTTCCCAACTGTAAAATGAGGACAATAATATCATCTACTTCACAGGCTTGTTATGGAGATTAAATGAGATATTCATAAAAGGATTTATCTCAATGCCTGTCACACAATCATGCCAGGAAACTGAATTGGTTCCATTTGAATTCTCTTAGGGAGAGTCTGAAGATCTCCTGGCAGATTAAGATACCAGACACTGAGGTCTTTTCTTGAGCTAAACTGCCAAGGATTCGAACTCTGCTTCAGAAAGCACAACTTTGATAGGCTGGCCACTTTGTTTGAATTCAAAACGTATGCTTGCCAAAAAGACTATTTTATGGAGAACTCACACAGGGCAAGCATTTACATAGTGGTCAGAAGAAGTGATACAAGGACACTCTCAACGTTTCTCTTAAGAACTTCAGAATTGATTGTGTGACATGGGAGATGCTGGCATAAGACTGCTCAGCTTGTTGTGCCCTCATCAGAGAATGTCCTGTGCTCTATGAGTAAAGCATAATTGATGTAACTCAAGAAAAATGCAAGATACACAAACTTAGAGAATCCTCCCCAAAGGTTCACAAGGACTATTTGAGCCTAACCTGTGGTAGAACATTCTGAGCTCATTTTGGTCTGTTCCTTTTGTCATTTTGGTCCTCTTTGAAAATGAAGGACAACAACAACACATAGTAGGCATATAGGTAGGGAAATGTTTGTTCTCTCTTCTCCTCCCCTTTTTGCATTCTGAGACTGTTATGGTAGCTTTGAAATAATGTCAAAAACTCTGAATGCTAATGAACTGGGCTATGGAGGTACCATTGACCATTAACCAGTGGGTTAGCACACTGTTTTATGTAAGATAATTACTGTTAAGAATAAAAGCAATAGTTGAAGTGGTACCAAATTTCAGGCTGACTCTAGCAGGCATGGTCATGATGATCAGACTGCCAAGAATTGTCAAGAAATTGGTCCACATTCATATTCTGGTATAACAAGAAGGCAAGATAAACTCTTAAAAATTAGAACCACTAATATTTCATCTGTTTGTAATCTGTTAGAGTAAGTGGTACTGACAGTTAAAGCAAGGAAGCTACCAAACAATAAATTGACGGAAGATATGAATGTCTTCAATAAGTCAATATCACATATCAAAAATTCAATCAGCAAGCATTTATAAAGAATGTACTAGGTATTGGTCAATGTGCTAAGAGATATGAATACAATTGCAATGAATAAAACAATCCCTGTTTGTAAGGAGCTTAACTTTACTGAGGAAGACAACAAATACATACATATATACATACATGCATACATACATACATACATACATAGAGAGACAAAAGACATACAAACATACAGAATAAATAAAAAAATGCAAAGTATCTGAAGACAATGTATTTTGTTAGGGAAGGCATCAAGATTTGGGGAAGTCAGGAAGGACATCATATAGAAAGTACATAAGAATGAATTTAGAAACTGATCTCATCAACTTTATGAAGTTGATTAAAAATCAACTATTAAACTATTAAATCAACTATTAAACCAAAAATCAGCTATAAACTATTAAAAATCAACATATTAAAAATCTATTTGAAAAAAATAATTCTATCTCTAAGCCCAGTTTAGATTGAATTAGATCAAACATAAAAGAATAACTTAAATCTCAAGAAAAAAAGCTGAATAATCTCAATAGTAATAATACTAATTATTATGATCATAATATCTACTACTTATATGATGCTCTAAGGTTTACAATGTACTTTACAAATATTTGCTCTTCATAACAACCCAAGGAAGTAGGTACTATTATTATTCTGCTTTTATTAATGAGAAAACTGAAGCAAATAAAGTTTAGGTAACTTTCCCTCAGTCACATAATTAGGAAGTGTCTGAGGATGGATTTGTATTACTATGGTCTTCTTGTTTTTAGGTCAAGTTCCACCTAATTACTCAAGTAAAAACTAGAACAAAACAAAACCTCATTTAATGCCAAGTCTAAAAATTATATTCTATTCTGTTATGTATATATTCTTTATACATAACAAAAAAATTTGGCACCTCTCATGATTCTGAAGAAGAGGTAGAATGAATCAGAATATGGAAAAGACTTTTTGAGCTATACACTATGAACTCAATCAGCATAGAAAACTATTAAAACAGAATAATTCAAGAATGATAACATTCGTGATAGTCATTATGAATAAATACAGTTTCATAAAAGACTTGGGAGAAAAGGTGAAAACATTTCAGGACCTTCACACAACAATATATGCTGTGACTATTGCCAGGAAAAGAAGGCCAAGCAGGAAAGACGCCCTTTCTTAGGGATGTTCCCAAGGGCAGGTATCTAACACTGCCACGACTGAATCTTTGACTATGACACCAATATCAAACTGGCACCTGAAGTAGAAAACTTGAATTTTGACTGATTCAATAAAAAGAAAGACCCACATATAAATGAAATTAATCCCAGAAAACAATAGCATATCAGAAATTCCAGAAAACTTAAATCAACAATTGAAAGCAAAGACAAAAGATCAAGATGAATCATGCATTCAAAGCAAAAAAAGAATCAAAACAAAAAAATTAACATTAACAAAAAATACTAAGGGATATGGAGAAATTAAAAAAAAGAAATCAGAGGGGAGGGTGAACCCACAAACTAGGAAGATGTGAAAAATTTGTATTTATCTATATTGTCCTCAAAAATAAATACAATGAGAACAAAGTTGCAATAAGTACAACTATGCATTTTTATATAATGAGAGATTAGAAGTTATATTTAGGGTTCTAAAAACACAATCATTTCTTTCCATAGTTTTAAATTAGAGCCCTAATAAGATCATTAATTATTGGCTTATGTGCTTCATAATGACATATGAATTTCTACTGAAACATCTGAACAGTTTCCTCTCAGTAACAAGCTTAACAAAAGTTTATAAATACTTATTGCCAAAAAGGGAAAGGAGGCATATAACGTTTTATTTAAAGAAGGCTAAAAACTCATTCTATATGCCCATTACACGGTTGTGTTTTCTTTATGAAGCATTCACAAGATCTTCATCATGCTCAAAATTTATAAACACAAGAAAATTATGTCTACTAAGAAACAAAGAACACATACTAAAGTGCCAGGGCTGTCTATGCTATTTATACCATTTAAAAAATAATTTATGAGGGGGCAGAGCAAAGATGGTGGAGTAAAAGCAGTGACTAGTTTGAGCTCTCCCCCAAACCCCTCCAAATACTATAAAAATGGCTCTAAACAAATTCTAAAGCAGCAGAACCCACAAAAAGACAGAGTGAAACAAATTTACAATCCAAGACAGCCTAGATGGTTGTTTGGAAAGGTATATCAGGAAGGGCGAGGAGCACAGTGTGGGGAGAGGAGCACAGTTCTATGTGGGCACACAGGCAAGGTCAGAGGAGGATTGCAGGGATCTCTCTCCTGGTGCAACATTCTCTTGCTTTGCCCATGCTTAGATCTTGATCACAGTTCTGGGTGGTGGTCCTGGGGCAAGGAGGAGTGCTGGCATGGTAGAGCTTGTATTGTCAGTGGAGAGGAAATCCTCCTCACAATTCCAAAACAGAAAAGAGTGCTTGTGGTCACTCATGGAGCAGAGCACAGGCCAGGAAAGGAGTAAACACTTCACCCTTGATCATAGCACCTTGGAAGAACTGCAAATTTACAGGTCCCTAGAAATATCTTTGAAAACAGCTACACAAAATCCCCAAAGCTTGGGACAGTATATTCTCCACACTGGAAGCAGACACCTACCTTAGCAAAGAGTTTATAACTCAAGTAATTGGCTAGAATCATGAGCAAGTAGCACAAAAAGAGTCAGACCATAGAATCTTACTTTGGTGACAAAGAAGATCAAAATATACAACCAGAAGAAGACAACAAAGCCAAAGCTCCTCATCCAAAGCTTCCAAGAAAAATATGATTTGATCCCAGGTCATGGAAGAGCTCCCAAAGTATTTTGAGAAGCAAGTAAGAGAAGTAGAAGAAAAACTGAGAGTGATGCAAAAAAATCGTGAAAAACAATTCAACATCTTGCTAAAGGAGACCCAAAAAATACTGAAGAAAATAACATCTTAAAAAATAGCCTAACCCAAATGGCAAAAGAAGAACAAAAACCCAATGAGGAGAAGAATGTCCTGAAAAGCAAAATTGGCCAAATGGAAAAGGAAGTCCAAAAGCTCACTGAAGAAAATACTTCTTCGAAATTTAGAATGGAGTAATTGGAAGCTAATGACTTTATGAAAAATCAAGACACTGTAAAACAAATTTGAAAGAATGGGAAAAAAAAACAATGTGAAATATCTCACTAGAAAAAAACAGCTGACTTGGAAAAAAATCCAGGAGACAGAATTTAAAAATTATTAGACTATCTGAAAGCCATGATCAAAAAAAAAAGAGCCTAGACATCATCTTTCAAGAAATTATCAAAAAAACTGCCTTAATATTTAATAACCAGAGGGCAAAATAGAAATGGAAAGAATCACCTCTTGAAAGATATCCCCAAAGGAAAACTCCTAGGAATATTGTATCAAAATTCCAGAGTTCCCAGTTCAAGGAGAAAATATTGTAAGCAGCCAGAAAGAAACAATTCAAGCATTGTGGAAACACAATCAGGATAACACAAGATTTAGCAGCTTCAATTTTAAGGGACTACAGGGCATGGAATATAATATTTCAGAGGACAAAGGAGATAGGATTATAACCAAGAATCACCTACCCATAAAAACTGAGCATAATCCTTCAGGTGAAAAGTGGTCATTCAGTGAAATAGGGACTTTCAAGCATTCTTGATGAAAAGACCAGAGCTGAATAGAAAATTTGATACATATAGAAATTTTAGTTATGCCAAGGATGAGTATAGAATAAAGATTTTGACTTTGAATCTGAAAATGATGATGAGATCAATAACAATGATGAAGGTGAAACCTACAAATATAATGATCTCTTTCAGAAATATCAAGCACAACATTCTTATGGGTAAAATTCTGGCTGTGTATGTCAAGAGGCTGGTTTCTGAAGCCAAAGCTCAAGTGGAAGAATAATTCAAAAACAATTTATAGTTTTGTAATTCCACTATTAAGAGACACATTGGAATAGTAAACAAAGGATTTATAAATGATCCAATAAAAATAAATATAATATCTTTAAAAAAATAGGAAAATCTCTGAAAAGAAGTATAGAATGATTAAAACTAACTCACGTATGAAAGGATAAGAGACATTTTCAGATAACATGATAAACATAAATATTAATTATATTTTTTAAATAATAGGTATCATTAATATGGTGCTTTGTGCAGTGCAAAATGCTTCATACATACAGTTAGGTCCTGATTACTATGAATAATGAATCCCCTAAAGTTGTTACATTTTAAAATTTGCACTGTGTATTTCCATTGGGCAGGAAAAACTTTGAACATTTAAATACATATGAGGAATTCATATAGGAATTCATTATTCCCACAATTCAAAGACCTACCTTAAATATCTCATTTGATTTTCACAATCACATAAGAGGTAAGTGCTATTTTCACAAACCTAGGAGAGTCAAGTGCTATTCCATACATGAAGAAACTGGGACTGAGAGAAGCTAAGTGACTTGACTATGGTCAAGTGATGAACAAGCTAGTGTTTGTGTTAGATTTGAACTCAAGTCTTCTGACTTGAAGTTCAAAAACTAGTTCTTGTTTCACCTAACTGCATATAATTAAGAATTTATAAAAATAATTCCCTAAAAATCCCACTAATCAGAGATCAATATGAAAGATTGACAACAGATACTTTCCTCTATAACTACTGAATTTAATGGATATTGGTTTAAAACCAGATAGAGTATATACAATGGCTAACATTTGAGAATGTAACTAAAATCCCTTAATAACCCTTGATAAGTGAAATCCACAACAACTTGACAAAGAAGAATTGAATACATGGCTGAATCATGTGGGTTTGTTTATTGAAACAAAGGGATTTATTATGGAAATTCAGGACTATGTTAACCTCACAAGAAATTAGAGAAGTGTTATCTTTCAGAAACCCACAGTTAGTGTTGAATGTTAACTATTCAAGTAAACAGAAAAAAAATTGTGAATATATCACTGTAAACTATAAAAATTGGCAGCAACCAAATAGACAAACATGGTTAATTAACAAGAATTAAACAAAAGAAATTTATTATCTTTCATTTACTGATAAGATAACAAATTCTAGTACTAGAAATACAGACCTTGAAATATTGTGAAGAATTTGTCCAATAAATTAAACTGGAAATGGATCATTATCACAGATTGAACCATTATTCATAATTGTACTAGAGAACATTAGATACTAAGCCAGGAGGACTCAATATTCTGACTCTCTCTTTTTTTTTTATTTCTCTACATGGTGTCATAAAACTGGGATTTTCAGTAGTATTAGGGAAGAATGTTTTTCTACACTCCAATAGCATTGCCATTGCTCCCATTTGGCAGGTAAATTTAATTAATCAAGAATGAACCTGATTCTCTGCTTATTTCTTGTCCCTTATGTTTCATTACCTAATTGTAGGTGACTAGGCAGTGATCTCAAAAATAATGTGTAGCTTTGGGGATAATCTTAGGAATCTGAGAGGTAGGGATGTCCTGGGCCCTCAGACTCTTCCAACTATGGGAACTCTTCTCTTTGTATCCACTAGATCAATGGTGTCAAGCTCAAAAAAGAATGGAGGCCACTAAACGGTGTAGAAACATCCCTGCTACATATCTAAATTATCTATCTTTATCTTATTTTTATCTATTTTGTTAATTATTTTCCAAATATATTTCAATCTGGTTTTGGCCACATTAAGGAATACTTTTGATTTCACTAGGCCTTTTGACCACGTCTGACACCTTTGTATATCACTCCTTAGAGAAAATGATGACCACCAATACTAGGATAAACTGGCTTAGTTTCCCGGAAGAAATGGATCTGAAAGGAATTTTTGAGAAAATACAGAAATTATATTATTTAGGTCAAAATGATAACCTCATTAAATTTATTATTTTTTGTTTTATTCCATAATTAAATCTTTTTAATAGTATTTTTCCCAATTATATGTCAAGAAAATTTTTAGCATTCATTTTTATAAAATTTTGAGTTCCAAATTTTTCTCCCTTCCTTCCTGTCTTCTGAAAATGGCAAGCAATTTGATACAGGTTATATGTGTTCTATCACATAAATCATATTTCCATGTTAGTCATAGTTGTGAAAGAAGAAACAGATCAAAAGAAAAAAAAAGAATAAAGTCAGCAAAAACATGCTTCAATCTACATTCAGAGTACATCAGTTATTTATCTAGAGGTGGATGGCATTTTCCTTTGTGAGTCCTTTGTACTTGCTTTGGATCATTGTGTTGCTGAGAAGAGCTAAGCAATTCATAGCTGGTCATCACACAATGCTGCTGATACTGTGTACAATGTTTTCCTGCCCCTTCTCGTTTCACTTTGCATCAGTTTGTACAAGTCTTTACGGGTTTTTGTTTTTTTGTTTTTTTCTGAAATCTACCTGTTCATCATTTCTTATTGCATAACAGTATTCCCATACATGGATATACCACACCTTGTTCAGCCGTTCTTTGATTGATAGGTATCCCCTCAACTTTCAATATTTTGCCACCACAAAAAGGGCTGCTATAAATACTTTATTATGTGTGGCTCCTTTTCCCTTTTTTATGATTTCTTTGGGATATAAACCTAGTAGTGGTATTGCTAGATCAAAGGGTATACACAATTTGATTGCCCTTGGGCATAGTTCTGAATTGATCTCCAGAATGATTGGATCAGTTCCCATAAGTAAATCTTAGTAATAACAACACATCATTTCATATCATTGACATAAAGAAAAAAACTCTAGTTTTGTTTGATTTTAACTAAGATTGGTACTTTTTTTTTTCTTTAGGAAATTGGGGTTAAGTGATTTGTCCAAGGTCACAAGCTAATAAGTGACAAGCATTTGGTCTGAGGCTGGATTTGAACTCAGGTCCTCCTGACTTCAGGGCTGGTGCTCTATCCACTGAGCCAGCTAACTGCCCCCTAAGGTTAGTACTTTCAAATGTAACTGAAACTCAAAATGAAATTCAATGGGCATGAAGTCATATGAACCCAAATGTGATTTTTCACACAGTTCTAATTATGGAAATAATCATAATGGAATTGTTTTTTTTTTCTCACAGAAATATGTAGTGTGAGAAAAATGTGTTGAACTAATATTGTTTATAAGAATAATTCTGGGAAATAAACAATATCTAGGAATAACCTATATTGACTATGGAAAATTAATGCAAACCTCATACAATAGATATTTATTTAAGACATAAATAATTCAATGAACATGCAATTTGACACAGTTTCAGAATATTTAAAATTATGCAGCTGTTCTTGATAACAATATATAATTAGCAGTCATACCCTCATATATGTAGTGTTTCATGCTTTACAAATATACACATATGTGCACAAACACACACACACTGCAACTATCATCCTCATTTGTCATCTGAAATAATTCAAGCTCAGAAAAATTAAGAGACTTGGTTATGTGCAATGAATGAGAGTTAAGTGTCAAGAATGACTGCCAGAATTCAGACTTAAACAGAATTGAGACATTTTGTGAAGAGTTTTAAATGTCAAACAAAAAACTTATATTGGACCCTTGGAATAATAGGAGAGGGATGCTATGTGGCACAATGGAAAAAGTGCTGGGCCTGGACTCAGGAAGACCCGAGATCAAATGTGAACTGAGACACACTAGCTATGTGACCTTGGGAAAATCACTTAACCCTGATTGCCTCAGTATCTTTATCTGTAAAATGAGCTGGAGAAGGAAATAGCAAGCCACTCTGGTATCTTTGCCAAGAATACCCCAAATGGATTCACAAATTGTCAGATTTGACAGAAACAACTAAAAAACAAAAACAGTAGAGGTAATAGGAAGTCATAAGAGGTTATTGAATGAGTGTGTATGTATGTTAGGGGTGTGTGTGTGTGTGTGTGTGTGTGTGGTGGTGGTGGTGGTGATACTGCCCAAACTGGTCTAGGAAAGCAGCTTTGGCAGCTATGTGGTAGAAGAAGGTAAGAGAGTTGAAGAATGGAGGTGAGGTTGATTGTGTGAGTAAAGGGAAAGGGACAAATATGACATATAATATTGAGTTAGAAATTAGTCAGTAAGTAAGCATTAAGCACCTAATATACTTCAAGCAATGTCCTAAGGCCTAAGGATATGAAGAAAGGCAAAAAACAGTCTCTGCTCTCATGGAACTCACAATCTACACGGGGATAAGATATGTGAACAGCTTTGTACAAAAAAAAAAGATACATAGGAGATAAATGGGAGATTTTTCATGGAGAGAAGATACTAACTTTAAGGGGGATTTAAAAAGGATCATCATAGAAAGTTGTGTTTTAGCTGAAACTTTAAGGAAACCAGGAAATGAAGATGAGGATTGAAACAATTTCAGATATGAGATACAACCAGTGAAAATGCTTAGAGAAAGGAGATGGAGAGAGTCTTGTTCAAAGAATAGTGAAGAGTATAGTGACACTGGATTGCAGAATCTATTTTGAAGTGAAATAAAGAAAAAAAACATAAGTGGTGATTATGATCTCAGATAAAGCAAAACAAAAATAGACCTAATTAAATTTAAGGAAACTACATTTTGCTAACATGGACAGTAGACAATGAGTCATTATTAATTCTGAACATATATGCACCAAATAACATAGCATCCAAATTCTTGAAAAAAAGGTCAAATGAATTATGGGAGGAAACAGTAAAATTATATTAGTGCAGGATTTCAATTTACCCCTCTTAGAATTTGATAAATTCTATAAAGTAAACAAGAAATAAATTAGGGAAATTGATAGAGTTATAGAAAAATTAGATTTGATAGACAGACAGAAAAAGAACAAATTTAAAATACCAACTATTCACCAATATAAAAACCCTAAAAGTCAAATGAGAGATTAAAAAAATTGAAAGAAAAAAATTAACTAATAAAACTGAAGTGAAAATAAAGTTTAAAAACTAAATGATAACCTAAATTGATTTTTAAAAAGAAGAAAACCAAATGCCAGTGTCAAAAATGAAAAGGGTGAATCCACCACTCACCCCCTAAAAGGGATCCCTAAAGGAAAACTCTTAGGAATATTGTAGTCAAATTCCAGAGTTCCCAGGTCAAGGAGAAAATATTGCAAGCAGCCAGAAAGAAACAATTCAAGTATTGTGGAAACACAATCAGGATAACACAAGATTTAGCAGCTTCTACATTAAGGTTCCAGAGGGCATGGAATATAATATTCCAGAGGTCAAAGGAGGTAAGATTACAACCAAGAATCACCTACCCAGCAAAACTCAGTATAGTCCTTCAGGTGAAAGGACTCTCAAGCATTTTTGATGAAAAGACCAGAGCTGAATAGAAAATTTGATTCTCAAACACAAGACTCAAGAGAAGCATGAAAAGTTTGAGGAAATTGAAACAAACAGATAAAGTTATTTACCTAGGGTCACACAGTTAGTAACTGTTTGAATCCAGATTTGAAATCAGGTCCTTGTGATGGCAGTACTCAATCCACTGTGCCTCCTACCTGCCTATAAACCAATGATATTGAAATAGAGTTATCAAAGTATTTTTGGAAATAAGTTTACAGACCCAAGAGTTAGAACCTCTGCTCTAAAAATAATAATGAAAATTAAAAAAAGATTAAAAACAACCTTTGCTCATTTGGAACTATGCCCAAAGGACTATAAAACTGTGCATACCCTTTGATCCAACAATACCACAACTAGGTCTGTATCCTAAAGAGATCATAGAAAGGGAAAAGGACACACATATACAAAAAATATTTATAGCAGCTCTTTTTTGCAGTGGAAAAGCTTTGGAAATTGAGGGCATGCCCATCAATTGGAGAATGACTAAACAAGTTTTGGTGTATGAATGTAATGTAATAATATTGTTTCTTAAGAAATGATGAGCAGGCAGATTTCAGAAATATCCTGGAAAAATTTACTTACATGAACTGATGTTGATTGAAGTGAGCAGAACCAGGAGAGCATCATACACAGTGACAGCCACATTGTGGGATGATTGGCTTTGATAGACTTGGCTCTTCTCAGCAATGCAATGATCTAAGACAATTCCGAAAGACTCATGATGGAAAATGCTGTCCACATCCAGCGAAAGAACTATGGCATCTTAATGCAGATCAAAGCATACTATTTTCTCCCCTTTTTTTCTTTCTTGTGGTTTTTCTCTTTCATTCTGATTCTTTTTTTTTGCAACATGATTAACATGGAAATATGTTTAATATAATTGTCCATATATAGTCTATGTCAGATTGCATGTCATTTTGGGAAGGGGAAGGGGATGAGAGAGAAACAAATTTGGAACTCAAAATCTTTTAAAAGTAAATGTTGAAAACTATCTTTGCATGCAATTGGAAAAAAATAAAATACTATTAAGTGGAAGAATAAAAAGCAAACAAAAAAACAGTAAATGATGCTCAATGACACTGAGCTCACTCAATACCACTCCTTAACCTTCCATACCACAAGCAGATAAACTATACTAGCAGACTCAAGAACATGACACAAGATTACAGCCAAAGCTCTTTCCTCCCAGGGCCATGAAAATCATGGCTCAAACTTCTCGACGTTTGTTTGAGGCTTTATAGCCAGATTAGTGACTGGTGTTTGGAAGCAAAAGTGTGCCAGAGGCTTCACGCTGGAAACACTAGTGCTGCAAATTTCTGACCTGGCAGTGCTAAGGAAAGCGTCTGAATCACCAGGGAAAACAGGGTCTGAACTTCCTATTGCAGGCCAGAGAACTAAAGAGCAGAGGGAGTGAGACAGGTCACCAGGATAAGACAATCTGCTTGTGGAGGGTTATGCATCACTACCTCATTTCTGAAGGAAAGAACACCCAGCTGGGGCCAGTTCTGACTATCCAGAAGTCAGTTCAGGCAGAGCTGTTGAACTATGAACTTTCCAGTGTGGAAGGATGCTGAGCACCTTGAGAGCCAATCACCTAGGAAACCACAATTAGAAGGGAGGGAGTAAAGAAATGAGTGATAAGGAAAATAAGGGAGTGGTAGAGGGTGAGAGATGAAAAGTACCAAGGATTTCAAGAAGAAGAAATCTCAAAGACTTTAAATATAATCAGGTACACCAACAAAGAAAACCAGTTGCAGCAGAGGAAAATATGGCCTCCAGATGTAATAAACAATTTTAGATATCTATGAATAAATGCTGAAAAAGAAATGATCCAACACTTAATGAGACAGAGAATTCTGTGAAATTTGAAGAGAACATAGAAACATGTTATGCTATTTGTAAGTGGTTTAAAAATGAAATGAGAATTGTGAGAGCAGAATTTATGGCCTATATAGCAAACATAATGAGCAGAATAGGAAAAAAAAAACCTACAATGGCAAGGCTCACCAAAGAGACAAAAAAGAGAATAATAGATTGAGAACACAAGTTCTCAATTAAGGATTTATTGATAAATTGAGGATTGTAGAAGTCAAGGACAACCTAGAAGAAAAGAAGCAAAAAAGAAAAAAGAAAAACAAAACAGCAACATAATGTACTTACTATGCAAGAAAAACATATGATCTTGAAGACAGGATGTACTGAGATAAATTAAAGATCATGGATCTACCAGAAAAACATAACAGGACAAAAGACCTTAACATCATAGTGAAGGAAATAATAGAATAAAATAGTCCAGAACTTCTGAAAATAGAAAATTAAATTCCAATTTAAAGAATAAACACACAGCCTCCAGAAAAAAGAAAACAAAAACAAAAACAAAAACTTCACTAAAGATGTAAACCCCAAAACACAGTGGTTAAATGATGATCAATCCCACAAATTTGACCTTAATCATACAGAACAAAAGATGGATATTCAATAATAAAAATAGTTTGAAACATTTTTAGAAAGAAAAACTAAACTGAAGAGATTATTTGCTTCTAGAATACCCCAAAGAAAGGAAATGCCAAAAGAATTAATAAACACAGCATGCATGGACAACAATATCAACAGAGTGACAACAGAAAAAAATTCTTCCTAAATGTACCAAAGGATACAGGGGTGACACCAGAAATCTGGTAAAGATAACAGTGAAAAAGTAGAGAGGTAGTATTATGTACAGGATACAGTGACACCCTGTGTATAGATGAATGTTTCTTTGTGGAACTACATTATAACATGGGAGGATAAAGAAAGAGGGAGAGGGAAACAGGGCAGTAGAGAGGAGTGAATAATGTCCTAGAGTCAAATTGAGGGCTAGCAATGAGGAGTAGGTGGTCTCTATGATCTCAGAAAGAGAAGAGAACAAGTGGTGAAAGATTGAAAAGAGAGAGAAAAGGAAGAGGTTTTACTTTGGAGGGGTTAAGCAGTTATACTAGTGAATGCTCATATTGGTAAAGGGAAATGAGGACTTTACACTTCATAAGGCCTGGAAGATTTGGTGCTTGAAAAAAATCTATTGGTCCTAGGTGCAGAAGGATTTGGAATAGGAGGAAATTGGCTCCTAGAAGAGTGAGGGAGCATGGACATAAGGAGAAGAGTTCTAGGCAAATATAGAAAAGAAAAAAAGGTCAACAAGAAAATGTATAACTCAATGGTGGGATAGGGGCCCTGTCATAGGGCAGTGTCATCTCTGACACCTGCAATAACTGGCATTATTCTAAGAATGAGGCACAACAGAAAAGGGGAATCAGGGGGTAAAACCTACAAGGTAGTGTAATAAAGTGCTTAGATGACAGAACCTGGAATGGTACCATAGAAATATTAATTGTATAAAGAATACAGAGAAAATAATGATACTGGATGATTATAGGGGACATTAATTAGATAATGAGGGTCTAGAGTAAACAGAAAAATGAGACAGCTAATGAGGAGAGTGAAATAATTTTTTTTTTGAAAAGGCCACAAAAATGACATTTAAAAAAGAAAAAAAAAGCAGTGAATAGGACAAACCAAATAGGAAGAGTAGAAGGGAGAGTCTACTTAATTAACTGAGAGAAAAAAGGGGGGGGAGAAATATATAAACATATAAAAGTGGGAGAGAGGAGCTTGTAAACAAAACCCTAAAAGGAAATGGTAACATAAGAGAAAAGGGGATGAAGGGTGAAGGGAAAAGAGCTAGCGGGACCAGGGTCACCTTAAAAAAAAAGATTAAAGTAACTGAAGGGAAATAATACTTTGTTTATGGCAGAAGAGGGAAAGAGTCACAATCTGTTAAAAAATTTTAGAGAAAGATGAAGGAAAATATAAATCTAACTCACAGCTTTAAAAGTAAATGGATGAAACGACCTATTAAAATGCAAAAAGAGTAGCAGATAAGAAAACAAAAACCTACAATCTATCCTTACAAGAAAAAGACATTTATGAAACAATGATACACATGCATGTCCTATTTCCTCAGGTTCTTACAATAATTAATGTCTTTATAATTCAGTTCATACTTTTAAAAACCAATGCATGATGTACATTATTAGAAATAAAATTCATGTTATCAATGGTTATAACTATTTTTGCAACTTCTTAAAATATTATTGATTTTTAAGTCTAAATACACCTGAAAAAAATTTCTACCTACACATTGTATCCTACTTAAATTAGAAAACTGCTTTGATCTGAGAGCCTGCCAATTTTGTAAATGCCTATAAGCTGATTTCTCATGTTGGTCACATAGAGTATTTGTCTGGACAGATTTCACTCTGTGAGTAATAATGGGAAACAGGCAGATATGGGATTAGGTCATGGAATCCTTAAGGTTAATATATATTCCAGGTTCTTATAAATGCTCAAGTCTGTGATATGTGTGTATGTGTGTGATGTGTGTGTATGTATGTATGTATATATGTGTTGCATGAATGTATGTATATATGTATATGTGTATATATGTATATCTACATACAAGATAATTGGGAAATAAGTGAAAGAGGGAAAACACTGAAATTAAGAGGGGTTAGTGAAGGCTTTCTGTAGAAAATGGGATTTTAGTTGGGACTTAAAAGAAACTAGAAAAGTCAGTAATTAAATGAGAGGACAGAGGATTCCAGGCATGGGGGAGAGCCAGAGAAAATATTCACAGGTGAGAAATGGAGTGTCTTGCTCATGGGGCAGTCAGGAGGCCAGTGCCACTGGATAAAATACATGTTAAGAAGTAAGGTATAAGAAAACTGGAAAGGTAGAAGGGGGCTAAGTTATGAAGGTATTGGAATGCTAAACAGAGCATTTTGTTTTTGCTCCTGGAGACAATAAGAAGCCACTAGAGTTAGAGAGACAGAGAAAGAGAGGGAGAGAGACAGAGAGAGAGAGGGGCAGAGACAGAGAGAGACAGAGAGAGAGAGACTCTGTGTGTGTGTGTGTGTGTGTGTGTCTGGGTGTGGAGGAACTGATTATAATTCCATCTTAGAAAAATCACTTAAGTAGATGAATGGAGAAGAGATTAGAGTGGGAAGAGTCAAAAGGAAAGTCAACCCATGGTCAGGCTATTGCAATAATCAAGGTGTGAAGTAATGAATGCCTGCACTACAGTGGTGGCAGTATTAGAGAAGAGAAGGGGGCATATTCTAGAGATGTTGCAAAGGCAAAATTAGCAGAATTTTGGAAATAGCATGGGTATGAAAGACCAGGAGGAAGTTGAGAGGTAGGGTTTAGAAAGAAAGATGAGTTCAATTTTGAACATGGGCCATAACAATAATCTCCTTTTAAAAATAAAGTCACAGAAAAGTGAAGTGTTCTGTACAAAGTCACACTGCTAATAATGTGGGATTGGAATACAAGTTGTCTGATAAGTACTCAAGTATAAAACATGACTCACACTTCCACTCCATCATGACACACATTTATCAAAAGACTATTAAGTGTAGGCCACTGTGTGATAGGTGCTGGTTTGAAAAGACCAAAAAGAAAATCAAAAGCTCTCTGTCAACTTCACCTAGCTTCCTCTCTATGTTATAGAAAACTGTTACAAATTCCATTTGTATTGCATACTAACTCTGTAATAAATTCTTTTTTTTTCTTCAACCTATGAACACATTTTTTTTCTTCTTTGAGTTGTGTTAACTGTGCACTTCAAGTGGTATTAGTGACGATATACCAGGAGGTGTCAGTATCATATAATTTCTTTCCTAGATTTTCTGGATGAGGGGCAGCAAGACAGAAATGTGAAAAATCTGACAAAATATGTCAAAGACCTTTGGGTCATATAAGCGGTTCTGATACAAGAACGATATAATTAGTGAATTAAAAGGCAACTGTTTTGTAGTAAGAGGATTTTTATCTTTGGAGTGAAGACATCTGGATTTGAATCCGTCTCCACCAATTACTACCACCTCTCACTTTGGACAAATCACTTGATCAGATGACCTTACCATTTTTCATCAGTAAAATGAAGAATCAATTTACCTTACAAATTGTCATAAAGGCAACTTGTAAACTAGAAAAAAATAATTAAAATGTGAACTCATGTATTAATTACAACTCTGTAATGAAGAAAAAGTTAGCACCAGCTTCCTAGGTCAATACTTTTTTATTTTTTTTTTAGAAAAAACAGTATGTATAGATATCCACACACATATATATTTAACATCTGTAATGTTATAAGAATTTGAAACTCTTTATAAATCTTAGTATGTACATAAATTACAAATGTTGGAAGGGCTATTGGGAAAACAGGTATATTAATACATTGTTGATAAAGCTGTATACCGGTTCAGTTATTTTGGAAAGCAAATTTGAATGATGTTTGAAAAACTTTAAGAGTGTGATCCAGTAATATTAATATGAGGTTCATACTCCAAAAAAGAAAAAGACTCATACATACAAAAATATTTACAGTAGCTCTTTTCACAGTGGCAAGAATTGAAAATTAAGGCAATACCCATCAACTGGGGAATGGCTAAACAATTTGTGATATATGTATATAATAGAAATCTATTGTGCTGAAAAGTAATTAAGGGGGTGATTTTAGGAGAAAAAAAGAAGACAATATAAACTGATACAAAATAAACTAAGGAGAACAATTTATACAGTAATGATAATAATGTAAAAACTTAAAAACTCTGATCAACATAATGAAAACAATCACAATTCCAGAGGACTCATGGTCAAATAAGATATCAGCCTCCAGATAGAGGGACGATAAACTTAGAATGCAGATTGAAGTACACACATACACACACACAACATGAACATGTGTAAGTAGTATATATGCATGTATATATACGTAAGAATTTATAAGATAGATACATATACATATATGACATTGACTTAATATGCATTTGTAATGAGTTTTACTTTTCTTGTTTTCTCAGTTGGTGGAGGAGGTGGAGTGAAAGGGAGAGAAATCAGAACTGAAAAAAATATATTTTTTTTAGAAAACGTCTCCAAGGTTACAAATATTCAAGATTCAGTAAACAGAGGTGAATGGATAGAAATAAGAAAACGGCACATATGTATGAGGGATGACAATATATCTAGTTTGAAACCTGTTGAATTCATTCCCCAAGGAGGAATTGTCTGAAGGCAATTGAAGATGTTTATATAAAGCTTACAAGAGGGGCAGCTAGGTGGCACAGTGGAAGGAGCACTGACTCTGAAGTTAGGAGGACCTGGTTCAAATCCTTCCTCAGACCAAACATTTCACACTTACTAGCTGTGTGACCCTAGGCAAGTCACTTAAATCCAATTACTAACAAAAAAAAAAGAGCCAGAGAGAGAATTTGTCTAAAGCTTAGAAGAAAGATTTGTCTTGGATACTGGGTTTTGAAGTTACATTCATAGGGTTTGAAGCCATAAGAGTTAATGAGATAGAAGAGAAAGAAGATAAAGAGCTCCATGGACAGATTATTTTATAATAGACCCCCACCCCTAGAAGAGATAAAGGAGAACATGAAGAATCAGTCAAGGAGACAAAGAAGGAAAGAAAGGGAAGAGTAAAACCAAGAAAATGGTGGGTCTCTGAACCCAAATGAGTAGAGTTATCCCATAAAAGTAGTGCTCAACTGTGTGAAAACTGAAGAAATATAAAGTTGAGGACAGGGGAAAGGCAGCTAACTGAAACTAAGCAGAAAAAAAGATCATTTAAAAAATTCTCTCTGTCTCTCTCTTTCTCCATTCTCCATATATACACATACAAGTATGTATGTGTATGTATATATTATGTGTATGCTTGTGTACATGCACACATTTTACAAACAGATTTACAACAGCTCTTTTTATGGTGGCAAAAACTTAGAAACTTATAGAGTGCTCATCAATCAGGGAATGACTAAACATTTTATGATATATGCATATAATGAAATTCTGTATTGTAACAAGTGATGAAGGGGATAATTTTAGAGAAAAAAAGGAAGACTTGTGTAAACTGATTTAAAATAATAGTAGGACCAAAAGAACAACATACACACACAACATACAATACACATAGTGTATCTGAACATTTCACTTAGTTTCAACCTATAAAGGGTAAATGCAGCTTATATGAAAATTGTAGCTCTTTCATTTTTTTCATAATAGTAGAATGACTTTTCACATTATTTTCAAGTCCCAGCAGCTGTAAAGAAATGTTAATGAACACATTAGAGACAACTGAAAAAGGTCACGCAGAAGCATGCCAGTCTTCTAAAGCAAGTGTCATGAAAGTGTGATATCACAGATGATAGAAGTGTTTAGGATATTGAGTAATACTATCACAAATATGTCAGCAAATCCAGAAGTGATTCCCATGTCCTGAAGCCTTCACTATAAAATAAACCTTACATTTTGTGCACACTGATAACCTGGAATTCAATCCTGACTCATACTGACAGAGTTAACAAAATGCAAAGAATTGAGCCTTCCTAGTTGCATTAAAGGTAACACTGAGAATGTTATGAAAAAAATGAAAGTGAAATATCTTTATCTAATTAAAATATTACAGAAGGATCAAAAGTTAACACATTTTATTTTTTCTTCAAAAAGGTCAATTAAAAAAAAAGAAAACAAAAGTGACATATAAGAAAGCAGTGAGCATTCAGGTTTGTTAGATGTGGGTCAGTATTTTTTTTTCATTCAATTAAAATGTATCATCTTTTTCATTATATCATATATTCCTAAGAAAAATGAAATTTTGCAAGAAACCACATTCTTTTTCACTTCTTTCCTGGATCTACACTAAAGAATATGGAATCAGGTCAAGTAAAAAGAGCTCTACATGACTTCGCTGCAAAATGTAGGAAAGATCTTGAACTTTCAGATTCTGTTTAGAGGTGAAGAGCTTCAAGCAGCAGCTGCAAAATGTATTGCATCATATAGAAGCAAAAAATATTGTTTGATCTTTGCCATTTGGCTAATAGAGTGAGACAACTACACACACATATGCATTCAATGAAATACAGTAACCATTTATAAAGAAAGGTATCATTCCAGGTGGTGGTAACATAAATATGAAAGTGAAACATGGGCCCTCAAGAAACTTACATATGTGCTACTGTAAGGAACATCCCCCAGGTAAGTAAATACACCATAAATACAAATTTTATGGAGAAGGAAGCACTAACAACTCAGGGGATCATGAAGGATCTTATTTTAGAAGGGACATTTATGTTGAGGTGTAAAAGGCACTTAGGATTCCAAAAGGTTGGAATGAGTAAGGATACCAATATAGGCATTAGTGACAATTAGTGCATAGACAAGAAGTCAGGATACAGAACTTCATGTTTGAGGAACATCAAATAAATGAGTTTGACTGGGAATGTGTCATATGTGGATTGTGTCTGCATTTGTGCATGTTTGTTTTTGTTTTGTTTTCTACTGTTGAATCATGTGAAAGGACCCCAGCAGAATGAGAATTGTATATGATTTCAGAGTATTCTTGGCAAAAAGAATGATTGTCAAAACTATGAATGCTTTCCACTGAATATGATACTGAGGAGTGCCTGAAATTGATGATGTAATTAGTGGCTTTGCATATATTATAAGATGAAAAGTTTCATGCTAATCACATTTAAATGAGCTATTATACTTGTATAAAAGTAACTATAATTTTGTTGCTTTGATACTTTCATTCATCTAAACAGAAATAAGATAAAGTTTGAAAAGGTAAAATTGTGTTGCTGGGGAGTAGGGGTGTTTACAATCTTCAAAATGTTTTTGGGATGCATAAATATCTTATTCTGTCTCTTGCAACTGGCATTTTATCTCTAATTTTCCTTCATGATTCCTTCCTTCTTTCCCTGACTATATTTAATTCATGATTATCTAACAAAATTTATGGGAAAAAATTAGTTGGTGACCTCTATCATCATGAAAAGTTTTCTTGCCTAGAAACTGCATTTTCTAGTTAAATAAATTCTTAATCATAAGTTAAAATACAACATTTTGTGAACAGATAATATTAAAAGAAAACATGTTATTGGTTTCTTTGTTTTTACGTTAACCTCAAATCCAAATACATAAATCCCCACCCCCCAATACACATATATCCAGGAATCCATTTTCTTGGGAAAAAAAAGAAAGAAAGAAAGACAAAGACAGAGAGCAGTGCAACACAAGCAGCCAACACATCAATCAGGTCTGAAAACACATACAATATTCAATTTTCATAATTCACTCCCAGTCTGAAAAGAAAGGAGGAAAGTGTATTTTCCAACTTATCTACAGCATCAAGCTTTGTTGTCATACAGTTAGTTATATGGATAATATCATAGAGTTTATATTTAAACAAGTATATGCCATTTTAGGTATGCATAAAAAAAGAAGTAAAATTTTTCTGTTATTAATCACTTTCTGATTAATAACTGACTGAGACAGATGTGAAAAACAGAGAAATAAAAAGCTATCAGAAATAAGGTAGGTAGACAATAGATAGATGATAGATAGATAGCACAGGATGAGTTGAAGATGAAGGAGTGATAATTATAGAATAAAATTAAGGGGTGAGAGGATTATACTGGGAGAAGGAGAAAGGGAGAGGGGAATGAAGTAAACTATTAAAATTAAACAGACAAGAAAAGGATTTTACAGTGAAGGGGAAGTGGGGGAAGGTGAGAGGGAATGAGTGAATCTTATTGTCATTGGATTTGACTTAAGGAGGGAAAACCATACAAACTCAGTTGGATATGGGAATCTATCTTACACTACAGGAAAATAGGGGGGGAAGAGGGAAAGACAGCAGGGGATGATAAAGGGTAGGGCAGATTGGGGGAGGGCATAATCAAAAGTAAATACTTCTGAGGAGGGACAGGGTCAAAAGATAGAATAGAATAAATGGATGGCAGGATAGGATGAAGGGAAATATAGTTTTAGTTTTCCACAACATGACTACTATGGAAGTGTTTTGCATGACTGCACATGTATAACCTGTATCAAGTTGCTTGCCTTCTCAATGAGGGTAGGTGAGGAGGGAGGAAGGAAGGAAACGCAAAGTTTTAAAAACAAATGTTAAAAAGTTTTTCACATGCAACTGGGAAATAGGATATATAGGCAATGAGATATAGAAATCTATCCTGCCATACAGGACAAGAGAAGAGGAAGAGGATAAGAGAAGGGGGGGTTGATAGAAGGGAGGGCAGATAAAGGGAAGGGGTATTCAGAATGCACACTGCCTTGGGGTGGAGGGAAGGGAGAGATCTGGAGAAAATTTGGAAATCAAAATCTTGTGGAAGTGAATGTTTTAAACTAAAAATAAATTAATTAATAAAAAAGAGATAAAAAAGACAAATGACGATAAAAAGAAAGGCCACTATATGTGGCACTTAAAACATCATTGGCACCTTGGGAGAGAGCAATTTCAGTTGAATGTTAGGGTTGGAAGCTAGACTGTAGAAAGTTAATAAGAATATGAGAAAAGAGTAAGTGGAAGAACAAATTATAGACAACTTTTTCAAGGATTTGACTACCAAAGAGAGACAGAACAAGTGCTTTCAGAGATAATACAAGAAATAATTTTAAAAATTGTCCTGGGGTGTTAGAACAAGATGAGGAAAGTAGAAATAGAAACAATCCACCAAACACCACCTATGAGGAAAACTTACAGAAATAGCATAGATAGTTTCTGAAACCCCCAGCCCATGGAGAAAATATTATGAGCAACAAGAAAATAAATACAATTCAAATATGGCACAGCCATACTTAGATTCACACAAGATTTAGCAGTGGCTACACTAAAAGACCCCAGGTCTTAGAACTTCATATATCAATGAGCAAATGAGCTGGGATTGCAACTAAAAATATCATACCCAGAAAAGTTAAGCATGATCATGAACGAAAAAAAAAAAAAGGATATTCAATGAATTGCCAGACTTTCAGGACAAAAAGACCTGAACTAAATAGAAATTTTGACATATAAGATCCAAGAGCAATAAAAAGTAAACATCAAACACTAATTACAAGGGAATCAGCAAAGACAGAATATGTACTTTTTTATACAAGGAAATATAAATTGTACATTTAAGATTGCTATTAGTAATTGGGTGGTTCAAAAGAAAGATTGGGGTAATACTAAATAGTAAACCATCTAGGAAAATGTAAAAAGAGTAATTATCTTATACGAATGAGGTGCTAGAGGAAGAACTAACAGAAAAATTGGATGGGGGAGTAGTGTTGGTAGTTCTGGAACTCTACTCTCATTAGGAATGGGTTAAAAAGGAAACAATTCATATATATCTATAAGGGTATAAAAGTCTTCTAAATTCAGAAAAAAATACAAAGCTAAAGGAATAGGGAGGGGGAGAGGATAAGGGAGGGATTTCAGAGTAGGGAGAGAGGATAAGGGAGGGAATCTTTGGTGGAGGAGTAGATTAAGTAATAGGAGGGCAAGGTAGTAGAAAGAAATAAAGTAGAGGAGTCAGGAAGGAATGGAAATAGGAGATACACACAAACAAAATAAAAAGCAGGAGTAGAATTTATTAAGGAAAAAAAGCAGGGGTATCAATAATGACCTCAGAAAAAGTTAAAGCTAAACTAGATTTAACAAAAGAGAAGATAAAAGGAAACTACACTATATGCCAGTCATATTAATAGATATTGTTTTAGACTATTTAAAATAACCAGACAGTATAAGGTTGGAATATTGCTGTGGTATAGGAAATGATGAGTTGGTGGACTTAGAAAAATATGGAAAGACTTGGACCTATAAAGGAAGATATTATCCATCCTCAGAGAAACAGGACAAATAAGTATAGTACAATTTTACACAGATGTATATGAATGTATATGCCAATATATGAGTATGATTATAGATACCTTAGTATATTTTTGAGTAAGTGTATGTAAGTGTATATGTACGTATATATCTTTGTGTGTATATGCATTTGTAAATATATGTATGCATGTAGATATGTGTGTATGTGCTTAATTATACCCTTCTTGAGGGGTGGGGAGAAAGAACAAAGCAACAAAAACACAGGAGAGAACAAAAGAAAGCTTACAATGAAACAAAGAAAAGATGGACAACTCAGAGCACAATATGTAGTATTTATTATAGAGACTTTTTTGAAATGGAAATCTATTCCTATGTATTTTGAATCCTCTCATTCTGCTGTGCACATGGTAACACTTTTTTTCTTTTCTTATTTTGTATTTAAGTTTAATATTTAAGTTTATAATATATTTCTTTTTCTTTTCTTATATATTTAAGTTTTAACATTTAAGTTTGAAATAAATTAATTTTTGAAAAATAGAATATCAATATCAAATGAAATATAAAGTAGGTATGTACCATCCAAAGTTGTTCACCAATATTAAGAGAAGAAAAGAAAGAACAAAGGAAGGAATGAAAGAAGGATTATGGGGTAAGAAAGGAAGGGAAAGAGTAAGGAAAAAATGCTGGTATGATGCCATTTTTAAAAATATCTTCATTATTCTTAAATCTTGACTTGTCATCATATTTAAATTGCATATAGCTCTAATTGGCACTAATAGAAAGTGTTGTAAAAAAGCATTTGGTTCACTAATTTGGTCTTCTTTAGGTCACTAATTAATCTGCCAAACTTTACAGTTAGATTTAAAGACTCCTTACCCAAATGTTTCTCCTGCTGAGAACTATGCTGAGGGATTTTTCCATGTCAGGAAATAGTTTGGATTCCTGGTGCTGTGACAGAAAGAGTTGATTGCCTAGTTTTGAGGCTGCATTAGATCACACTGTTTTTAATGAGTTATAGGTAGAATAGAAAGGTCTTATCAGATAATGGAAAATATTTACATATGCAGCAACTCATATATTCCATATTCAAGGCAGAAATTAAATGTATGAAATGTAATATTCTGTTAGTAAATATTTTGATGACTAAACTGGGCTCTAAAATTAAAAAAAAATATGACTGTTCATGTATGTAGCAATGCTTCTTGGTTTACCTGTCTTCCTTCAAGTCTTCACACAAGTACTTCCCAAGTTCAGATAATAGATGATGCTCTTATGCTTTACCAGTCATCCATAGAATGAAGCAGGGTTGTGTGCTTATTCCCATGCTTTTTAGTATGATGTTTTCAGCAATGTCATCAGACATCTTCAACAAAGATGAAAATGACATCAAAGTCAGTTACCACACTGATGGTAAATTATTTCACTTGAAAAGGCTACAAGCCAAGGCTAAAGTAGAGGAAGAGTTGGTGTATGAATCTCTGTTAAACGACTGTACACTAAACGAAGCCTCTGAGGTTGAGATGCAATAAAATATGGATCAGTTCTCTGGTGCTTGTGCTAATTTTGGCCTAACAATTCACATCAAGAAAACAGAGGTTCTTCACCAGCCAGTACCACACTGTCTATATGTGGAACCATTGGTTACGGCAAATGCAGAAAATTTGGATGCTGTGGATAAGTTCACTTACCTTGCAGTATGCTTTACAGAGATGTTCACATAGATCATCAAGTTGATACATATATTGCTATAACTTTTTCAGTGTTTGGAGGGCATCAAAAGAAAATGTGGGGGGGGCAGCTAGGTGCTGCAGCAGATAGATCATGGGTCCTGCAGTCAGGAGGACCTGAGTTCAAATCTGGCCTCAGACATTTGACACCTACTAGCTGTGTGACCTGAGCAAGTCACTTAACCTCATTGCTTCACAAAAAAAAATAAAAAACAGAAACAAACAAACAAAAAAAGAAAATGTGGGGGAGAAAAGGTATTAGATTGCTTACCAAACTGACAGTCTACAGAGACATTGTGCTGGCCTCATTGTTATATGACATGGGGGATCCTGGCAAAAGATCACTCAGCATGACATGCCTGCATCAAAGAAGTTGCTGTGCTTGATGGGAAGAGCAGAACTGCAGCAGTTCAAAATAAATGTGAGATGTGCATATCTCCAAACATACACATGAACTATCGTGCCTGACCTGTGGTAGAGCCTTCCAAGTTCCTATCAGTCTGATTAGCAACAGCCAGACGCACTGTACCTTGACTCCAACATAATTGTGTCATTGTGGTCCCCTTTGTGAATGAAGGACAACAGCCAATAACCAAATCCCATCTTTTGAAGTAGATACATTCTGGTCCTCCCAGCTTCTAGTCCCTTTGTCCAGGAGATTATGTTCCATTTGCTCTGCATACAACTTACATAAATCACATTATTTATATATAGTATTAATATACCATTACATCTCCCATTATAACGTGAGTCTCTTGATGGATGGGACTGTATGTGCCTTTCTTTACAACCTCAGCAGGTAATATAGTGCCTAAAATAGTGCGTATTTAAGAAATTTTTAAATTTAATTTTAATAAATTACTCATAGAACACTATGATTCTTATTATCTGATTGGTTATAATTGTATTTAACATAGTATAATAAAAATAAGATAGAATATGAAACCATTGGTCTTCATTTAATAGTACTTTAATATATGTAATTAAATAATATCTATATATATTCACATGTGCACATACATATATGCATGTAAGCATATACATGTATATATTTGTATATTTCTACAGGCTACTTTCAAAATTGTCCTATTTGTGCTGTTTTCTGAATTTCTTTATGTTTTTTTTTTATAATTAAAAAGTTTTAATGGCCTCTTTTTTTAGGCTGCTTTACTATTGATAATCCCATTGTTCTCTTTTGGGTTTCATTCTTGTGCTTCTCAAGAACATCAGGTTCTGAGTTCTCTATTTTCCCCTAGGCACCCACATAAACTTTCAGTCAGTAGGAACACAAATGTATAAAAGAGGTCAGAAGCGCCTCCCCTAAACTTATTATTTCTAAAAAACTTCCTTTGTAATCCAAACTAGCTTAACTTGGTATGACAATGATAATGATATTTCCTAGTATATCTATAAAGCCCTAATGTTTCAGGACCCTTTTAAATCAGATCAACCTATCCAGCCCATACCATATAAAAATAAAAAAAATTAAGCATTTATTAAGCACTTTCTATTTTTCAGACACAGCACTAAGTGCTTTACAAATAATATCTTATTTCATCCTTAAAACATTAATATCCTATGAGGTAGCTGCTATTATTAACTTCATTTTACATTTGAGGAAACTGAGGCAAACAGAGATTAAGTGACTTCCTCAAGGGTCACACAGCTAATAAGTATATTAGGCCAAATTTAAACTTAGGTATTCTTTATTCTAGGATCAGAACCCTAGCCGTCATGTTTTACAGCCGCCTCCAACCACATAGTCCTGAAACCAAACATCCTATTGAATATGCATGGCCTAGTGGGATTTTATATTTTACCTTGAATCTTTCATTCAGTCCTGGCTGTATAATCATATCCCAGATATTTAAGCTAACATGCAGTAGCCTTTATCCTTGTTTGTTCTTATCTGAAGCATGGCTAGCAGTGTTTGTTTTTTTTTTTAATTCATATCAGCATTGACCACCATATTGTATACTCCTGAATGTTGTTTGTCACTTTATCTGTCTCTTACTTGGGGATGGGGGAGAGATAGTCATGGATCTGACTTTTAAATAATCATATTGGTTCTTTCTTAGACTCTATCTTTATCTGAAACATGGGTTTTGCTTTTGTTGTTTATTTTCATCTGCTGATTAGAAAATTACCATCTGAGTTGTTTTCATTCCTTATTTCAGCTTATGTACTTTGTCACCTCTATAAAGCTGCAAGCGGTATTAGAAATTATGTAATATGACAGCCAAATCTAGTGCTTTGATTGTTTTTCTATAGCTTGTATGTTAAGAATGCTTTTAAAAATGTTTAACTAAAGGTTTATTGTACTAGGATTTTATGTTATTTATATATTTAATTAGATCCTAATCCAAGACCCACATTTTACAGATGAGGATATCAGAAAAAACGGGGAATTCAGAGAGTAATAAAAATCATTAATATCTAGAGTACTAAAAGCTCTTGCCAGCTTTATGTCCATTCAGACAATTAGTCACTTTGATCAGAAAGAATTTCTGGTGTAATCACATCTTAAATATTCTATTCAAGGTCCTTTGCAAAGTTCATTTATCAAAAAATACATCACTCTCTAAGAACCTCAATATGTCATAATCATAAGCATCAAATCATATTTCTTTATTTATCAGATATATGACTCTTGCTCATATACAACTAAGCTAACAGGTTGCTATATCCCTACAAGCAACAAAGTGTATAAATAGTTCACAACCTAAATCAAACAATGAATACAAATCATTGAGCTGAAATTATTTTTTAAAATTAATTTAAAAAAATATTGTCCCAACCCGACCCTGTTGGTATCTAGCATTTCTTTTCAATGCTTTCATAATTTTTAGAGGCATTAGAGACAACCCTCTTCAAATAGACCTCAACCCTTTGGATTGCCATGTTTCAGCCTTATTTTCTTATACTTAATAAACCTCTACCTTTCATATTTTTCTTAATATTTTTTCTATTTCTAATGAAATAGGAAACCCTTGGGATTTTTGACTTTGTTTATTCCCTGTATGTCAGAGACAACATGGGATGGTATAAAAAGCATTGTATTTGGAGTCAAATAGCATAAGTTGTTTAGCATCCTCCACTACTTACTATTTATTTAAGATAGGAAAGTAAAATTTTCCTCTAGACCTCAGTCTTCTTTTACGTAGTATAAAAAGGGCTGATGAGATGATTGATTCTTTTCTTCTGTGATATCTCTCCTTATCATACAAAGACATTGATGTTGTATTTGCTTTTTAGAAAAGCATTGAACATTGTACTTTTTATGCTGCACTGACATTAAACTCTTCTCCTGCCTTTACATTTGAATTGCATTCAAAACTTGTTCTATTTAATCCTCACTTGTATGTTCTTGGCCAACAAGTCCAAATCCCATGGCCACTGCTACACAGCTCATTAACTCAGCATTAATGTAGTCCTTTTACCATAATTATTCTGACTTTGGGCCCCTAGGTTACTTATAACAAATCAGAATATAGGCAATTTATTCTCTTCGGAGAAAATCTCTATCTTCTCTCCTGTACTTGTGCTGCTGAATAAAGATGGAGGAAATCACCCAACTGTTCTGACTGGATCCACTACAAATTTATGTTACACAACATCAACTGGGCCTTCACTAGCAATCTTACTATACTTCTCTTATCAACTCACTATCCTACTCTCCACAGTGGTTCTTCTGAACATTTCTATCCCTTCTATAGCTTCCAGTGTTTCCTCCTCTGTCCTCTCCTCCCACTGTCTTATCTGAAAACCTTATCTCATACTTTATAGAAAATGCTGAGTCCATTCACTGTAAACTCCCACTTCTCACTTCTTCCTCATATTCTATAACTCCTATGCCTTTTTCCACTATGTCCTCTTTCACTCCTGTCTCACGTGGTGACATGGACTTACTTCTTGCCAAAGTTAATCCTTCTCCTTATTTAAATGATCCCATTCCATTTCATCTCATCCAACATATTGCCCCCTGTTATCCTTACTCTTTCAATCTTTCCCTGTCTACTAGATCATTTTCCACTGCCTATACACAAGCCTATGTCTTCTCCATTGTGAAAAAAGAAAATAACAACTCTTCCCACCCCAAAAACTCGTTTGTTCTTTCCATCTCTGCTATTGTCCTATATCTCTTCTGCCCCTTTATAGATTAATTCCTTGAAAATTCTGCTACCATGGGTGCATTTACTTTCTCTCCTCCCACTCTTTTCTTGACTTCTTATAATCTGATTTTGACCTTCACATTCCATCAAAACTGTTTTCTCCAAATTTACTAATGATCTCTTAGTTGCCAAGTCCGATGGACTTTTCTCAATTCTCATTCTTATTGACCTCTCTGTAGCCTTTGACACTGCTGATCACTCTCTCTTCCTTGATACTCTCTTCCCTTTAGATTTTAAGTACACCACAGTCTCCTGGTTCTCCTCCTACCTATCTGTCTGCTCCTTTTCTGTCACCTTTCTTGGCCATCTTCTAGATCACATTGTTTAACTGTAGATGGCCCTCAGAGTTTTATCCTGGGTTTTCTTTTCTTCTCTTTCTATAATACTTCACTTAGTATCTTGTTGGCTCCCATGGATTTAATTACCTTCTTCATACTGATGACTCTCAAATTTACCTATCCTGCCTCCAAATTGCTACTGGTTTCCAATCTTGATTCTTCAGTTGTCTTTCAGGTATTTCACATTGGATATCCAGTAGATATCTTAAACTCAACATGTCCAAAACTGAATTCATTATCTTTCCTCCTAAATCTTCCCTCTTTGTACCTTCCCTATTACTGTACAGGGCAACACCATCCTCCCAGTCCCTTATAATCTAGGAGTCATCCTTTTCCTTATCTCTCAAGCCCCCATATCCAATCTGTTGACAAGTCCTGTCAATTTTACCTTTGCAACATCTCTTCAATACAATCCCTTGTTTCCTATGATACTTCCACATCTCTAATGCAGACACTCATCACTTTATGCCTAACTACATCAAAAACCTGATGGTGGGTCTGCCTGCTTTCTGCATTTCAATCCATCCTCCATATAATCACTAAAGTGATTTTTTTAAAAGTTCAGTTCTGATTATGTTAACCCTCCTCCCTGCTCCTCCTCCCCATCCCCCCAATAAACTTCAGAGGCTTCCTATTGCCTCCAAGAAGAAATTCAAAATGCCTTTTTTTTGTCATGTAAAGTCCTTCATAACCTAGCCCCCTCCAAAAATCCAAAGATTGAATCTTTTCAATCCCCTTACACCTTATTTCCCAGCACATGCTCTTTAATATATTCACACTAATTTCCTGGCTGTTCCATGCACAATACACTCCATCTCTCATCTCTGGCATTCTCCCTAGCTGTCCCTTATGTATGAAATGTTCTTCTTCCTCTGATATAACTACTGACCTCTCTGGTCCCAATGGAATTTCCACTTTCTACAGCAAGCCTTTCTCAATTCCTCTTAATTTAAGTGTCTTCCTTCTGCTGATTGTTTTGAACTTATTCTGTATATAGTTTGGTTTCTTTATATTTGTTTGAATGTTATCTCCTCCATTACATTGTAAGCTCTTTGAGGGCAGGATTGCTTTTTGCTTCTTTTCCATTTCCAGAGCTTTTCACAATGCCTGGAACATAGTAAGCATTTAGTGAACTTTCATTAATTGATTGATTGACTGATACCCAATTATATCGAAAACTGTACTTTAGGTTTTTTTTATATATTTGTTTTCTTATACTTAGCAATCCTTGATCAATTACTAAGAACTCTTTAAAAATACTTTAAAATATTTGGATCACATTAGTTTGGTAAATAGTTTAGTTCTTGAACTTAATTTGAATATTGGCTAATGCTATTTAAAAAATGAATGAATGAAAAAGCATTTTATGTGCCTGATATATGCAGATCAATGTGCTAAACACCAGAAATACAAATACAAAATTAAGTTAATTCTTGCTCCATTTTAAAGGATTTTACCTTCTAATAGAAGAGAAAACACATATGAGAGGTTTCATTTTCAGGGAAGAAGGAAAAGCATTATAGAATGTAAGGTGTAGTAGCATAGGAAATGATTATATACTCTCTTTTGTGCCATATTCATTAATAAAACTATATCAGTTTCCAATGATGAAGCATTTGACAGCATCAAGAACTCTATATTGTTTATCTCCCTATAGATAGATATCCTAGTTTTGAATCTATTATTAATTCATAGCTCTGTATGATCACCTCTTTCAGTCCTGCTAGCCCTAAACTGCTGTGACTCATCCTGCCCCTTCCATGTTTGCTTAGCCCTTCATTCCAGTTACAGTGATGACATCATTCTCTCAGCTATAAAAGTTTATCAGTGTTAAAAATTCACTGCAAGATTATCTTTATCTACTTACATTAGTAGGGTAAGGCAACATTTATGCTTTCTAATGACCCCAGATCTAGTTTTCCTAAGGTGCCATCTCTTATTTCTTGTTAAAAGGCAAAATAGTCCAGCTATTTTTCTGGGTTCAAAATGCACTACAATATTTTAGAAAGCAAGAAAAAAGACACTTATTTCCTTATTGCTAACAGAGAGAAGCTTATTTTTATTAAAGAAATAACCTCTGCTAAAAGAATTACAATTCCTTTTTGAAGTTCCTTATTCTTGGGAAAGCTGTTTTGCATGTCAATTTTTTGTTACCTTTAAGATATGTAGAAATGCTGTTGGGTCACTTTTTAAACTTTATCTTAAAGTAGTGTCTTGTTTTCCTTATAAAAAACAATTTTAGCATCCATGATTTCATTGCTGTGGTTATTCCTTCCATAACACACAGTATTTCTTATATCTGACCCCTTTTCTCTACTCAAGCAGTTACCACTTTATTTGAAAGCCTCATCACCACAGACCTTAAATCTGTTTCTATCCAGGTCACTTCTCAATTTGATCAGCTGTAGTGGCTCTCTGTTGCCTCCAGGGGAAAAAAATCACAAGGCATTCTCCAACTGAGAAATTGTTTCACATGAAGAAATTAAAGCTATCTATAGTCATATAAAAATACTCTAGATCACTAATGATTAAAGAATTGCAAATCAACACAACTGTGAGATACCACCTCACACCTATCAGATTGACTAACATGACAGAAAAGGAAAATGATAAATGTTGGAGAAGATGTGGGAAAATTGGAACACTAATGCATTGTTTGTGGAGTTGTGAACTGTTTCAACCATTCTGGGGAGTTATTTGAAACTCTACCCAAAGGACAATCAAATTGTGTTTACCTTTGATCCAGCAATACCACTACTAGGTCTGTATCCCAAAGAGATTACTATACAGAGAAAAGGACCCACATATACAAAAATATTTATAACATTTCTTTTTGTGGTAACAAAGAATTGGAAATTAAGGGGATGTGAATCAATTGGGAAATGGCTGAACAGGTTGTAGTATATGAGTATCATGGAATAATATTGTACTAGAAGAAATGGTGAGCAGGTAGATTTCACAAAAACCTAGAAACACTTACATGGACCAATGCTGAATAAAGTCAGCAAAACCAGGAGAACATTGAATACAGTAACAACATTGTGCAATGATCAACTGTAATGGACTTAGCTCTTCTCAGTAATACAATGATCCAGTACAATTCCAAGAGACTCATGATGGAAAATGCTATGCATATCCAGAGAAAGAATTATGGAGTCTGAATACAGATAGAAACATGCTATTTTAACATTTTTTCCCATTCTCATAGTTTTGTTTGTTCTGGTTCCTCTTTAACACCATGACTAATGCAGAAATATGTTTAACATGATTGTTCATGTATAACCTATATCAGATTTCTTGCTGTCCTGGAAATGTAGGAAGGGAGGAAGAGAGAAAAATTTTGAACTCAAAATCTTACAAAAAATGAATGTTGAAAACTATCTTTACATGTAAAGGGAAAAAAAAATTCTAAGTGAAAAAAAAAGAGAAAACAAAAATTCCACCTTTTAAAGTCTTATACAAATATTTTTACAGTAAGTTTCTCTGATAAAGGCCTCATTCCTCAAATATATAAATAACTGAGTCAAATTTGTAAGAATATAAGTCACTCTCCTATTTATAAATGGTTAAAGGATATGAACAAGCAGTTTTCAGAACAAATTGAAGATATAGTCATATAAAATTCTCTAAAGCACTATTGACTAGAGAATTGCAAAAAAAAACTCTTAAGTACCACTTCACACCCATCATATTGACTAGTATGACAGAAAAATAAAATGATAAATGTTGGAGAGGATATGGGAAAATTGGAACACTAAAGCACTATTGGTAGAGTTGGTGAACTTATCTTACCATTCTGGAGAGTGATTTGGAACTATGTCCAAAAGATTATAAAACTGTACATGCCCCTTTGACCCAGAAATAGCAATAGTAGTTTTGTAGCGCAAAAAGATCAAAGGGAAAAGGACCAACTTTTACAAAAAGTATTTATAGGACATCTTTTTGTGGAGGCAAAGAATTGGAAATTGAGGGGATGCCCATCAATTGAGGGATGGTTGGAGAAGTCATGGTATCTTATTTTGATCAAATATTGTTGTGCTGTATGAAATGATGACCATGACACTCAGAAAAATTTGGAAAGATTTATGTGAACTGATGCAAAGTGAAGTGAGCGCAACCAAGAGGACGGTGTAAACAGTAACAGCAATAGTTATAATTTGGAGACTGTGGTGTGAAATAGCATGGTATAGCAAACATAACATTGAATAAAAACATAAAGTTAACTTATAATCTTAACATGAAGAAGATCTGGGCTTGATTTCAGGACCCTGCTACTTAACACTAGTCCCTTAATGCCCCTCTGTTCCTCCACTACCTCTGCTTTTTCATTAGTAAAATAGGAATAAATGATATTTTCATGTTTGTACTACAAAGTTGCTGTGAGACAAGTATTATAAAATAGAAATTCCTACATAACATTAATTCATTAATTAATCCATACTTTACTCATTGATATATATGAGGTAGGTCTCCAATAGAAAGCAAAATTCTTGAGAATACATACATTTTTGCCCATGTATATTCAGCCCCTAGCACAATGCTTGAACGTAGTAGTTGTTATTGTTTATACTTCACTTTTGAAGAGGACTAGTGACATTAAGGGTGATGTCTTGATATGTGTGTGAGTTAGATTTAAGTGGAGCAGAGTTGCAGAAAGTCATGATGACCAATCTCTCTTTCAGAATAATCAAAGTCCACTGGTAGGACAAAAGTCAAGATGACTGGTGATGGACTGGGTTGCAGTGGATGACCTTGGCTTCTTTGATGTCTGACTAAGCTCTAAGCTTAGTCCACCAAAACTACCTTCAGTCCACCAAACCAGCTTCAGCTCCCTTTCTGACTTTTGGAACAAATTGTTCTCATCCACCCATTCCACAAGAGGTCATCTTCACATGCTTGGGGTATATATGACCCTGATTCACCAAGAGGTTTGAGGCCAGTTGGTTATCCTCAACCTAGCCCACCTGCCAAGAAGATTTTACCAAGTGTTGCTGCTGAACATGCTATAGCTTCTTGGTGAGAATTGGTGGGCAGGTGGACATCAAAGGTGGATGAGCAGCCCTGGTGTTCAGGAAGGACTGGTAACTCTGATACTTGAACAAAATGTATGTTGAATTGAGCAGATATATTCAGCACTTACCATGTGCAGAGCACTATGTGTTAGTGCTAGGGGACATTTCAAGTTAAGAAAGGTATTATATCAAAGAAACAATAGATATACAAATAATTGTATGTATAAAATGCATTCATACATACATGCGTGCACACATACACATATAATGTGTATACATACTATATATACACACACTATGTATAGCATACTACATACAATTTCCATGTATGTATACACACATATACGTATGTATATGCATACATGCATGTGTATATTCATAGACACACAATACAAAGAAAAACAAAGTATTTTTTGAGAGAAAAAAGGTTAATAATTATAGCATATCAAGTAAAACTTCTTGTTAGTGTTGACATCAGAGCTGAACTTTAAAGAAAACTAGATGTATAAATTAGGAGAAATAGCATCTCAAACTTTTAACACTTTATTAGAACTTCTTTTGTTTTTCAATTGCAAATTCTACAGCTAGAGTAGGTTTTTTTTGGTTATTTCATCTTCTTGAAGGCAGAAATTGTCTTAATTTTTTTCTTATACTTATCACATTACTCTGTATGAAAGTAAATTATTAATTAATTAATAAAATCTTTAATGTTCTTGAATGAACAATTTTCTTTCCTTTCCCTGTTTTAATTCTAAATTCCAAATTGTTTGTTCTATACTTAGATTCTTTTCTGTTTTTTTCCCAAGATTCTTTCTTTTCTCTTTTCTGAATTCTCTTTTGGGATGTCCAATAATGATTACCTTTGAGTGACCATGACAAAAAATATGAATTCTTGTGTTATAGAATCTTAGTATTATGTTTGGCTGCCTCTCCTCAGCACATTTAGACTATTACCCTTTTCCTCCATGCCTTCATTTCCATGAAGTATATATTTCCATTTCTATATGTACAACTAAGGATATTATCTAGGCTTCACTAGTTATCGCTTCAATATATTCCTTTTGGGACTGTCTATTTTTACACTTTAAGCCTTGCTACTAGATATTTCCAAAAATATCATTACATTTAACACTCTGTCTATAGATAGCTTTCCATAAAAACTACAGTACTTGAATCAACAAATCCATCAACAATACAGGAAAAATAAATTGAAATGTGTACCTTATCATTGTTGACTCACTAATGGCAGAATCATCTCTTTACATTATGGCCAGCACATTATTATTTTCTGCATTGAATTTCAGCTTCCCTTTTCTATTTCCTCAATCTGACTGTCTTCACTAACAGCAATTAAAACATTCTTTCTGGTTTCATATTATTACTTCTGTATAGATAAAATTTCATTTTTTTACCAAAGCAATAAATTAAAACATTCATACTAAATAATATTAATCTGACTTTCTTGTAACACATCTATCCACTAAATTGTGATCTTCTTGAAGATAGGAATTATCTTTTGCTTCTTTTGGTTTCCCCAGCACTTAACACAGTAATCATAGTAGGTACTAAATAAAAGTTCCAAAGAAAGGACATGGAAAAGGAAGCACTTCATCTAAGAACACAAAATGGAGTCTTTATAGTCACATTGGTGTCATGGGAGCTGCACTAACACATACCTTGTAGAGAATTAATCTTATAAGAGTTTCTTTTTTATAGAACTTACATTTTTAGATAATATATATAGCCTCTAGAAATAATATGGAATGGCAGAATATTGCACTTTGTAATCTAAATATTCTATTTTTCCTTTAAATTTTACATTCTGATATAGTTTAATGTTAAATCATATGACTGCTTTTTTGGTAGAGAAAAATGTTTTGTTAATAATTTTCACTTTAATTTCTTTCCAGTTACTAAATATTATGTTTATTGAGAGAATGAAAGGAAGGAAGGAAGAAAGAAAAAAGAGAAATGAAGAAAGAAAAGAGAAATGGAAAAAGAAAAAAAACATATTTTTATATCCATAAGTAAGAATGAAAAATCTTTGCTCCCATTTAGAATAAATAAGTAACCCTAAACTGTGTTTTCTTCTTTGATACTATCATTATGTCAACAGTACAAAAAGATATTGAACTGAGAACAGTTAATTGATTTATCATTGTTGTCTGAATCAGAAAGAAATGTAGAGTTCTTTTCTAAATGAGCTAAAAATTTATATATCATTTGACTCTCTGACATTAGTCTAATATATCAAGTGCATAAACTAATCTAAGCATTCTAGTGGAAGCAATTTTTAGTAATGCAGAAAAGAATATTTTAGTTTTTACCAAATTGATTATCTAGATCACATATTGCTCAGGTTTCATAATAGCAATTGTTGATCTGTTCCTAAGCATTCCCTTGGGGAATAAACCAGGAAAATTATACAAATTATAGGCAGATTTTGTTTTATCACAAGTGTATAACAATTAAACTGCATAATGTAAGAGAATGCTCAATTCTTTTCTTTGCTTCTATCTATGAATAGTGGACATTCTTTCCTCATAGGTGCTAAATATATTTATGATGAGATGATTATGAATTGGAAAGCTTTGAGGAAGCTTGAGTAGGAGGGTGTGAACAGGCATCACACATCTACACATGCATAGCCACTCCAGATGGCTTATCTTGGAAAGAGGTATGGCCTCAGGCACAGCTGGGAGTGGGGAAAAGAAGATTTGCTGAAGCACAGCTGCTGTAGTTCTGCAATAAGGAAACTCTACTTTTGGCCAGTACTTCCTGGGAGTCCACTGAAGAATAGGTTGCTGTATGTGTACTAGTAATGCATAATACATTGATTTTGAATGGAGGTCAAGCAAGAAGGAAGAGAAAATAAAATTGGGAAGAGATGTAAGGCTCTACTATCAGTGGATTCTCATGAAAATATTTTATATTCAATTATGACCAATAATTTAAAATTAATCACATTAACATTTTACATATTAATAACATATCATTCCAAACACTTGAAACAGATAATGCAGAACTAAACAAATTATAAACAAGAAGCAGGTAAAGTATATGCTTTTGTACTTCCTTTCCTTTCCCTTCTCTTTGTGTGGAACTTACATTTTTAGATAATTCATATTGCCTCTAAAAATAAGTATGTGGAAACTACATAAAAGAAAAGTAATCAACAGGGGAAAGGCACTGGGATTAGATGAGATTAGAAAAAAGGATTCCTATAGAACATGAGGTTTTAACTGGGACTTGAAGGAAGGCAGTGAACCAAGAGGCAACATGAAGAGGGAGATCATTTCAGGCATTGGGGATATCGTTCCAGAGTAAATACTCAGAGCTGAGAGAAGGAATGTTTTATTAGTGGAACACCAAGGAGGTCAATGTCACTGGATCAAAGAGTGAAGTCATGGGAGAATATAAAGCATAAAAAAGAAGACTAGAAAGTTAGGGAGAGGGGCTAAATTATGAAGGCCTTTTTAATTCCAGGTAGTTTTGTAGATGATCATGGAAGTAACAGGTTGACATTGAAATTTATTGAGTAAGGGGTGGGGATGTATAAAATATTCGGACTGGTGTATGACATATTCAGACTGGCAGATATATGGAGGATATAATAAAGTAGAAAGAGATTTGGGACAAGTAGACCAACCAGTAAGCTAATGCAATAGTCCAAATGTGTGTTCATGAAGGGGTAAGCCAAAATGTTGACAGCATCAGAAGAGACAAGGGAGCATAGTCTGGAGACATGTTGCAAAGGTGAAATTCACAATTCTAGGCAACAGATTAGATATTGGAGGTAAGAGATAGTGAGGAGATAAAGATGGAATCTAGGATACAAGCTAAGGGACTGAGAAGATGGTGGCACCATCAATAGCAAAAGGGAAATTTGGAAAGGAGAAGGTTTGAGGAAATGATAATGAGTTTAGGTTTAGACCTGCTGAGTTAAAGATGTCTATTGGACATCCAGTTCAATATATCTGAAATATAATTGGAAATGAGAGACTGGAGAATAGCAGGAATAGCAGAGAGGATAGGGTTAAATAAATAGATTTGGGAATTATCAGCATAGAGATGATGCTTACATCTATGAATGTTAATAATATAATCATCTCACATCTATTAGAAAGATGGTGCAATTGTAAAAGAAAAAAAAAAAAGAAGGTCCAGGACAGGGCTCTTACCATTGATAGCAGATGTGACATAGATGAGGACTGAGCAAAAGAAATAGGAAAAAGGGCCAGATAGGGAGGAGGAGAGCCAGAAGAGAGTAATGTTCTGAAGAAATTATTATTATATATGCTTCCTTTCTTTCCTCTTCTTTATTTTTTTCCTCTCCTTCTCACCCACTCTCCTGTAGGTTCTTCTTTTTTCTAAGATCAGAAAGATTACCTTCTCCCTCATTGCTAGCCCTTTATTATTATCCTGGCACAATACACATTCTTTTCTATCCCCCTGGTCCCTCCCTCTTGCCTATGGACCCTCCCATATTATAAAGTAGTAATACCAAAAATCATTGATTCACTTGCAGGCAGGGTATTGCCAGATTCCAGCCATATTGCCCCATCTGCCTCTTTACAGTTATCTTAACCAGATACCTGCCTTCACTGCTATCTCCTTGTGTACATATAGAAAGAAATCTTTTATGGGTCTTTCTGTTGTAACTGTTACTATTATTGCCCTTGCTTGTTAAATGTATTTACTCCTCCTGCATTTCTATTATGTGGGGATGTTCAAAGGGTATGATCTTTAAAATGATCTTTAAAATTCTGCTTTTCTCTATTAAAATGTTTCAGACTCTTTATTATTGGACATCCATCTTTTGTCCTTCATGGTTAAGCTCAGATTTGCACAGTAGACCACCTTGGGCTGCATCCTGAATGCCATTGCTCCTTAGAACACATTATTGCATATGTTTCTCCTTTTCTAGTGGGTGTGGAATAGTCACATCATTCAAATATCATTTCCTTTGTAGGTGAAGATCTTTTTCCTGACAGCTTACAGAACTTTTTTTTTCTGAATTTGATCCTTAAATTTTGTCACTATATGTCTCGGTATTTGTTGCCTCTTTTTTCTGTTTGCTTTTGTTTTTCTAGAGGTGATTTCTTAATTCTTCCAATTGTGATTTCATTGTCTATGTTCAAAAGTTCTGAGCAGGTCTCTACTAATATTTCTTTCATTATGGTGTTAAAATGTTTTTGTTCTGCCATGTTCTTCTGTTAGACCTATGAGACTTAGGTTGTATTTATACATCCTGTATTCAAATTCAATAAGTTTTGATTTCATAGTGAGCATATTTTCATTTAACATTATTGTATTTTACTTCTGTTCTTCTAGGTTGTGCTTCACTTCTCCGTATTTGCATTCCTATTGTAATGTTCTTCCTTTTCTTTCTTTGTTGAGGCTTGCCATTCCAAATTCAAGTTTATTTGTTTTACTATTCTGCTTATTAGTTTTCCTGGACGGGTCATAAATTCTGCTATCCTAATTCTAAATTCTCTTTTAAACCACTCAGGAACAGAGTGTTTTGGTTCTATGTTCTCCTCAAATTCTACATGATTGTCTAATCAAGTAATGGATTATTTTCCTTTATTTTGCAGTATTTTTTGATAGATGTTTGATCTCATTTACTAAATCTAGATGCAATATTTCCTTCTCTTGTTACTGTTTTTCCCCCTGTTGATTTATCTGTTTATGCTTAAGGTTTTGAGTTTTCTTCTTTCTGAAATCTTTGGTAATTTTGTGCTAGTCTGCCCTCCCCCTTATTTTATCCATTGTTCCTTTTCTGATTACCTCTCCTCTGATTGTGTTTTCCTTAGAGGCTGAATCACAAAATGTTTCAGTCTCAATTATGCCGAGCAAGTGACAGTTCACAAGCTTAGGTGTTTATTCCAACTGACTTTTGGATGGTCAGAACTGACCCAAGGTGAGTGCTGTGTTCTTTTCCTCAAGCTTGGTGGAGTGCTATATATCCCTGTTTCTCCTCTCATTCAGGGTATCTTATCCTGGAGACCTGTCCCAAACCCTCTGACATCACTTCTCTGGCCTTGAATCAGGACATCAGAGTCTGTTTTCCCTGGAACTGCAAGTTAAGAGCTTTTCTGCACTGGGTGCTTTTGTGCTAAAACCCCTGGTAGACCTTTGCTACTTAAGGTTGGCTATAGTCAACCTGGTTGTTGAGCCCCAAGCAAATTTCTATAGCCTTTAGTGGAGGTCTCCATAGCACTGGAAAGAGGGAGAGGTGATGGAAGTATAAGGGTGGGTTTTAATGAAGGCCTGTGCCATGCATGTCCTTAAGTCTTTTAGTATAGACTTACTGCCAGTAGCGTGGGAATGGTGCTGAGGGAGCTTAGGATGAATGAGTATCAGTTCCTGGATTTTTAATTTTTAATTTTTTCAAAACTTCTTTTGAGTTCTAGGTATTCTAGACCTTGGAGACAACTGAAATTGCTTTCTTTTGGGCACATAATTTCTCTTTTGGAGCAGTTTGAAATATCCTGGAGATCACAGAAAATGTGTAGTCTGCCATCTTGTTGCTCAAATATCAAGAAAAAAAGTATTAAGGAGAGGAGGGTGATCAAAAGTGTCAAAGGCTACATAGAGATCAAAAAGAATAATTATCGAGAAAAGGCTATGTACTTTGGCAATGAAAGAGCAGCTTCAGTGAAATAAGAATTTGGAAGCTGGTTTATAGGGAATTGAGGAGAACATTAGAAGACAAGAAGAAGAGACACTAAATATACATAGTCTTCTTAAGAAGTTTTGAACCAAAGAGCAGAATATATTAATGAGGATGGTTAGCAGGGTTGGAAAGATCAAGTGAGAATGAGAGTTTTTTTTTTCTCTTTTTATTTTTCTTTTGATTAAAGAGACAAAGGTAAGAAAATTCAATAGGCAAGAAAAAAAATGAAGTCAAATGAGAGAGTGGGAATGGCAGTGTGGGCAATCTGTAAGAGGAGAAAGGATAGAATGTAATTGGTTATGAAAGTAGAGAGATTTGCTTTGTGAAGGGATACTTTTGGTGTGAGACAAGGGTGAAGGAGATAACAGGCAAGGCTAACATAGTGGAGTAAAGGAAGGGACTTGAATAATCTCTCCCACATTTGCCTCCAAACAACTTTAAAAGAATGCCTCAAAACAAACTCTGGACTGAAACAATGAACAAAAGGGTGGGTCAAACACTTTTCCAGCAGAAGACAACTTAGAAGGTTGATGACAAAGTTGTATCTCACTGGGGTAAGAGGAAGCACAGTCCAGGGCAGGTAGTACTCCAGTAAGCCAGTAGAAGTCAGATCTGATTTCCTGAGCTCTAAGCTAATAGACAATAAAGGGACAGGATAACTGGTCAGAAGGAGATATAGAGGACAGTTTTCTGGCACTGGGTACAGGACTCGGTCACACTGCCCATACAGGGATCTGGGTCAAAGGTCTGGGTCTCAGTCTCAAGGTGAAGAGGAGCACTAGTACATTAGAGCTTACAGCCCAATGAAGTTGGAATCCTGGTCACAGGTTTAGGGCAGAAAAGAGTGCTTGTGGTTGCTCACAGACCAGTCACAGGCCAGGAAAGCAGTGACCACACCACTCCTTATATAATACTACCTTGGATGAAATGAAAATCTAAAACAGTCCAGAAATAGCTCCAAAAAAAAGCAGCATTGGAAACCTGAAGCTTGGGGCAGTGCCGTCTCCACTCCATAAGCAGAGCCCAACTTTAGGAAAAAATTAAACATTAAGAAATTCACTGGGAAAATGAGCAAAAAAAAATGACCAGAAAAAGAACCTGACCACAGAAAGTTACTTTGGTGACAGGGAAAATCAAAACAAAAACTTAGCAGAGAACAACAGTGTAAAACAGCTATATGTAAAGCCTCAAAGAAAAAGGTAAAATGTTCTCAAGCCAAAAAGAGAATTCCTGGAAAAGTTCAAAGAGGATTTTAAAAAATCAAATAAGAGAGGTAGAAGAAAAGTGAGAATGTTGCAAGAGATCATGAAAAGGGAGTTAAGGAGAGCCAGAAGGGGTTTCGAAGGTCGACTTGTCCAGCCCCTTTTGGGTTTTGTTTTTTTTTAAACTGATGGGGAAACTGAAACTTAGAGAGGTTAAGTGACTTTCCCCAAGGGCACACAGTTAGTAAATGTGTGAGGTGGACTTGGAACCTTGGTCATCCTGACACTTCTAGTCCAGTGCTTCTCTAGGACCCTCTGTCTGGATGTAGTGTCCCTGAGCTGGGGAGGACATGAAATGTCAAGAACTAGGATGGAGAGATCTGAGAAGACTTGTTTGAGAAGAGCATGGGAGATTCTAGTCCCCTTCCCAAGGGTCCTTGCTGAGGAAAGCACCATTGCAACTAACTTTAGCCACTCCCCTGAGAAGACTCTGCCTCCTCACATTAAGGGTCCTTTTTACCCAGAGTCAGGATGGGATCGCCTCAAGGTGCTCTTTGTCAGAGATGAACACCTGCCAGTCCCAGAGGAAATTGATTATATTTACAGATCAGCAGCTTCAGGGGCAATCATTGGTTGGATATATGGTGGCATACCTGCTTTTTATCATGCCAAACAACGTTATATTTCTCAGAGCCATGCAGATATTTATTACAACTGGTTTGATGCTGTGCAATCTGCCTGTAGAGCTGCCATTCAAGGATTCATCTGGTATGGCTGGTGGTGGAGTTGGAAAACAGCCATCTTTGTGACTCTATTTAACACAGTCAGCACTGGTCTGAATGTATACCGAAATAAAAATGCCATAAGCCATTTTGTTGTTGCAGGAGCTGCTACAGGAAGTCTTTTCAGAATACACTTGGGTTTGAGTAGTCTGGTGGTTGGTGGTATAATTGGAGCCATTCTGGGTGCTCCTTTTGGAATCACACTCATGGCCATACTGAAGTTTCAAGGGGAGACTGTTTGGGATAGAAAATGGAAGGATCAAAAAGAACTGTATGAGTCAAAGCTGAATGAGTGGAAGGCTAGGCTACTTGTTATTGATGCTGTCACTGAAGAATTTGAAAGTAACATAGGGAAAAATCAATCAGAAAGAGACACAGAGAAAATTGAAGAGCTGTTAAATCTTCCTAGAAAACCTTCTTCAGCAACAGATAGTAAAGATGGGGACTAGTTTTATTCGTGATATGGGAGATGTTTAATGAGATTTTTTTTTATTTAAAGGGAGCTGGATGAACTCCTGGCTGTGTCCCTAAAGTTTTAATCATGAGCATCATCTTTGTGTTGGACTATTGCATAAAGTAAACACTGACTCATGAAGTGTCTGTTAATGACTGGTGCTGGGCAGACTCCCCGAGAGTTGGGCTGCCTGTATCTGTTTTCTTCCTCTAAATCTAAGAATGGATTTATTTGCTTAGTCTTTATTCTTCCCAAATGCAAGAAAATGTTCCCCCAAAGACTTCCTTGGTAGTAGAGTTTTATGTCTTTGTCCATGTAATACCATTCTTCTAAAAGGGAAGGGTGGGAAAAAAGCATCCAAAGAAGGAAATGGAACACACACAGTAAGTCACTGTGTCATCAATTACCTCAAAATGAGTACAGGTCTGAATAGGTGTTTGTTTGTTTTTTTTAATTAAAAAATGGGTTCACTCAAATAAAAAAAGAAAAGGGAGTTAAGAACTTAGAAAAAGGGCAAAAAATTGAAAGAAAAAGATGTACAAAAATTCATTGAAGAAAACAGCTCCCTAAAAAAGTAGAATTAGCCAAATGGAAAAGGAAGGAGGTAAAAAAGCTCACTGAAGAAAATATTTTCTTAAAATTATAATTTAGGAAATGGAAGCTTATGAAGTCATGAGACATCAAGAAACAATAAAATAAAATCAAAAGAATGGAAAAATAGAAGAAAATATGAAATATCTCATTGTAAAAACAACTGACCTAGAAAAAATGTCAAGGAGATATAATTTAAAAATGTTCAGACTACATGAAAGCCATGATCCAAAAAAGAGCCTAGACATCATATTTTGAGAAATCATCAAAGAAAAGTATCTTGATATCCTTGGACCAGAAAGTAAAGTAGAAATTTAAAGAATACACCACTCACCTCCTAAAAGACATCCCAAAATTAAAACTCCCAGAAATATTATAACCAAGTTCCAGAGTTCCCAGGTCAAGTTGAAAAAAAATGTAGGCAAGCAGAAAGAAATAATTAAACATCATGAATCCACAGAAAGAATTACAAAAGATTTAGGAGTTTCCACATTAAAATATCAGAAGTCTAGGAATATGATATTATGGAGGGCAAAGGAGTTAGGATTACTACCAAAAATCACCTACACAACAAAATTAAGCATAATCCTTCCTGAGAGAAATGGATATTTAATCAAACCAAGGGGTTTTAAGCATTCATAATGAAAAAAAAAACAGAGCTTAACAGAAAAATTTTATTTTCAAAGACAAGACTTAAGAGAAACATAAAAAGGAAGTTAACAGGGAAGAGAATTCACAATGGGTTCAACAATATTAAACTTTATATCCCTACATGGAAAAATGATAGTTGTCATTCCTAAGACCTTTATCATTATTAAAGCAGTTAGAAGGAGTATACATAGAGAGCACTTTGCGATTTGACTATGATGGGATGACATTAAAAATATTAAATGGTGAGAAAGAGGAATTCAATGGGAGAAGGAAGAAGGAAAGGAAAAATGGGGTAAATTATACCATATAAAAGGGGCACAAAGAACTTTTACAATGGAAAGGAAGAATGTGGGGTGGTGGGCAATGCTTGAACTTTACTGCCATTGAAATTGACTGCAAGAGGTAATAACATACACATTCAGTTCTGTATAGAAATTTATCTTACCCTACAGAGAAGTAAAAGAAAGTAGGAGGCAGATAGAATGGAGCACAGATTAGGGGAAGCAGTCGTGAGAAGCAGAACACTTTTTTTTTAAAGCAGAACACTTTTGAGGAGGGACAGGTGAGAGAGAGAGGAGAGAGAGAGAGAGAGAGAGAGAGAGAGGGAGAGAGAGAGAGAGAGAATAAAAAGAAGACAATATGGTTGGTGGAGGGAAATAGAGATTTGATAAGGATAACTCAAATGTAAAAGAGATGAACTTACCCATAAAAAAAAGCAAATAGGAGAATGGATTAAAAAGCAGAATACTACAATATGTTCACACGAAAGACACTTGAAGGAGAGATACACACACAGAATAGAGGTGAGGGACTGTAGCAGAATATATTAAGCTTCAACTGAAGTAAATTTTTAAAAAAATCAAGTCTAACAATCATGATCTCAGACAAAGCAAGTGCAAAAACAGATCTAATTAAAAGAGATAAGCAAGGCAACTATATCTTGATAAAAGATACCATAAACAATGAAGTAATATCAGTTCTAAATATATATGCACATCAGTCTGATATCATCTTCCCCAGAAAGAATACAAAGCAGGAGTTCTTAACATTTTTGTGTCATAGTTCTTTAACAGCTTAAAATGCATAAAATATATACACAGAAGTACAAAGGAAAGCATTTTTATTGAAACAATGATATTTTTTCCCATTCAAGGCTGTGGGGAACCTGATATCGGTCATAAATGAATCTGATTCAGAATGGAGGTATTGCCTCATTGTGAAAGGAAAATTAAAAAAAAAGAACTATCATTTTCCTAAAGAATTTTTCATTTGAAATTATTAGATTAGTAATATTTTTTTCCTTGGCACCTTGTTGGGGCAGCTGGTAGAGTTACCTAAGTCAAATTAGAATGCTTTGTGACTATTATACACACTACTAGCATATTAAAATATCATGAGCAAAAATATAGCCGTATAATCATTTTATTTCCTATTGCCCAATGAAAATAGGACTGTAAAAAAAACCATTTGGCTAAAACTTTGATTTTTTTTTTTACCAGTTATTCTTCAAAGTAAGTGAATGTTCTTAAAACACACATACATACACAGAGAGAAAAAGAGAAAGAAAATTATTTTGAATATAGATAATATAGCTTGTTACTACACGTCTCTCTTTGGGAGAAAAAATACAGCAGAATTAAAAGTGCATATGCATAAAAATAATTTCCATGTAGGTGATTCAACAATCAAGAAAAGCCAGGGGGTGTGTTGAATATAAAAGGAAATCCCTGTACATATGGTGAAGAGAAGAAAAAGGAAATACTTGGGGAACTTGGAGAAAATAGAGACAAGTTTCTGAAGAACAGGATTATATTCCTATTTTGTAGTAATTTTGACTTTATAGGGGCAAATAGAGAAATTTAGAGCATGAAAAACCAAGGAAAGTAGTAAAATTATTTGTAATTCTCCATATTATATGTATCTATATCTATATCTATCTATCTATCTATCTATCTATCTATCTATCTATCTATCTATCTATCTATCTATATATATAAACACACATGATTTTTTTCCTATTATGATTACAATCCAAAAGTAGTAGATTTGGTAATAGATTCAGTTCTACTACAGCAAGTTCTACTTGCTGCTGTGTTTCTGATGAGACCCCCGAAATATGTGGTAAACATCTGGTAAAAAAATAATAATGGATACTATGTTATGGGAGACAGGCTTACACTACTAGCATGTCTCCGTAAAAGATTGTCAAGTCAGAGGTCAGCGTACTTCTCAACGGTGGCTATTTCAGAGAATTTCTGTCTTTCTTGTGTAACCAAATCTAGCTCAATAAGTAAGCCTAGTGATAAACGTTTCTTCAGCCAGGACCTACTGTAGATTGCAACATGATCACACACTCTACAGACCAGTGGCAAAGGCAGCAGCATTTGGACTGTGGTGGAGACAAAACTGTACCATGGTGCAGTAGCATCCCACTCCCAAATTGCATCAGATGACTGGGCTTGGGACTAGCCAGAAACAACCAATATTTCAGGAAGAAGTTGGAGCCTTGCCTGTTGTCATGTTCAGGGAGGACTAGCGCCTTTGTTGAGCCCTTTACAAATCTAGTATCAGATACTTTCTGGGGTATAGGAGGTTTTCAGGGAAGACTGACATCTCTGATGTGAGTGCAAGTTGAGCCCTGTTCAGGGTTTCTCATTCATTTTTGGTGTTCACCCAGTCACCCAACTCACCTCAGGCTTTCAGAAGCTGTAGTGTTTTTCAGTGGCCACAATCTGGTTAAATCATCTAGGCAGATAGGCTAAACCAGGTTGAGGATGAAAGGCCTCAAACTTATTGGTGAATTAGGGGAATGTCTGCCCTGAGTATGTGAAGATTTCCCTCAGTGGACAGGGCAGATAAGAACAATTAGTTCCAAAGGTCATAAGGGTGCCTGAAATAGGCTCTGTGGCACTGAGAGCTTGATCAGAAATTAAAGATGTCAAGGTCATCCACTTCATCATATGACATTGCCAGTTGTCTTGTCTTTTGTCCTTCTGGATTTTGATGAATCTGGAAGAGAGAGTGAGGCTGACAACTTTATGCAATTCTGCTTCACTTATAACCAATTTACACACAAATCATGACATCATTCATCATCCACTATTTCAAAAATAAAGGAGAAACAACAACATCCTGAACAAGGAAAAATAAAAATCAAAAGCCTTAAACCACCAAGTTGTCAGCTCAATTACTCCATCTAAAACTGCTTGCTGAACTGCCAAGCACTCAAACTCTACTGCAGAGAACACAGCTCCAATGGCCTGGCTATGTTGTTCAAATGCCAAAAGTACATTTGGCTAAAAGACCATTTTATGGAGCACTAACAAGGCAAGCTATGTAAAACCACTCTCAGGGTCTCCATGAAGAACACTGGAATCGATTGGTAGACATGGGAGACACTGGCACAGGACTGTCCAGTGTGGTGTGCCCACATCAGAGCATATTGCTCAATGAGTTAAGCAGAATTGTAGTAGCACAAAATAAACATGAAATGTACAAATTAAGAGACATTTTTGCTTTAAATGTTCATATGGACAATTTGTGCCTGAGCTATGGTATAGCCTTCCAAGTTCATATTGGTCTGATCAGCCACAGCCAGACACACTGTACCTTGACTATTATGTCAATCTGTTTTTCTTACCTATATTGATTTGTTATGAGAATGATTCCTGTTGGGGTGAAAAATTTATGGGAAGTTGTAGAAATGGGAAAAAGAAATAAAAATATATTCAAAACAAACAGGAGAAAGCAAAAATAATTTTTTTCTTTAAATTTATTTATTTTTAGTTTTCAGCATTAACTTCCTCAAGATTGGGTTCCAAATTTTCTCCCCAACTATCCCCTCCCCCACCCCAAGATGGTGTGCATTCTGATTATCCATTCCCCAATCTGCGCTCCCTTTTATCATCCACCCCCCTTCTCTTATCCCCTTTCCCTTCTATTTTCCTGTAGGGTAGGATATGTTTCTGTGATCAAATGCCTATATCTTATTTCCCAGTTGCAAATAAAAACAATTTTTAACATTAGTTTTAAAACTTCGGGTTCCAAATTCTCTCCCTTTCTCTCTCCCCAACCCCCCTCATTGTCAAGCAACTAAATACACGTTATATGTGTGTAGTCATGCAAAACACCTCCAAAATACTCATGTTGTGAAAACTTACTGTATTTCCCTTCATCCTATCCTACCCCCCATTTATTTTATTCTCTCCTTTGACCCCATCTCTCCTCAAAAGTGTTTGCTTCTGATTACCTCCTCTCCCATTCTGCCCTCCCTTCTATCATCCAGCCCTCTCTTATCCCCTTCCCATCAACTACCCTAGGAGAAAGGTCTCATGAGTTACAAATATCATCTTTCCATGGAGGAATGTAAACAGTTCAATTTAAATAAGTCCCTTATGATTTCTCTTTCCTGCTTACCTTTTCATGCTTCTCGTTAGTCCTGTAATTGAAAGTCAGTTTTTCTATTCAGCCTTCATCTTTTCATCAAGAATGCTTGAAAATGGCAGAGCCAAGATGGTGGAACTTGAGCTCTTCCCCAAACTCCTCCAAATACCTGTAAAGAGTGACTCTAAACAAATTCTAGAGCAGTAGGACCCACAAAAAGACAGAGTGAAACACATTTCCAGATCAAGACAATCTGGTTGGTTCATTGGAAAGGTCTATTGTGCCAGACTGGTAGAGGAACACTATTCAACATGGGTGCACAGGCAAAGACTAGGCCTCAGCAAAACTTGAGGAGGCCACAGAGGACTGAATCATGGGCAGCTGTGGTGGTTTCCAGACTTCTCAACTGACAAAAATCAAAGACAACTTAGAAGGTCAATAGGAAAAAAAAAATCTATGACCACTGTGAGAGAGAAACTCAGTCCTACCAGTCCTGGCAAAGTAATGGAGCAGTGGCTGCTTCCTGAGCTTGGCCCACAGATAAAGGGGGAATCAAGTGACTGATCAGAGAGGAAATTCAGGGATCTCTTTGCTGGTGGTGAGAAAGAATTCTCTTGAATTACCCTTGCTTGGATATGGGTCACAATTCTGAGTGGTAGTGCCGAGGAGAGAAAGAGGGCTGTCCTGGAGTAAGGAGGAGTGCTAGCATGGTGGAGCTTGTAGTGGTGGAGGAGAGGGAATCCTCCTCATGGTTCCAAGGCAGAAAAGAGTGCTCATGCTCACTCATAGATCCGAGCACAGGCCAGGAAAGGAGTAAACACCTCACCCCTTATCATACCACCTTGAAAGAACTGAAAATGTATGGTTCCCTAGAATTATCTCTGAAAACAGTTGCACATAACCCCTGAAGCTTGAGACAGTGCATTTTCCACATTGGAAGCAGAACCCTACCTTACCAAAAAGTTTAAAACTCAATTAATTGATTGGAACATGAACAAACTGCACAAAAAAGTCACACCATAGAATTTTTCCTTGGTGACAAAGAAGATCAAAACATACAATGAGAAGAAGACAACAAGGGCAAAGCTCCTACATCCAAAGCCTCCAAGAAAAATATGAATCAGTCCCAGGCCATGGAAGAATTCAAAAAAGATTTTGAGAAGCAAGTAAGAAAAGTAGAGGAAAAACTGGGAAGAGAAATGGGAAGAGAATCATGAAAAGCAAGTCAACACCTTGCTAAAGGAGACCAAAAAAATACTGAAGAAAATAACACCTTAAAAAATAGCCTAACCCAAATGGCAAAAGAGGTCCAAAAGGGCAATGCAGAGAAGAATGCCTTAAAAAGCAGAACTGGCCAGATGGAAAAGGAAGGCCAAAAGCCCACTGAAGAAAGTACTTCCTTAAAAATTAGAATGGAGCAAATGAAAATTAATGACTTTATGAAAAATCAAGACATTGTAAAATAAAACTAAAAGAATGAAAAAAAATAGAAGACAATGTGAAATGTTTCATTGGAAAAACAACTGACCTGGAAAATAGATACAGGAGAGATAATTTAAAAATTATTGGACTATATGAATGCCATGATCAAATAAACAAAATAAAAAAAAAGCCTAGACATCATCTTTCAAGAAATTATCAAGAAAACTGCCCTGATACTCTAGAACCAGAAGGTAAAATAGAAATGCAAAGATTATACCAATCATGACCTGAAAGAGATCCCAAAGGAAAACTGCTAGGAATATTATAGCCAAATTCCAGAGTTCCCAGGTCAAGAAGAAAATATTGCAAGCAGCCAGAATGAAACAATTCAAGTATTGTGGAAACACAATCAGGACGACACAAGATTTAGTGGCTCCTACATTAAGGTATCAGAGGTCTTGGAATATGATATTCCACAGGTCAAAGGAGATGGGATTACATCTAAGAATCACCTATCCAGCAAAATGAGTATAATAATTTGGGGGAAAAATGGACATTCAGTGAAATAGAGGACTTTCAAGTATTCTTGATGAAAAGACCGGAGCTGAATGGAAAATTTGACTTTCAAATATAAGACTCAAGAGAAGCATGAAGAGGTAAACAGGAAAGAGAAATCATAAGGTCCTTATTAAGGTTGAACTGTTTACATTCCTATATGGAAAGATGATATTTGTAGCTGGATGAGACCTTTGTCAGTATTAGGGTAGTTGGAGAAAAAAAATATGGCTAGACAGACAGACAGACAGACAGATAGATAGATAGATAGATAGATAGATAGATAGATAGATAGATAGA
>NW_020944646.1:3862905-3907230 GCF_900497805.2 Vombatus ursinus
GATAGATAGATAGATAGATAGATAGATAGATAGATAGATAGATAGATCAATAGAGGGCACAGGGTGAGTTGAAGATGAAGGAATGATATCTGGAGAATAAAATTAAGGGGTGAGAGGATTATACTGGGAGAAAAAGAAAGGGAGAGGTAGAATGGGATAAATTATGTCACATAAAATAGACCAGAAAAGGCTTTTATAGTGGAAGGGAAATGGGGGAAGGTGAGAGGGAATGAGTGAATCTTATTCTCATAGGATTTGACTTAAGAAGAGAATATCATACACTCTCAATTGGATATGGAAATCTATCTTACCCTACAAGAATATAGGGAAGAAGGGGATAAGAGAGTGGGGGTATAATAAAGGGGAGGTCAGATTGGGGGGAAGGGGGCAACCAGAAGCAAACATTTCTGAGGAGGCACGGGGTCAAAAGAAAAAGTAGAATAAACTGGGGGTGGAATTGGATGAAGGGAAATATAGTTAGTTTCTTACAACATGACTATTATGGAAGTATTTTGTATGACTACACATATGTAACCTGTATTGAATTGTTTGCCTTATTAATAAGGGTGAGTGGGGAGGGAAGAAGAAGGAAAATTTGAAACCCAAAGTTTTAAAAACAAATGTTAAAAACTGTTTTCACTTGCAACTGGGAAATAAGATATACAGGAAATGGGGTACAGAAATCTATCCTGCCCTACAGGACAATAGAAGAGGAAGAGGATAAGAGAAGGAGGGGTTGATAGAAGGGAGGGCAGATAAGGGGGAGGGGTATTCAGAATGCACACTGTCTTGGGTTGGGGGGAGGGGAGATATATTTCTTATGTTTTATTTATTTTGTTAATGATTTTTTTTTGGCTAGGCAATGGCTTTAAGTGACTTGCCTATGGTCACACAGCTAGTGAGTATTATCTGTCTGATGTCAGATTTGAATTCAGCTCCTCCTGAATCCAGGGCTGGTGCTCTATCCATTGTGCCACCTACCTGCCCCTATTAACTATTTTTGAATTATATTTTAACCAGGCTCAAGCGGTATTTGTGAGAGGTGCACATGAGGCCTTTTGGGCCATGAATTTGATTTGGACAAGAACAGTTGGCAGAAATCAAGCCAATGTCAGCAATGTTAACCTTGATATTCCCTTCACTGGTATCCATAAAAAAAGAATTATGTCCATGAGGATGGTAGAATTTCCTCTCTCATATTTTTATTCTTTTTTTAGGAATATAAATATTTGAATTCATTCCCTTGACAGCTCAACATAGTGCCTTAACAGAGTAAGTCATGAAAGTTACTTGTTGTTTGATAGCTTGAGGGAGCATAACCATATGATATGGTTAGACATATAGGCCAACCAGCACATTTTTCTCTCTCTGCTAAGGACACTAGAGATAAAGTCCATCATTTTACAAATTGTGCTTCACAAAACGATGGTTTTACACATAATGTTCATCAGGCTGCCAAGGAAACCATTTCACTTTTGTTTCAAAGCAATATAATTCCTTTTCATAAAAAATATTAAATTTTATATAGGTTAAAAACATATCACTGTGTTATTTTGTTTTCAAAAGAAAATTGACTTGGGATCATAGGATCATAGGATTTTTGAGTTTGAATGAATAAATGAAAAATACATTTGCCAATCACTTGTTATACTCAAAGTATTGTATTAAACTACAAGGATACTAATAGAAAAGTAAGAATTTGACAAGAGATCTTAGAGGCAATGTAATCTAGCCCTTTTATTTTATAGATGAGGTCAAAAGAAGTTAAATGGTTGATTTTCTCTATCTTCCTTTGGAATTGCCTAATATTCCAATAAAATCCAATTACATTGAATAATCCACAATTTCTCTGGAATAATACCAAGTAGTTATTCTGAGACATTGCAGGTCCAAATATATTTCTTGGCTAATTTAATGTGGAAATTGCTAATATAGCCCAATTTTTCTTTAAGGAGACTTGTGGCTTACCCAGCTTTTCTGATTTAAAATCCAGTGTTCTTTCTATAATACCATAAAGACTTTTGAAGTATGTAGGAAGAACTGGATATTTTGATAGATTTAAGATGTATGGCAAAGTAGAATATCATAAATATATTTAATTTTTCTAGAGAATTTAATGATAAAAAATTGTCCTCAAAAGGCAGCTTGTACTCTGAATGTCTTCTTCTGGAATCATATTTTCACTAAATTTATGGACTCTTTAACTTTGAATGAAATGTAGTGAGTCTAAATAAAATTCTAGTACTTTTTGTGGTATTTATGAATATTAAGTAAAACAGAAATATGTTTTATCATAATATATAATAATTTTGAGTCTGATTGTTAGCTCTTCAGCTTCAAAAAGTCAATTATCTTCTGATTTTTTTACATTTTAAAATTCTGCTTAGAATATAAATTAAATGGTATCATAGATTATCAACAAAATCATAAAATTGTTCTCTTCATCTAAATTATTCACTAACAGTAAGACATCAAAATTTCATTTTGATCAGCAGATAATATTTAGCTTTATGACTTTTAAATGTAAAAAGCCATTTGCATCAGAAAATAAGATAGTAAAATTATCTCTTGAAAATAACTTCCTAAATTAAAATGAACAGGTAAACATAAAATTCAAAGTATCATAATATTATTCATATAATCTTTTATTTTGTGTTGTATTAAAATTTATTCATTTCTCATGCCCTCTTCACAGAAGTTTTTTCTTGAGTGTATTTTTTCCCTGTCTGGGATTGCTGTTTCTGTTTAATATTTAGTCCTATATGTTACATGTCACAGTCCTGGTTACCTCAAAGTCTACATTCATATTTTATATTAACTGAGATGTGGCTCAGAAATTCATTCAAATGTCTCTATATAGGGTTGACATTTCCTAGCTTTTAGCAAGCAGTGCAATTATCTATTTCCTCAGGCTTTGTCTTGAGTAGATATTTCTCAGGCATTGTTATTTTCAGCTCTGGCTAAGTAAGTATGTCTTGAGATGTCATTCTAAGGGCAGTATTTGATGATAGTATTGATGAAGGGTAGAGAATGGAGTGCAATATCTCTTGTTTAAAACTTTGAGAACTACAAATGGTCATTTGATGTTTGTATAACAGTACCTTGTAACTATAGATAGATAGATAGATAGATAGATAGATAGATAGATAGATAGATAGATAGATAGATAGATGGATACATAAATACAGATAAATAGATAATGGAATAACAGCAACAACAAAAATGGAGGAAACTGAAATACTGATTAAGGTAAAGAGAAGTTCTCTCCTTAAAAACATAGACAAGTCACTGGTCCTTTTCAAGATAATAGCTCTGGGGAACTCATTTTCATCTATCTCTGAGGATTTTTCTCCTTCTATTCTATCTAGGGAAAAATTCTAAAACAGCTGTAGGACTTTTTAATGGGCTTTCTGAAGAGGGTAGCTACATGTTTGTCTAACTTTTCAGCATATCTTAAGAGCATTCTGGCTTATTTTTTCTTTTAAAAACCTAAGACTTCCTCTGCCAGCTTTTGAAACTCCTTAAAGCTAAGTGGGGGGAAGGAGATGCCATATGTTACTTCTAATCCACCTTCAAAACCCCAGTCCTTAACTCGCCTTTCTTCTTGTTATAAAAAATTCACCAAGGCAGCTTCATTGAGTTGTGCTTGGATAAACTCAGATTGTTTGTTTTGCTGCAGCAATCATTTTAATTTAACCTTATATCATGAGGAAGATATGAATGTAATTTTGTTGTATTTCTTTGCAATATGGACTATTTCAGTCTTTTTTTTTTGAGGGGGTAGGGACAATAATGTCCATATCTATGATTTAATCAATATAGGGAAGTTCAGGTGTGAATATACCTGAACCTACTATTGTTTTATAAATACCAATAAAGACTTGCTATTGTCATGTGACTTATACTTATATGACTGAGCAAGGGAAGCTTTAGTGGTTTGCCCAGTGAAAAGCAGCTAGTATTTCAAGCAGCACTTTAAATTAGATATTCTTGGAACTTAACCTTCTATTTAAGACATCATTTCTTCCCTTCAAAGTATAGAACAAAGAGACATTTTTTTCCAGAATACAGAAGAGTAGAAGCTGAATAAAATGATACCACTAAATTCATAAAAAGGTATTGTTTGCCCTTTCACTCTTAGCTTTTCCTTCCTCTTTTGTTTCCCTATGGATGTAGGGGTAGGAGGGGATCATTTTTTTTGTTTTGTTTTTTTGTTTTGTTTTTTAATTCCCATGGAAGGACAGAGACCATCATAATATTATATTTCATAGATTAGAGCTAGAAGGGTCTTAAAGGCCAGCGATTTCATTTCTTTTCCTCTTTCATAACTGAAATAAGTGAGACACAGAGAACATAAGTGTTTGCCTGGCATCACAAAACAGAGAAATATCAAAAAAAAGGATTTAAACTTATATCTTCTTTGTTCTAAAATTAATATTCTATGCACTATGCCATCTGGTTGCCATAAGAGAATAGGAAAGGTTACTTTACTATAGGTAACTATTAGGTTGTTGTCATTATAGTAATTAGGAAAGTTGTTGTTCCTCCTTTGTTTTAGAAGAAGAGTGGGGAGGTCAAGATTGCAGAGTAAGAAATAAGTCGCTCATACCATCCCTTATTAACCTCTTAAAGCCCAGAAAATATCTTCCCAAGAAAAACCCTGAAACAACTGAACCAGAAGAAAGATGGGGTGCAGCAGTCCAGTAGCTCAGGAGCTTGAGGGATTAATGGTAGATGTCCCTCTTGCTCTGGGGAAGGGGAGCAGTACAGAAAGGGAGTCATTCCAGCAATCCAGCAGAAAGCCCTACCTAAGCATACCAGGGGGAGATTCTGAACCCCAGGTGGTAGAGCAGACAAACACCAACATCAGAACCCCTGAGTGCCTCAGTATAGGCAAGAGAGCCAGCAGAAACCAATTTGGAAAATCGCCACATACCTCGGTGTTCTACAGCAGTGAAATCTCCCAATGCCTCAGTAAAACTTTAGAAAGTGCTCCAAAGGGGAGAGCACCAACTGGAGAAACATCCCACAGCAGTGAAACATCCATTTAAAAGGACCCTAAGAAAGTGAAAGGAGGGAAAGGAAAGGCCCAGGGTAAGCAGGCAACCTCCAGGGGCCAGACTAGCCAATCCTACCCCTAGAGTTCCAGTGTTGCTGATTCCAGCCCAACACCATGTAACCTGCCAGAACCCTACAGTTTCCAACTGCCAAAAGTTGAGGCCCCAGAACACAAAGCCAATGATAAGGTCCTGGGCTCCTAGCACAAAAAGCCTGGGTCAGTGCCCCCTGCTCCCCAGTAGGAGATCTCACTTTTTTTAATGTCCAGGAAATAAGCAAGCACCATGAGCAAAAAGAAATGTAACATATTCTTATTATGGAGAAAGTGAAGATCAAGGCAGAAATTCTGAAGAGGATTGCATTGTCAACAAACCCACATTTGGAACCTCAAAAGGGAATATGAACTGGTCTGAAGCCCAAAAAGCCTTCTTGGAACAGTTCAAGAAGGATTTTAAAAGTCAAATAAGAGAGGTAAAAAAAAATTGGGAAAATAAATGATAGGTACGCAAGAGAGAGTCAATAGCTTGAAAAAGGAAGGACAAAAATTAACTGTAGAACACAAGTCCATAAAAAAATACAATTGACCAAATGGAAAAACAGAACACTGAAGAAAACAACTCCTTACAAAGCAGAATTGTCCAAATGGAAAAGGAGACACAAAAAAATCACTGAGGAAAAGAACTCCTTAAAAAATAAAATGGGCCAAATGGAAAAGGAAGTAAAAAATGTAGTAGAAGAAAACAATTTATTAAAAAGTAGAATTGGGCAAATGGAAGCTAATGACTCTATGAGAGAGCAAGAATCAGTTAAACAGAAACAAAAGAATGAAAAAAATAAATGAAAACATAAAATACCTCATTGGTAAAACAACTGACTTGGAAAATAGATCCAGTAGAGATGATTTAAAAATTAATCATCTAACTGAAAATCACAATGAAAAAAGAACCTGGACAGCATCTTTCAGGAAATCATCAAGGGAAACTGCCCTGAAGTCCTAGAATTAGAAGGTAAAATAGCTATAGAAAGAATCTACCCAAATTGAAAATGCCAAGTAATATAGTAGCCAAATTCCAAAATTACCAGGTCAAAGAGAAATTACTGCAAGCAGCCACAAAGAAACAATTTAAATATCATGGAACTACCATCAGGATTATGCAGGACCTTGCAGCTTCTACATTAAAAGATCATAGGGTGTGGAATACAATATTCCATAAGGCAAAGGAGTTTGAATTACAACCAAGGATCAACTACACAGTGAGAATGAACATAATATTTCAGGAGAAGAGATGGACATTCAATGAAACAGGGGATGTCCAAACCTTCTTGATAAAAAGACCAGAGGTCAACAGAAAATTTGATCTTCAAATACAAGACTTAAGAGTGACATAAAAAGGAAAATGGGACAGAAAAAAAAAAACAAAAACAAAAACAAAACAACAACATAGTATTAATAAGGGCATACTGTTTACATCCCTACAAGGGAAGATGATACTTATAACTTTTGAGAACTGTATTGTTATTACACCATTTTAAAGGGGTATACATAGAGTGGGTGGATATAAATTGCCTTTGATGTAATGATGAAAACTATCTAATGAAGTGGGTTAAATGGATCTGAAGTGGATTAATCTGATCTAAGAAAATGTACTGGGAGAAAAGAAAAGGAGGAGGCAGACGAGGGTAAATTATGTTAAAGGAAAGGCACAAAAACCTATTACCATGGATGGAAAGAAGGGAGAGAGATAAGTATTGTTTGAGCTTTAATCTCATCAAATTTGGCTCAAGGAGGAAATCAGTTAGGTATAGAAATCTAACTCGCCCTATAGGCAGTAAGAGGGAAAAGAGGAAATAAAAGGGAGGAGAGACAGAAGGGAGGGAAGAAATAGTGAAAGTAAAGGGGAAGAAAAGTGAGGGGGCTAATAGAAGGGAGGCAGGACTGAGAGAAGCAGTGGTCAAAAGCAAAACAATAGTGAGGAGGGAAAGGGAGAAAGGAGAAAGAAAAGCATAAACCAGGGGAAAATAGGATGAAGTGAAAGACACAGATTGTAATCATAACTGTGAATGTGAATGGGATGAACTCTCCCATAAAACAGAAGTGGATAGCAGAATGAATTAAAAACCATAATCCTACAATATGTTGTTTACAGGAAACACATTTGAAACAGAGGGACACACACAGGGTAAAGGTAAAAGGCAGGAGTAGAACATATTATGCTTCAGCTGAAGTAAAAAAAAAAAAAAAGCAGGGGTAGAAATCCTGATCTCAGAAAAAGCAAAAGCAAAAATAGATGTTATCAAATGAGATAAGGAATGAAACTACATCCTGCTAAAAGATACCATAGACTTGTATGATCTGATGCTGAGCGAAGTGAACAGAACCAGAAGAACTTTGTACACAGTAACAGTCACATTATGCGATGACTAACCTTGACAGACTTAGACTTTCACAGCAATGCGAATATCTAAGACATCTCCTAAGGTCTCATGATGGAAAATCCTATCCACATCTATGTGGATAGGACTATGGAGTTTGGATGCAGATTGAAGCATACTATTTGATATTTTTTCTTCTGTTTTGTTTTTTTTTTCTCTTTGTTGTGGTTCCTCCTATTGGTTCAAATTCTTCCTTACAACATCACTAATGTGAAATATATATTTAATAGGAATGTATAAGTATATCCTATATCAGATTGTGCATCATCTTAGGGAGGGAAGCAGGGAAGGAGACAAGAAATATTTAAAACTCAAAAGCTTATGGAAGTAATTTTTGATAAATCAAAATAAATTAATAAAAAAATTATATAAAGAAGAAGAAGAGCAGATAACATGGATGATGTCCTGGCTTGTGTATTAATTGAATTTGTCAAGCAGAGTTGCTCAAAGTCATGAAGCTCACTCTCTCTTCCAGAGTCCTAAAAGTCCAGTGGCAGGACAAAAGTCAAGATGACTGGCAATGACCTTGGATGCAGTGGATGACTTTCTTGTCCTTGATGTCTAACCAAGCTCTAAGTGCTCCATAATGCCTGCTTCAGTTGCCTTTCCTGACATTGGAGGAAATTGTTCTCATTCTCCCATTCCACTAGGGGAAATCTTCACATGTTTGACATACACAACCACCTAACTCAGTAAAAGGTTTGAGGATTCATGCTTTCAATCTGTTTAGCCAGTCTGCTGAGATAGTTTTACCATGGTGTGATTGTGTGTATGTGATGTTCTAAAATGACTAGCACTTCTGCTGTGATTGCTTGTCAAACTCTTTTCATGGCTTCCCACCCACCTTTGGTGGGTGTCCTCCTGTCACCAAGTTCTCATACTACAGGTAGTTAGATTTGCAAGATATATAGTTGTTAGCAGGACAAAAAAATTATTACATCAGGAATCTCTCGTAAGTCATTTGAAATTGCAGGTGCTCCTTTCATATTTTAACACTTCTATGAAAGCAAATAATATCATCTCTAATTAATTTATCTCAGCTTTTCTTTGATTGGTTTTTATGATGTTTATTTTAAGAATTATTAGATCCCATCATCTTTTTTATTAGTCATTCCCAGACTCTTTCTCTAATACATTCACACATTGAAAGAAGCATATTTATAGATGGATATTGTAATGAATATAATCAGAGGAACCTCCTCACTCCCATCCCCTCATCATTTCTGTTTATAGTATATTCCACAGAATATTGATGGACCTTACCACTTGTAAGCTCCACATGTGCCTTTTCTGACTGGCTCCTCAAAACACACACACACACACACATACACACAAACACACATACACACACATTCCATGCACTGCCTTTCCTCCACTACTGAACTAATGGAGGTAGATACATTAAGGTTTCATCAAAGAGGACTGGCCACCAAGCACTGTGTGGAACTTAAAACCAGTGACTTGAAGTATGGGGAAGATATGTCATCTCTCACTACTGTATAAATAGTGACTTTATACATGCAAGAACTCATCCAAATGAGCTTCCCTTAGGAATGTGGATCTCTGACTGTTGATGCTGCTTCTTTTTCTCCTCCTTTTTCTGCTTCTCTCTATTTTCCTTCTTTCTCTTCTCCTTCATTTTTTAACTGTTATTATTATATGTTTGTTTCCTTAAATCCAGATTACCTAAGAATGATCTTAATATGCATGATCCTAGTACTGTTGGCAGGATTTTGACTTCCAAGATATCAATCCTGGGTTAATCAATTATATTATATATGTTATATATGAATATTGTATACTAATATATAATATAATTATGTATTATAATTATATTCTATATTATAATCATATATATATAAATATAATACTATATATTATATATTAGTCAATAGCCAACTGATAAAAAGTAGAAATTTTTGAAACATTTCCTTTCTCAGAGAAAGTGACCCCAGCAAAAGGATAACCTTAGGCTCTGGTATATCTTGTCAGAACTTATAATGCTTGATTCAAAAAGCACAGAGACAGGGGAGCAGAGCCAAGATGGTAGAGAGAAGCCAGGAGATTGTCTTAGCTCTCCACAATTACCCTCAGAAACAACATAAAATCAAACCTGTAAATGGGTTCTAGAGAGACAGAACCCACAAAAAGGCTAAGTGATACAATTTTCTAGCTTAAAATAACTTAAAAGGACTTCAGAAAAGGTCTGTCTCACTTGCATAAAAGGGCAGCTCATATCAGCAGGGATGGTGTCCTGGAAAGCCAGCAAGAGGCTGTTACCTAGAGCACAGAGTAGCAATCAAGGCCTCTTGGTCCTGCTGAGGCAGGCCAGCACTGAGGCCTCCAGAATCAGCAGAGAAGGCAAAGCAGGATCCCCAGAACCCAGTGCACAACAGAAATGGTTAGATCAGACCACCCCCAACACAGTGAGCAAGACACAAGCCCCTGAAGCCCCAACATGGATAACCAATGATCAGGCCTCTGGCTCTCAGCATAAGAAGCTTGGGATGGTGTTCACTGTGCTGCAGGTGCAGAGCTCAATTTTAAAAGTCATGAATGAGGCTGAAAATGAGTAAGAAACAGAAGAGAACCCTGACCATAGAAAGTTACTATGGTAATAGGTAAGATCAAAACAAAGTCAGAAGAAGACATCAATGTCACACTGCCTAAATGTGAAGCCTCAAAGGGGAATCTGAATTGGTCTCAAACCCAAAAAGTTCTCTTGGGACAGCTCAAAAAGGATCTTAAAAATCTATAAGAAGTAGAAGAAAAATTGGGAAAAGAAATAAGAGTAATGAAAAATGAGTCAACAGCTTGGAAAAGGAAGCACAGAAATTTACTGAAGAAAAAAAAACAACTTAAAAATAGAATTGGTCAAATGGAAAAAAATCACTAAAGAAAATAATTTCTTAAAAAGTCGACTTGGCCAAATGGAAAAGGATGTACAAAAGCTAACTGAAGAAAATAATTCTTCAACAATTGGAATTGGGCAAGTGGAAACTAATGACTTCATGAGACATGAAAAATCAGTCCAAAATTTTTTTAAAAAATGAAAAAAATAGAAGAAACTGTAAAACACTTCATTGGAAAAAACAACTGACCTGGAAAATAGATGCAGGAGAGAAAATATAAGAATTATTGGACTACCTGAAATCCATGATTAAAAAAAAGAGGCTGGACAGCATCTTTCAATAAATTATAAAGGAAAATTGTCCTAATATCCAATAACCAGAGGATAAAATGGTCTTTGAAAGAATCCATTGCTTACCTCCTGAAATAGATCCCAAATGGAAATCTCAAAGGAATATTGTAGCCAAACTCCAGTATTATCAGGTAAAACAAAACATATCACAAGCAACCTGAAAGAAATTATTCAAATATCCAGGTGCCCCACTCAAGATAACACAGGACTTTGCAGCTTCTGCATTAAAGGATCAGGGGTACTTAGAATATGATATTCCAGAAGGCAAAGGAGCTTCCATTACAACCAAGAATCATCTACTCAGCAAAATTGAGCATACTCTTTTAAGGGAAAATATGGATATTCATAGGAGATTTTCAAACTTTCCTGTTGAAAAGACCAGAGCTGAACAGAAAATTTGATCTTCAAATACAAGACTCAAAAGAAGCACAAAAAGGTAAATAAGAAAGAAAAAAAAATGACAACATGCTATTCAATAAGATTTAAACTGCTTTCCCTACACAGGAAGATGATACTTGTTAACGCTTGAGAGTTTTATCTCTATTATTTTAGTTATTATTATCTCTATTATTATATCAGTTATCTACTATTATCTCAATTATCTGTTATCTCTATTATTATACCTCTATATCTCAGTTAGAAGAAGTATACATAGACCAAAGCTTATGGGTATAAGTTGACTTTGATGTGATGGTATAAGAGATGAAAAAAAGAACTATACTGGGAGAAGAGGAAATGGAGAGGCAGAATAAAATAAAATGGATCACATGAACAGGCACAAAAGACCTATTACAGTAGAAGGAATGATGGGAGGGGTGAGCATTATTTGAGTCTTATTCTCATCAGATTTGGCTCAAAGAGGGAATAACATACACACTCAGTTATGTATAGAAATTTATCTAACCCTATGAGGAAGTTGGAGGGGAAAAGGGAAAGAAAAGGAGGGAAGATGGAGAGAGGTGGTGATCAAAAGCAAAACTCATATGAGGAGGTACATGTTGAAAGGTATAAAATAAATATAAAGGGGGAAAATAGGATGGAGGGAGTTGTAGTTAGTAATCATAACTATGGATATGAATGGGATGAACTCTCCAATAAAATGTAACTAGATAGCAGAATAGATTAAAAACCAGAATATGCTGTTTACAAGAAACACATTTGAAGCAGAGGGATACACACAGAGTAAAGATAAAAGTCTGGAGCAAAATATATTATGCTTAAGGTGAAGTAAAACATAAAAAAAGCAGCAGTAGCAATCCCAATCTCAGAAAAAGCAAAAGTGGAAATAGATCTAATTAAAAGAGACAAAAAAGGAAACTACATCTTGCTAAGAGGAGAGGTTAAGAGAGTTACAGGAAGAAACAGACAACAAAACTATACTGGTAGGAGACCTCAACCTGGCCCTCTCAGAACTAGATAAATATAAACATAAAATGAACAAGAAAGAATTAAAGAGGTGAATAGAATTTTAGAAAAGTTAGAGATGATAGACCTCTGGATAAAATTGAATAGGGATAGAAAGAAATAAACTTTTTTTTTCTCAGCAATACATGGCTCCTAAAAACTCACCATGTATTGTTAGTGCATAAAAAATCACAATCAAATGCAGAAAGGCAGAAATATTAAATGCATCCTGTTCAGATCATGATGCAATACAAATTACAAAAGTCATGGAAAGATTGGTTAACCCAACTGGAAACTAAATAGTCTGTCTAATCCAAAATAATGAGTGGTTTGAACAACAAATCATAGAAACAATCAGTACTTTATCAAAGAGAATAACAATAAATGAGACAACACACCATAACTTATGGGAAGCAGAAAGAGTAGTTCTTAAGGAAAATTTTATATCTCTAAAGACTTACATAAATAAAATAGAGAAAGAAGAGATCAATCAATTGGGCATGCAACTAAAAAAAGCTAGAAAAAGAACAATTTTAAAATTCCTAATTAAATACCAAATTAGAAATTCTTAAAATAAAAGAGAGATTAATAAAATTAAAAGTAAAAATAAAAGCTATTGAACTAATAAATAAAACTAAGAGATGGTTTTATGGAAAAAATAAAATAGATAAATCTTTGACTGATTCAATTAACAAGAAGGAAGAAGAAAATCAAATTACCAGCATCAAAAGTTAAAAGGATTAATTCAACACCAATGAAGAGGAAATTAGATCAATAATTAGGAACTATTTTGCCCAACTGTATGCCAAATAAATGACAATCTAAGTGAAATGGATGAATATTTACAAAACTATAAATTGCCCAGATTAACAGAAGAGGAAATAAAATGTTTAGGTAATACCATTTTAGAAAAAGAAACTGAACAAACCATCAAAGACCTAAGAAAAATTCTTTAGGGCCAACTAGATTTACAAGTGAATTCTACCAAACTTTTAAAGAACAATTTATTACAATACTATATACATTTTTTGGAAAAATTGATGAAGAACAAGTCCTACTAAATTCTTTTTATAATGCAAATATAATGCTGATATCTAAAACAGGAAGAGCCAAAACAGAAAAGGAGAATTATAGACCCATTCTGTTTATGAATATTGATACAAAAAATTTAAATAAAATATTAGCAAATAGATTACAGCAATTTATCTGGAGGACAATACACTGTGACCAAGTGGGATTTATATCAGGAATGCAGAGCTGGTTCAATATTAGGAAAAGTAGGGGCAGCTAGGTGGCACAGTGGGTAGAGCACTGGCCCTGAAGTCAGGAGGATCTGAGTTCAAATCCGGCCTCAGACCAAACAGTTGGCACTTATTAACTGTGTAGCCCTGGGCAAGTCACTTAACTCCAACTGCCTAAGCAAAAAAAAAAAACATTAGGAAAACTATTAGCATAATTGACTATATTGGTAACAAAACTAACAGAAATCTTATGATTACCTCAATATATGCAGAAAGAGCTTTTGACAAAATGCAGCACCAATTCCTACTAAAATAAAATGCAAGAGAGCATAGGAGTCAATGGAGTTTTCCTTAAAATAATATGCAATATCTATCTAAATCCATCAGCAACATTTTATTTAATGTGGATAAGATAGAAGCATTCCCAGTAAGATCAGTGGTAAAACAAGGATGCCCATTATCATCACTGTTATTAAATATTGTACTAGGAAAACTGGAAAATAGAATGTAGAAATTTGGCATAGACCAACATTTTAAACGCTATACCAAGATAAATTTAGAATGCATATATGATTTAGATGTAAGGGATGACACTATAAGCAAATTAGGAGAGCAAAGAACAGTTTACCTGTCAGATCTATGGAGAACGGAAGAATTTATGACCAAACAAGAGATAGAGAACATTATGAAATGCAAAACTGATCATCTTGATTACATTAAATTAAAAAGTTGTTGTACAAACAAAGACAATGCAGCCAAAATTAGAAGGGAAGCAGAAAGCTGGAAAACAACTTTTATAGCCATTGTTTCTGATAACAGCCTCATTTCTAAAATCTATAGAGAACTGAGTCACATTTATAAGACTACAAGTCATTCTCTAATAGATAAGTGGTCAAAGAATATGAACAGGCAGTTTTCAGAGGAAGAAATTAAGGCTATCTATTGTCATATGAAAAAAATGCTCTAAATCACTATTAATTAGAGAATTGCAAATCAAAACAACTCTGAGTTACCAACTCTCACCTAACAGATAGGCTAATATGAGAGAGAAGGAAAAGGATAAATGTTGGAGATATGGGAAAGTTGGAACACTAATGCTTTATTGGTGGAGTTGTGAACTGATCCAACCATTCTGGAGAACAATTTGGAACAATGCCCAAAGAATTATAAAATTGTGCATATTGATTGCAGCTCTTTTTGTAGTGGCAAAGGAATGGAAATTGAGGGGATACCTATCAATTGGGGAATAGCTAAACAAGTTGTGGTACATGAATATAATGGAATACTATTGTGATATAAGAAATGATGAACATGCATATTTCAGAAAAAGTGGAAAGATTTCCATGAACTGATGCTGAGTGAAGTGAGCAGAACCAAGAGAACATTGTGCACAGCAACAGCCACAATGTGTGATGACTAACTTTGATAGATTCATCTCTTCTTAGTAATGCAAAGATCCAAGACAATTTCAAAGAATTCATGATGGAAAATGCCATCCACATCCAGAAAAAAATGATGGAGTCTGAATGCAGATTGAAACATATTATTTGCTGTCTCTCACTTTTTTCTTTTTCTTTTTTGTTTCTTCTTTCTCATCTTTTCTCCCACTTCTTTACAACATGACTTCTTCACAACATGACCAATGTGAAAATAGATTCAATATGAATGTATATGTAGAGCCTATATCAATTTGCATAATGTCTTGGGGTAGGGGTAGGGGAGAGATGGGGAGAAAATTTGGAGCTCAAAACCTTATGGAAGTGAATGTTGAAAACTAAAAATAAATAAACTAAAAAAAAAAAAAAACCTTAGACTCAGTCAAAAGGCTTCACCCAAGGATCCAGAATGTCACATGTGGCCTCAAGGCCACAGGTTTCCCACCCATGCCTTATACTAACTTCTGGTTCATAATTCAAAGACAAAGAAGAAAACTTTTGGTTAATATAGAGTAGGATCCCTGAAGTGCAGTATCACTTCCAGTCCCAAGGGATCAGGGCCCCTGAGGAATAGTATCTATTCCAGTCCTTAAGGATCAGACACTTCCAGTCTATATGTATATAAGGAACAGAGAGCAGATCAAGAGAACAGTAATGACACTGTGGTGGCAAAGAATTAGAAATCCAGGAGATTCCCATCAATTGTAGAATCACTGAACAAATGGTGGTATAGGATTGTAATGGAATACTATTGTGCCATAAGAAGTGACAAGCAGGTTGGTTTGAGAAAAACCTGGGAACACTTATATGAACTCATTCAAAGTGAAGTGAGCAGACCTAGGAGAATATTGTATACAGCAACAGAGATATCTTAGGGATGATCAACTGTGAAAGATTTGGCTACTTTGATAAAGAAAATGATCCAAGAGAATTCCAAAGAACCCATGATAAAAACAGCTATTCCCCTCCAAAGAGAAAACTGGTGAACTCTGAATGCAGTGTAAATGTCACATTTTCGCTTTATTTTTATGGGTTTTATTTTGTTTGTGTTTTCTTTTTTTAACCTTTTTTTAATAATTAATTTATTTACTTTTAGTTTTCAACAATCACTTCCATAAAATTTTAAGTTTTAAATTTTCTCCCCCTCCCACTCCTTCCCCGCCCAAGATAGTATGCAATCTGTTATAGGCTCTACTTATACATTCATATTAAGCTTATTTTCCCATTAGTCATCATGTAAAGAACAGTTAGTTTTCTACATGTGGATCCTTTTCCCATTTGTATGATCTCTTTGGGATATAGCCCTAGAAAAGCTATTGCTGTGTCAAAGGGTATGCACAATTTTATAGCCCTTTGGGCATAGTTCCAAATTGCTTTCCAGAATGGTTGAATCATTTCACAACTCCACCAATAATGCATTAATGTTCCAATTTTCCCACATCTTCTCCAACATTTTTCATTGTCCTGTTTTGTCATGTTAACCAATCTGACAGGTGTGATACAGTACCTCAGAGTCATTTTTTTATTTGCATTTCTCTAATCAATAGTAATTTAGAGCATTTTTATATGACTATAGATATTAGTTTCTTCCTCTGAAAACTGCCTTTCATATCCTTTGACCATTTTTCAATTGGGGAATGACTTGTATTCTTATAAATTTGACTCAGTTATCTATAGATTTTAGAAATGAGGCCTTTATCAGAGACACCAGTTATAAAAATTCTTTCCCAGTTTTCTGATTCCCTGTAATCTTGGATGCATTGTCTTCATTTCTGGAAAAAACTTTTCAATTTAATGTAATCATGTTTTGTGTTTTCTTTTGCAACATGACTAAAGAAAATATGTTTCACATGAATTCACTTGTATAATTAATAAACTATAATTGTTTGCATTCTCAGGGTAGGGGAGAAGGGAAAAAAGGGAAGGAGATAACTTGAAACTCAGTTTTTAAAAACGACTGTCAAAATGTTTTTTTTTGAAGATGTAATTGGAAAATATTTAATTAAATAAAATATTTTTAAAAAGTTACTTAATATTTTTGGCTAACTGGAGTTCAAGTAAAGGTGAGAAATCTGGGCAAATTAAACATGAAATTGTCTTTCAGCTATATCCATATAACTTTGATACTCTGAGGATTCTGTTATTTCATTAATGTGGATACTCCTTTCTATGACAAAGATTGCACTCCATGGATGTTTTCTCATTCTATTTACATTGAGCAACTCCTACAATAGATTGACAGTAAGCAAATGGTAAAAATTAATGTCAGATATTTTCAAACCTATCCTCTCAAATGTTTAACTTCATCCTTGATAGCTACATAACCTCATATTTTGTTTGTTACTGCTAAAACCAAATATGAAGAAAACCACCTATATTAGACCAATCCAATATGATTGTATTAGGTATGCTACCAAACTGGCCAGAGAATGAAGTAGAAGAGACAAGTAAAGCAAGATAAGTACTAGTTAAGTTTCACTGAGCCAGGTGTAGATCTTATAGTAGCATACAAAGAATTGTGTTAATATTGAATTTCCTTTCCCAGGCTATGGCTTCTCTTAGTGAATACCCAAACTTCATATAACCCCTGGATCAGTCTGTTTTTTTTTTTTTATTCTGTGTAGTGTATGCTCAAAGGATTAGTCACACATTTACTTCTACCTGAAATTTGTGCCTGTTACAGATTAGCCAATGACATGAAGGTCTTGAATATGTAACATGATTGGATGATTTGATGCATACCAATGTTTTCCCCTCTCTAGTACCATATTCTGAAAGGGACATTGAGAGGTGATTCAATCCATATTCTTGTATTCAGTCTCAGTGACAGTTTAATAAGCCATACTATGGAGATGAGAATCTATCCTATTTTTAAAAAGCTCAAAAGAAACACAATTTTTAATTCCTCTTGAGAAGCCACCTCGATGTTTAACAACTCTCCCTCTCAGGAAATTATTCATAGTATCCAACCTGGAGTTCAGATCCATTACCCTTTACTTGACTTCCATTGAACATGTAGAATGAATAAACTAATGGTCTAATTTTTATATGGGTCATGGAAGAGTGCAGCAAAACTAAATAAAGCATATATACACACATATACATAAGTATAATATGCATATATATTGAGAAGCTGTTTGATTTAATTTTATAGCATAACCTCTGAACTCTAGAAGAATCTAAAGAAAGTCTATATATTTAAAGATTTATTCTATGACTGTGAATTCAGAATTACTAATGCCATACATTCTACTAACTATGGAAAGCAATAATTCTGAATTAAATAGGTAGCATAAAAGATGAGATCAGAAATTTCCTTTCTGAAAAAAAAACACTATATTATATCATAAAGTCTTTTGGGCAGGAAATTTTGAAGTTATCTCTAACCAGAAAATGGATTGGATTAACTTTCTTAGGTCTTTCATTAAACATTTTGACATTGTAGCTAGGTCATTATGTCAACAACACCTTATATGCCAAAGCAGAGTCTAAGATTACTTCCACTGTCCACTGTCTTTTTCCTCTACCACTAACACTGCACAACAAAACTAGGGAAAAATCACAAACCATGCTGACTGCATCTACTGCAAATTTGTTATATAGCCTCAACTGGGCCTTCAGTATGGTAAGGCAATTTGACCCATTCCTAATCAATTCACTATCTCAAAAAAAAAACCCAGCAGTTTTTATAAATGTTTTTATCTTTCCTCAAAAGTTCTGGAGTTTTATGTAAAATAGCAATGTATATGTATGGCCTATATCAGATTGCACACAATCATGGGAGGGGGGGCAGGAGGAAGTGGGAGAAAAAAATTAAAACTCATAAGCTTTAGAAGTGATTGTTGATAAATCAAAATAAATTAATAAATATCATCCTTGCCATGGGGGAAAAAATCCTGAAGTTGCCCATCTTACCATTCTTTCAGCTAAGTACCTAGTTTAATATTTCACTGAAAATATTGAGGTCCTTTGCTGAGACCTCTCTATTCTCCCCTTTACATTTAACATCACTCTTATGCCTTCTTCCACTTCAGCTCCTTAACCCCTGTTTCTCATGAAGAGATACCTCTTCTCCCTTCCAAGACAAACACCTATATATGTATAAGCAATCCTATTACAATCTATTCTGACATATTGTTCTTTCTATCATCCCTACTTTCTCACCGATCTTCAGTTGCTTCCTGTCTATTCATTCCTTCTCTGCTATCTAGAAAGATGTCTACATCTTCTGTCTCTTTAAAAAAAAACCCATACTCATTCATCCTACAATTTCTCCTTTCTTTTGTGACTTGGTTGGTTGGTTGCTGTTCTTTGTTCTCAAAGAGAACCACAATGGCATTACTATGTTGAAGTCAAAATACAGGTGCCCAACTGTGGCTGATCAGACCAGTATTAGCTTGGAAGGTTCTATCACAGAGAGGGCACAAATAGTTCATATGAACATTTGGAGTGGAGATGTCTCTAAATTTGCACATCTCATGTTTCTTTTGAGCTCCTGCAATACTGCTTCACTCATAGAACACAGTGCTTTTTTTGATGCAGACATGCCATGCTTGGTGCTCCTTTGCCAGTGTCTCCCATTTCATGCAATTGATTCCAAAGTTCTTCAGAGAGATCTTTAGAGTGTCCTTGTATTGCCTCTGCTAACTACTGTGTGAATGTCTGCCTTGTGTGAGGTCTCTGTAAGATAATCTTTTAGGGAAACATGTATTTCACATTTGAACAATGTGATCAGCCCATTGGAGTTGCACTCTCTGTAGCATAGTTTGAGTGCTTGTCAGTAGCTCTAGAAAGGACCTCAGTATCTGGTATCTTATCTCACCAAGTGATCTTCAGAATCTTCCTAAAACAATTCAAATGGAAATGATTTGGTTTCCTGGCATGGCACTGGTGTACTGTCCAAGTTTCACAGGCATACAACAATAAGGTCAGTACAATGGCTCTGTACAAGGTAGACAGCCTAATACCTCTTTTCTCCCATACTTTTCTTCAGAGTCTCCCAAACTCTGAGCTAGCTAGCTCTTTTGTGACCAGAGTCCTTGAGAAGGCTATTTTCAATAGATGCTTCTACTTCCTTTATTTTATTTTCTTTTTTAAATTTAATTTATTTGTTTTTAGTTTTCAACATTCACTTCCATATGGTTTTGAATTTTAAATTTTCTCCCTTTCCTGGTCTCCTCCCCAAGACAGCTTACAATATGATATAGACTCTACATATACATTCATGTAAAACATATTTTCCCATTATTCATGATGTAAAGAACAATTAGAACTAATGGGAAGAATAATGAGAATGAAGCAATAAAACAAAGCAACAAAGGGAAAGGAGAGCAAATAGTATTCTTCGATCTGCATTCACACTTCACATTTCTTTCTCTGGGTGGGATAGCAATTTCCATCATGAATCTTTTGGAATAATCTCAGATTCTTGTGTTGCTGTGAAGGGCCAAGTCTATCAAAGTCAGTCATCTCATAATGTGGCTGTTACTGTTCACAATATTCTCCTGGTTCTGTTCATTTCACTCTACATCAGTTCATGTAAGTTTTTCCAAGTTTTTTTGAAGTCTGCTTGCTCATTATATTTATAGCACAATAATATTCCATTACATTCATATACAACAACTTATTCAACCACTCCCAAATTGATGGGCATCCCCTCAATTTCTAATTCTTTGCCACCACAAAAAAGCTGCTATAAAAGGTTTTATACATGTGGGTCCTTTTCCCATTTTGATGATCTCTTTAGGATACAGACCTAGAAGTGGTACTGCTGGGTCAAAGGTTATACATAATTTTATTGCCTTTTGGCCATAGTTCTAAATTGCTCTTCAAAATGATTGGATCATTTTAAAACTCCACCAACAATGTATTAGTATTCCAATTTTCCCACATATTCTCCAACATTTATCATTGTCCTGTTTTGTCATGTTAGACAATCTGATAGGTGTGATGTGGTACCTCAGAGTAATTTTGATTTGTATTTCTCTAATCAATATTGATTTAGAACATTTTTATATGACTATAGATATTAGTTTCTTCCTCTGAAAACTGCCTGTTCATATCCTTTGAGCATTTATCAATTAGGGAGTGACTTGTATTCTTATAAATTTTACTTAGTTCTCTATATATTTTAGAAATGAGGTCTTTATCAGACACACTGGTTGTAAAAATTCTTTCCCAGTTTTCCACTTCCCTCCTAATCTTTGATGTATTTAGCTTTATTTGTGCAAAAACTTTTCAATTTAATATAATTAAAGTCACCCATTTTGCATTTCATATGCTTCTACTTTCTTTCCCCTCACTTTCTTCTTACCTGTTTGTGGCCTGGCTTCTGACTTCATCATTCACCTCAAACTTCTATCTCCAAAGTTGTTAATGATTTCTTAATCACCAAATGTAAAGGCCTTATCCTTATCCTTATCCTTCTCAACCCTTATGCAGCCTTTATCACTGTAAAAAATTCTTTTCTCCTTGAAACTCTTCTCTTTAGGTTTCTATGATACTTCTCCATTCTGTTTCTCCATCTCACTGTCTGACCACTCCTCTGTTTCTTTTTCTGGATGTTTGTCCATATCAAACTTGCTAAGCATGGTGTCCCACAAGACTTTATGCAAGGCAAATTTTTCTTCTACATTTGCACACACACAAAGTCTAAGCTCTTTCTTTGATAATGGCTTGCAGGCACTCCAGTATCTACATTTATTTCTCCTAAATGTACTTGCCTGGTCAATGTTGTTTTTTTTTTCCAATGTGGTATTTCACATTTTCTTCATTTTTGCTTTAATCATTTGAGTTTCTTTTGTTTTTTTTTTTCTGATGTCTCATGGAGATACGTGCTCCAAATTTTTCTCTCTTCTTCCCTCCATACCTTCTCCCTCCCCATACTTCTCCCCAAGACAGCAGGTAGTCTCATTTACATTATATATGTACAATCATGTTAAACATATTTTGACATTAGTCATGTTGTGAAAGAAGAATCAGAACAAGAGGGAAACAAAAAAAAAGCTAAAATAGTATATTCCAATCTACATTCAGACTCCATAGTTCTTTCTTTGGATACAGTTTGCATTTTCCATCACGAATCTTTTGAAATTGTCTTGAATCATCATATTGCTAAAAAGAGTATCATAAGTTAATCATAATTTAGTCTATCATAAGTCTATCATAAGTTAATCAAATAAGTCTGTCATAGTTAATCATTGTACAATGTTGCTGTTGTTGTGTATGATGTTCTCCTGGTTCTGCTCACTTCACTCAGCATCAGTTCATTCAAGTCTTTCCAGGTTTTTCTGAAGTTTGCCTGCTCATCATTTTTTTTTGGCTATTGGGGTTAAGTGATTTGCCCAGGGTCACACAGCTAGTAAGTGTCAAGTGTTTGGTCTGAAGCTGGATTTGAACTCAGTTCCTCCTGACTTCAGGGCCGGTGCTCTATCCACTGCACTGCTCATCATTTCCTATAGCACAATAGTACTCCATTACATTCATATGCCACAACTTATTTAGCCATTCCCCAATTGATGAGCATACCCTCAATTTCCAATTTTTTGCCACCACAAAAAGAGCTGCTATAAGTATTGTTGTACATATGGGTCCTTTTTTCTTTTTAATGATCTTTTTGGGATACAAAACTAGAAGTGGTATTGCTGACTCAAAGAGTATGCACAGCTTTATAGCCCTTTGGGCATAGTTCCAAACTGTTCTCCAAAATGGTTGGAAAAGTTCAAAACTCCACCAGCAATGCATTACTGTTCCAATTTCCCCACATCTTCTCCAGCATTTATTGTTTTCCTGTTTTATAATGTTAGCCAATTTTATAAGTGTTATTTTAATATGTATTTCTGTAACCAGAGGTGATAGCTTTAATTTCTTCCTCTGAAAACTGCCCATTTATATTCTTTGACCACTTACCCATTGGGGAATTACTTGTATTTTTATAAATTTGACTCTTTCCTCAACAGATTTAAGGAATAAGGCCTTTATAAGAAACAATAGCTATAAAAACTATTTACCAGCTTTCTCTTTCCTTTTCATCTTGGTTTCATTGGTTTTATTTGTGCAAAACTTTTTTTTTAATCTAATGCAATAAAAATTGTCCATTTTGCATTTTATAATGTTCTCTATCTCCTGTTTGGTTACACATTCTGTTCTCCATAGTTCTGACAGGTAAAGTATTCCTTGTTCTCCTAAATTGCTTGTGGTATTATCCCTTATGTCTAAATCATATACCCATTTTGACCTTATCTTGCAAAAGATTTTGAGATGTTGGTCTATGCCTAGATTCTGCTGTACTCTTTTCCAGTTTTCCAAGTAGTTTTTTTGTCATATAGCAAGTTCTTATCCCAGAAGTTGGAGTCTTTGGATTTATCAAACAGTCGCTTACTGTAGTCTTAGCTACTGTGTCTTGTGTACCCAACATATTCCATTGATCCACCACCACTCTATTTCTTAGCCAGTACCAAGTAGTTTTGATGATTACCACTTTATAATATAGTTTTAGATATGGTACATCTAGGCCATCTTCCATTGTATTTTTTTGATTAATTCCCTTGATATTCTTGACCTTTCGTTCTTTCAGATTAATTTTGGTTTTTTTTTCTTTTTTTTCTAGCTCTATAAAATAATATTTTGGTAGTTTAATTGGTATGGCACTGAATAAGTAAATTAATTTAGCTAGAATTGTTATTTTTATTATGCTATTTTGGTCTAGCCATGAGCAATTGATATTTTTACAATTGTTTAGATATGACTTTATTTGCATAAAAATTGTTTTGCAATTGTGTTCTTATACTTCCTGGGTTGTGGAAAAAAAATGAGGCAAGTGGGGCAGCTAGGTGGTGCAGAGGATAGATTATCAGCCCTGGATGCAAGAGGACCTGAGTTCAAATCTGGTCTCAGACACATGATTCAGACTTGCTGTGTGACCTTAGGCAAGTCACTTAACCACAATCACGTCACCAAAAAAAATAAAAAAATAGAGGCAAGATTCTCAGATAAAGGCCTCATATATAGAGAAATGAGTCAAATTTATAAATTTAAGAACCATGATAAATGATCAAAAAATGTGAAGTCAGTTTTCAGATAGAGTAAGCAAAGCTATCTATAGCCATATGAACAAATGTTCTAAATAACTATTGACTGGAGAAATGCAGATTAAAGTCATTCTGAGGTACTACCTGATACTTATTAAATTGGCTAATGGGACAGAAAAGGAAAATAACAAATGTTATAGGAGATGTGGGAAAATTGAGACATTAATTCACTGCTTGTGGAGTTGTGAACAGATTCAACCATTATGTAGTGCAATTTGGAACTATGCTCAAAGGCATATACAACCATATATGCCTTTTGACCCAACAATACCACTGCTAGGTCTGTCTCCCAAACAATTTTTTATAAGGAAAAGGACCTATATATGCAAAATATTTATAGCATATAGTCTTTTGGGAGTGTTGAAGAATTGGAAATTGAGGGAATATCTATCAGTTAGGGAATGGCTGAACAAATTGTGGTATCTGATCTTGTGCTGTAAGAAATAATGAGTAGGATGTTTTCAGGAAAACCTAGAATGCAAAGTGAAATGAGTAGAACCAGGATAACATTATACACAGTAACAACCATATTGTAAAGTGATTAATTGTGAATGACTTAGCTATTCTCATCAATACAATGATCCAAGACAGCTCTGAAGGACTTAAGAGGGAAAAATGCTATTCTTTCCCACAAAAAGAACTGGTGGTGTCTGAATACAGATTGAAGCATACTTTTTAAATTTATTTTTGAAGGGGTTTGTTTTGGTCTGTGTTTTCATTTGTAACATGACTAATATGGAAATATGTTTTGCATGACTATGCATGTATAATGTATATTAAATTACTTGTCTTTTTGGTGAAAGAGATGGGGAAGGAAGGAGACAATTTGGAACTCAATTTTAAAAATTAATGTTGAAAATCATTTTTATATGTAACTGGGGAAAAATAAAATACTAAGTAATAAAAGAAAAATAATTAGTTTTTTTTCCCAGTAATTCTTGTTGGACTTGGCTCCAGTCCACATTTTTCTTTGTGCTTTGCTAATCATTTTGGCATTGTTTTCTTCTTTTTGTTTTGTTATTCTCTGTCACAGTAGGGTTTTTAATGGCAGTGGTTTTTGTTGTTGTTTGCTCATTTTCCCATTGTATTTCTTGGCATTGAACTTTATATTAAAGTTGTATTCCATTCCTGGGGTGGGGTAGGTATTGGGGGGCACTGTGGTGCCATTTTCAGAATTATTTTAGGAAGTTTTCACTTTCTCCAAGGTGATGTAATATAGGGAGAGGTGTTGTCTTGTCTATACTCTAGTCCTCATACAGGAAGGGCCCCTAATCCCTTTTTATGGCAATTGCTACTGCTTCTCAAGGCTCTGCACCCTTGGGACCTAAAGTGATATGACTTCTTAAAGACCCTGCTTCCTTGTAACTTCAAGTGTTCCTCCCTGTCCTGTAACTATGACCTGGAAGTGAGTGTAGGCAATGGGATTATCCTTTGCCCAATGCTAGCACAGAAGTCTCTTGTAATTTCTTTTGGTACAGTTGCCAGAAGTATTTACAGTCTCTACTCTGAGAGCTCTTGAAGCTTGTGTTGCCTATGCCATGGCCCACAGTTTGCTTTGCCATCATATGTGGTCCAGGCCAACCTCAATCTCATTGTCAAAGACGTCTCTTTCCAACCTCTGTAGTTATATTGAGCTGAAAAAATTACTCATTCTGACCTTTTATTTTTGAGGAATTTTTTTCTATTATTATAATAACCCATTATTAATTAGGATCCAGGTTTGTTATTTACTCATTCAAGATCAGACCCTGATAAATGAGATAGCTATAATCCTCAGAGATCATGCTCTTATATATTTTGCAAAACCCCACACAACTAGGAGAACTTACTTCAATTAGAGTGTAAACAGAATCCAATCAAGGTGAATTTCTGTCCCTAAACAATAAGCCCAAGTCCTTGTATCCTTCCATTGGAGTGAAGGTGACTCAGCTCATTCTGGGAGTCAAGATGGCAGAGTAAAAAGGTAGTCGCTCTCACCCTACCCTATTAACCTTTGAAAGCCCAGAAAATATTGCCCCTGGAAAAACCCTGGAACAGTTGAACCAGAAGAAAGATGGGGAGCAGTAGTGTAGTAGCCCAGGTAGTTTGATGGATTAGCAGGAAAGGCCCCTCTTGCCCTGGGGGAAGGGGAGTAGTACAGAACAGGAGGTGACCCAGTTAGCTAGAAAAATTAGGTAGGCTAGACCTCTGGAGAAAACTGAATAGGGATAGAAAGGAATATACTTTTTCTCTGTGGTACATGGCACATGCACAAAAATTGACCACATACTAGGGCATAAAAATCCCACAATACAATGCAGCAAGGCAGAAATATTAAATGCATCCTTTTCAGATCACGATGCAATAAAAATTATATGTAATAAGGGGCCATGGAAACATAGACTAAAAAATAATTGGAAACTAAATAATCCCGAAAAATGATTGGGTCAAACAACAAATCAGAAACAATCAATAATGTCATTCAAGAGAATGACAATAATGAGACAACATACCAAAACTTATGGGATGCAGTGAAAGCAGTTCTCTAAATGCGTACATAAGTCAAATAGAAAAAGAGAAGATCAATGAATTGGACATGCAATTAAAAAAACTAGAAAAAGAACAAATTAAAAAGCTTCAATTAAACACCAAATTAGAAATATCAAAAACCAAATGAAAAATTAATAAAATTGAAATTAAGAAAACTATTGTACTAATAAATAAAACTAAGATCTGGTTTTATGAATAAGTCAATAAAATAGAGAAAACTTTGGTTAATTTAACTAAAAAAAAAAGAAGAAAACCAAATTGCTAGTATCAAGAATGAAAATGGTGAAGCTACCACCAAGGAAGAGGAAATTAAAACAATAATTAGGAACTATTTTGCCCAACTGTATGCCAACAAATTTGACAATCTTAGTGAAATGTATACATATTTACAAAAATATAAATTACCCAGATAAACAGAAGAGGAAGTAAAATACTTAAATAACCCCATTTCAGAAAAAGAAATTGAACAAGCTGTTGAAGAACTCCCTAGGAAAAAATCTCCAGGGCCAAGTGGGCTTACATGTGAATTTTATTAAACATTAAAAGAACAATTAATCCCAATACTATATAGACTATTTGGGAAAATAGGTGAAGAGTCTTACGGAATTCTTTTTATGATGCAAATATGGTGCTCATAGCTAAACCAGGAAGAGTCAAAACTGAAAGAAAATTAAAGACCAATTTCTCTAATGAATCTAGATGCAAAAAATTTAAACAAAATATTAGCAAACAGATTACAGCAACTTATCAGAAGAATAATACACTATGACCAGGTAGGAATTATACCAGGAATGCAGGTTTGGTTCAATATTAGGAAAACTATCAGCGTAATTGATCATATCAGGAAACCACATGATCATCTCAATAAATGCAGAAAAAAGCTTTTCACAAAATACAACACCCACTCTTATTAAACACACTAGAGAGCATAGGTATAAATGGAGTCTTCCTTAAAGTAATAAATAGCATCTACCTAAAACCTTCAACAAGCATTATATGTACTGGGGACAAGCTACAAGCATTTCTAATAAGATTGGGGGTGAAACAAGGATGTCCATTATCACCACTGTTCAATATCGTACTGGAAATGTTAGCTTTAGCAATAAGAGAAGAAAAAGAAATCCAAGGTATTAAAATAGACAAAAAAGAAACAAAGCTATCACTCTTTGCAGATGACATGATGATATACTTAGAGAATCCTAGAGAATCAATTAAAAAAAAAACTACTTGAAATAATAAACCACTTTAGCAAGATTGCAAGCTATAAAACAAACCCACATAAATCACTGGCATTTCTATATATTTCTATATGTTACCAACAAAGCCCAAGAGCAAGATATAGAAAGAGAAATTCCATTTAAACTTAGAGTAGACATGAAATATTTAGGAGTCTACCTCCTGAAACAAACACAGGAACTCTATGAACACAATTGCAAAACGCTTTTCACACAAATAAAGTCAGATCTAAATAATTGGAAAAACATCAGTTGCTCATGGGCAGGTCAAGTGACTATAATAAAAATGACAATCCTACCTAAGCTAATTTACTTATTCAGTGCCATACCAATCAAACTACCAAAATTATTTTATAGAGTTAGAAAAAATAATAACAAGATTCATTTGGAAGAATAAAAGGTCCATAATATCAAGGGAACTAATGAAAAGAAATGCAGGGGAAGGTGGCCTAGCTATTCACATCTTAAATTATATTATAAATCAGCAATCATCAAAACTGCTCGGTACTTGCTAAGAAATAAAGTGGTGGATCAGTGGAATAGGTTAAATATGCAAGACATAGTAGTCAGTGATTCTAGTAGTCTATTATTTGATAAACCCCAAAACCCCAGCTTCTGGGATAAGAACCTACTCTTTGAAAAAATAAAAAACTGCTGGAAAAACTGGAAAAGAGTATGGCATAGACCAAAATCTCACACCATATACTAAAATTAAATAAAAATGGGTTCATGATTTGGATATAAAGGCTGATACTATAAGCAAACTGGGAGAGCAAGGAATAGTTTACTCATCAGATCTATGGAGAACAGAAGAATTCATGACCAAACAGGAGATAGAGAACATTACAAAAAGTAAAATGGATAACTTTGCTTACATTAAATTGAAAAGTTTTTGTACAAATAAAGCCAATGCAACTAAGATTAGAAGGAAGGTAGAAAATTTGGAAAGAATTTTTACAATCAGTCTCTCTAATAAGGGCCTCATTTCTAAAATATATGGAGAATTAAATCTAATTTATAAGAATACAAGTAATTCCCCAATTGATAAATGGTCCAATGATATGAACAGGCAGTTCTCAGATGAAGAAATTAAAGCCATTTATAGTCATATAAAAAATGTTCTAAATCACTACTGATTAGAGAAATGCAAATCAAAACATTTCTGAGTATCACATCAGACCTATGAGATTGGCCAACATGATAAAACAGGAAAATGATAAATGTTGGAGAAGATGTGGGAAAATTGGAACACTAATGCATTGTTGATGGAGTTGTGAAATGATCCAACCATTTTGGAGAACAATTTGGAACTATGCCCAAAGTGTTATAAAAATATGCATACCCTTTGACACAGCAACAGCTTTTCTAAGGCTATATCCCAAAGAAATCATACAAATGGGAAATTGATCCACATGTACAAAAATATTCATAGCAGCTCTTTTTGTGGTGGCAAAGAACTGGAAATTGAGGGGATGCCCATCAATTGGGGAATGGCTGAGCAAGTTGTGGTATATGAATGTAGTGGAAAACTTTTGTGCTATAAGAAATGATGAACAGGCTGACTTCAGAAAAACCTGGAAAGGCTTATATACGTTGATACTGAGTGAGGTGAGGAGAACCAGGACACAGTAACAGCCATATTGTGTGATAACTAATATTGATAAACTTAACCCTTCCTAGCAATACAAGGATCTAAGATATCTACAAAGGCCTCATGATGGAAAATGCTATTCATATCCAAAGTAAGAACTATGGAATTTGAATGCAGATTGAAGCACACTATTTGTTATTTTTTTTTCTCTTCTGTTGAGTTTTGTTTCCTCTTTCTGGTAGTTCCTCCTATTGGTTCTAATTCTTACTTACAACATCACTAATGTGAAAATATGTTTAATAAGAATGTATATGTATAGCCTATATCAGATTGTGCACCATCTTGGGAAGGGTGGTGGGGAGGAAGGGGGAGAAAAATTTTAAATTCAAAAGCACATGGATGTGATTGTTGATAAATCAAAATAAATTAATAAAAAAAAATTTTAAAAAAGGTGACTCAGCCCATAAGAGAAAAACAACTAGAGGGGTCAGGGTGGAGATGGATTCCTCTGTCCAAATTGCTGGAAGGAGCTGAGAGTCTCATGATCAATCCATGTTCTCAGAAGGAGGAGCTGAAGACTTTTTAGTCCACTTAAATTATTAAATATTAAATGTCTTCTGATAAGGGTTGCAGGGACTTCCTTCTTACAAAAGTATTTGAAACATCCAGTGTCTCCATCATTTTATCTTTGGTTACTGAAAGCAGTGACCATCAATTTATTGATTTTTTGCTAGCCAAATTAATAAATTGATTATTAATTACACAGGACCTCTGTCTCTTGGGTGTTCATTCATCATATTGTCTCTACTATTCCAGAATTAGAATGGAGGAATTATTTTACAGTTTTTTTTGGAGAGGAATGTTGTGAGTGCTTGGCTGATTTCTCTACTCTGTCATCTTTTCTCCGCTCTCAAAAGTTGTGTTTTTTTAGTGTTAAATAGACACTATTTACAGGTTAAATAAAGTACACACATATTCACTGTAGACAAAAACACTGTTAACTATCAATACTGACCTCACCATTCATAAAAAGAAAATTACTATTTAAAACATGATTTCTCATATTCCATACTTTATTTACTATTATAAATATAAGAGAAGAATGATTGCTCTTATATTTAAACTCATTAATTTTCTTAGGTTTTTCATCAAAAAGCACTAGAGGAATGGAAAAATTAAGTCTTGGAGGAATGTGTGATAAAATTTATTTTTAAATGCATGAAAGGATAACATTATGTTGTTGAAATTTGGTATTTCAAAATAGCAATTTTACTTCTTTGTCTTTTGGAAAAATAGAGAAGTTACCTAAAACGACAATGCATCATTGCCCTTCCTCAAATGAGATAATGAAAATAAAGCATTTTGAAAATTTCAAATTATTATGTAAATATAACTTACCATCCTCCTCAATGTAATAATTTTCATTAGGTCATTGTTATCACATTTTTTAATTTTTTCACATTCATTAACTATAGAAAGAAACAATAGGGGTAATCTATATACATGAAATGGCTAAACCTTAAAATTCTTAAAGAGGTGCAACTTTTTATTTTAAAACCAACCATTTATCCTTGACTAGTGCTGCCTTGCCAAAAAATACAATGTGCTAGTTACATGTATGCCATTGTGGTTATTTTGAGTGGGTATGGCCTTTTTTACATCCCTGATTACATTTATATCCAGTTGTGAAGCAGTGAAGACTGGAAATTGACCTTCATTTTTTCCTTCTGAGTCTTTTGCTGTGATGGCTTTAAGGGTTTAAATTAGATTTGCATTCCTATAAGTCACAAGGTTTATTTCCCAAAATCAGTCTGTGAATTCAAAAGAGGAACACAGAAACTGCCAAAACAATCATGTTAAATATAATTCTGTATTGGCATTGTGTGGGTTCTGCCAGCTGGCTACTGGGACCCCATGCTGTGTGTAGCATTTATCAGGGCTTTAGGGCTTCTCACTTTTGCCTATTGCTGCAAACATGTGTATCTGTTTCCCAGCTGTGTAGATTCAATATAATTTTTGACATTCACATGTTGAAACACACTTATTCTGTAGGTAAATTTGGAAAAGAAAGGAAAGGCAGGAAAGAATGGATTGGACAAGAAAGACAAAAATTGAAAAATATAAAAATATGATAAAGTCTAATAATAAAAATGAAGACCTAACTATTAATTTCACTGTTTTCATAATAATAGCTTATACTTCTCTCTTTACATTCTTTCCCTTTTTGGAGTCTGTATTCTTTTTGCTTTCCTTTCTTTTATGATAAAAATCAGAATGGCAATTTTTGTCTCTTTTATATAAATGCAGGTCATGATTACTCTTTATTTGCATTCCAGAAGTATTTGATACATCTTGTTGAGTTTCCTTTGTACTTGAAGATGACTAGTGATATCAGGGTGTTGGAATCAAGGTACAGGGTGTTTAACTGTGGGTGATTAGTCCAATATGATCTTGGGAGTCTCTACCACAGATTGAACCCAAATAGTCCATTTGAATATGGGAGTTGGCAATGTTTCTAGATTTATGCTACTACAATTCTGCTTCCCTCATATAGCACCCAGTTTTCTTTGATGCCAGCATGCCATGCTGGGTACTTCTGTGCCAGTATCTCCTTTTTCTCATAACTGATTCAGAAATTCTTCAGAAAGACCTTGAGAGTGTCCTTGTACCACTTCTTCTGACCTCCATATGAGTGCTTGCCTTGTGCTAGTTCTGCATATATTGAAAAAAAACTTTATAAACAGTCAGTAAAGGATGCACAGACGCACATACACACACACAGACATACAGAGTACACTAGTAGAAAACCGAATGTTTAGGGACCATATATGGCCAAGCAACTCACACCTTTGTCAGTAAAGAGTTCTGATGTCATTTTCCTTCTTATAAGAATAGTAATAACTAGCATTTAAATAACACTTTAAGATTTCCTATGAACAAGTGTTTGAGGAAGGAATTGAACTTGGCATTTCTCTATCTGCTCTGTCCACTAGATACCTATGTGCCTTCTTCTGATTTAATGGTGCTGCTATACCTTAGTGTAGTGTTTTAGTCACACAAATCCCACATAAGTGGGCTGTGAGCCTGTTACTTTCTGCAGCTCAATTCCTGAGAACTCTGTCTGGCTTTATTCTCAACTCACAATTTTCATGCTCCTCAGAGCTGTCTCCTGTTTCAACTACTGTAAATCACTCTGCTTACCATGGTGTTTCTTACTGGATGAGCTGCTCTTCTGCATTTGAGACCTTAACACCTTATTGTCTTTGTAATTCACATTTTATTGTATTACAGTTTGTCAGATGGACTGGGGTTAAATCATTTCATTAGGAATGTACCCATCAGCTCCTCCACTTTCACTGAATAATCCATAAAAAGTAGAATTTTAATAATAGTGATCCCCATAGAATATGAGGGCTTTATTTTTGCATCTATATATCTGAATGTTTTCCATGACTGAAAAATCTTGTGGAACTTTTCTTTTTGTTTCTTTCTGTTTTGTTTTGGGCATCTGGTTTAGGTTTTGGTTTTTATTGTTGGTCAAAAGAAAAGTTTGGGATATCTCGATGTTATTTTCATATTTTCTACTGTCCCATAGGATTTTCTCACTAAGAGGAAAACAATGTTTACTTTTTAAAATCATTTGGACCTTCCAAGCAGCTTAAAAGCTTCCTATCTTCTGCATAGAAACTACTAAGTTGCTCAGTGGATAGAGCACTGAGCCTGGAGTCAGGAAGACCTGAGTTCACTTACTAGGTTTTGTGACCCGGGGCAAATTACTTAACCTCTGTCTAGCTTAATCCTCTGGAGAAAGAAATAAGAAACTATTCCAGAACCTTTGCCAGGAAAACTCCATATGAGGTCATTAAAAGTTGGACAGGACAGAATGACTGAACAATAAAAACTAGCTAAAAACAACAGTTGGTATTATTGAAAAAGTTGAAACAAATGTTTCTACGCCAAACAAAATTTAAAAAAATATTTTTATAGGAAAAAACAAACAAACAAACAAACATTTTTTGGAACTCAAATCTTGAACTGTTAACATGCATGCCTAATTACAATATATGTTTGCATGAGAAATTTTTAGAAAATACTAATATTGCAAATATAATGTGAAATTAATTATAAGCAATTCCCTTGGCTACAGTTCTAACCATTTATTGGTAGAGGTTTAGTACCCTAATAGTACTCCAAATGAGATGAGTTCCAAAGAACATAGCCAATTAACATTTTATGTGCTGAATGAATAACATAATTTATCTATAGCTATAAAATACCCAATCAAGTAACCAGAGAGAAAAAAAGATTAAGGAGATTAACTGATATTTTTAAATTCATTATGAATCAACTTCCTGTATAATACTAAATAAATGAAGTTGGTGACATGATATTTTTTTCCCTTGAACAAAGTCTCTTAACCTGGGTCATAATGAACTTTTTTTAAAATATTTTTTCACAACTCTTTTTCAACATGATTTATTTACTTTGTAATCACATGTATTTTGTTTTATCAACTTAAAGGGATTATTCTGATAAGGCAGTCATGGGCTTCACCAGACTTCCAAAATATCTGTGTCCTAGAGAATCAAAAAATGTAGTGATTGTCCAGTCCAAATCTAAATAGTAAGTTTTGATAAGTTTCCATAACCCAACCACCACAAAGTGGGGATTTCATGGGAGTAAATTTCCTTAATGGGGTCATTCTTTCTCTGCATCTTGTTATGGGGATCACTTTGCCCATGACTAATGTATTTTAATTTTCTGCTAACCTGAATCACAGGATATACATATACACATGCATGCGTGCATACATACATGCATTTGTTTATATATGTATATGTATATGTATATCGATATAATTTCATAACCTTGTTTAGATGCAAATAACCCACATGAGAGTCCCATTGAATTGAATCTTTCTCCTAGAGTCTGAATTTTCTAAAGCCTAACTCAGTCCCCCTACCAAGCACAACTCCACCATAGAATTTTTAGTTATAGCTTTTGCCAAATTATATTTGAAGATTATCATATATATAATATATATACTTATATACACATATATGTATGCATCTATCTATCTATATAGATCTATCTATATAGATATATATCTGTATAAGTCTTTAAAAAATAAGCATTCAGGGGTGCAGAGGCAAATAGCAGGGTAGAGAATTACTTGGCCAAACCCTCCCAATGTTTCCTTCCAAAAAACATTAAAATAATGCCTCAAATTGAAATCTGCAGTGTGAGAACCAACAAAAGTTCAGAGTGGGAGATTCTTCTAGCTCATGGTGAAAAAATAGATTTGCAACAAGGTGGGAGGGAGAGGCTAGATCAGAGCCTATGTGGATAAAAGTCCAGTAGTAGGACTAACTGGTGGTAACAGAAGCTGCCGCAGTGCATGACCTCTCAAGCCAAAGATGATCACACGACCCAACAGGTACTGAAAACTTACAAAGTCACAGAACTACCTCTGAAGCAAAGCAGTGCAAAAAAGCCTGAAGCTCAAGACATAGCATGCTCCACACCCCTCCATGTCAGATACAGAGCCCAACATTAGCATAAAGTTTCAAATCAAGAAATAAGGTAGCAAAAACAGCATACAATAGAACCTTAGCATAAAAGGCTACTGTGGCTGCAGTTAAGATCTAGTCACAAACTCAGAAGAAAACAATGAAGTCAAAACAGATACAAGCAATGCATCAAAGAAAAATGTGAATAGGACACAAATCCAACAAAAATTCCTGGAAGGTCTAAGTACATATATATATTTTTTAATTATATGAGTGAGAAAAAATAGGTAAAGAAAAAATGAAAAAATGTGAAAAGAAAATAAATAGTTTAGAAAAATGGCAAAAAACAAAGAAATGATAACCTAAAATGTGACCAAATTGGAAAAAAAAAGGGGTACAAACACTTAGTGAAGAAAATAATTCCTTAAAAATTGGAATTGGGATAGAGGATTCTGGGAAGATGGTGGAGTAGGTCAGAAAATTTCAAGTTCTCAAGATTTTCCTCCACAGAAGAGATTAAAAACATCATCTCAGGATGAATATAGAGCAATGAAAATAAATAAGAGTAGGGCAGAGCAGGGGTCCTTCTGGGACAATGGGAAAAGATCTGAAGAAAAACTTCAGGACAAGGTTTCCTCCCGGTGAAGAGTAAACACCTCCAGGCTAAGGATCTCTTAAACAATAAGAGGCAAACCCAGTGGTTAGCTGGGAGGGAGGCTTCATCTGCCCCAATCACAGGAATTTTAGCCCTGGGACAGTGAGGGGAGTTGGGTGTCTGAGCTGGGGAAGAGGTAGGGAACCTCTGCTGACAAGGAACTCCAGACTCAGCTGTGCTGCAGAGACTCAGTGGGGGTGAGAAGGAACCAGCACAGGCCCAGTGAGTGCAGAAGAAGTGGGGGTGGGACCCCATTGGCTGTGGAGACTTACAAGAGGCTGGAGGTCTTGGTTTGAGTTCAAGGTCAGAGGAGAGAACTGAAGAGAATCTGAGGCCACAGACACCATCCCCCCATACCCCAGGACTAGAAGTAATTATAAAAACTAAACAATTATGAAAAAAAAATGCACAGGCAAAGGATAAAAAATCCAACCATGGAGAGCTACTGTGGGAATAGATAAGATGGAGGTTCATCTTCAAAGGTGGATATTGACACAAAGAAACTCTCTTCTACCCCAAAAAGTAATGTTAAATGGTCACCTGTCCAAAAATAATCCATTTAAAAACTTTTAAAAAGATTTAAAAATCAAATAAGAGACATTCAGGGAAAAAAACTAAAACTTAAAATAATTCAAGAAAAACAAGATTTTGAAAAGAAAGTCAACCAATTAAAAAAGGAGATTCAGAATCATAAAGAAGAAAATGACTCCTCAAAAATCAGAATTGAGTAATAGGAAGTCAGCAAAGTTATAAGAGATCAAGAAATTTTATATATATATATATACACACAAACATTTTTATGTGTGTGTATGTATATATGTATATATTATATGTGTATTTGTTTATATGTGTATATGTATATATGTATTATATATATATGAAAAAATAGAAGAGAATGTGAAGCATCTCATAAGAAAAACAACTGATCTAGGGAACAGATCAAGAAGAGAAAACATAAGAATAATCAGACTACCCAAAAACTATGATCAAAAAAAGAATCTTGGTAATAATAAAACAAGAAATAATTAAAGAAAATTGTCCTGAAGGATTAGAACAAGAGGGGAAAGTAGAAATAGAAAAAAAAATCCTCCAATCACCTCCTGAAGAGATCCTAAGAGGAAAACTCAAAGGAATATCATAATAAAATTCCGAACCCCCCAGCTTAACTACAAAATATTACAAGCAACAACAACAAAACAATTTACATATGGTGGTATCACAATTAGAATCATGTAAGACCTGCTAGTGGCAATACTAAGAGATTGAAAGTCTTAGAATACTAGATATCAAAGAGCAAAAGAACTGGACTGCCAGCTGAAAATATCATGCTTAGCAAAAACTATGCATAATTCTGAATTTAAAAAAAAAGAACATTTAATGAATTGTCAGAGTAAACAAAAACAAAAAGAAAACCTGAACTTAATAAATGATTTGACATACAAGAGCCAAGAGAAATATAAGCTACATACCAACGGCCTTACAAGGAACCCAATAAGGATAGACTGTTTACTTTTAATGTATGTAAAATGTGAAACCTACATGTAATACTGTTATTAGTAATTAGGTAGCTTATAAGAAAGATTGCAGTAGACCTGGATATGATATGACTTCAAAAAGTAAAACTGTTTAAGAACAGCTAAAAGAGTAATTATCTTATACAAATGTAGGAGAGGAAGAACCAATACAGAAGAGTTAGATGAGAGAAGTAGGCTGTTAGTTCTGGAAACTTACTTTCATTAGGAATGGGTTCAAGAGAGAAAAATACATATCCATCTAGAACAGTATAAAAGTTTTCTAAATTTAGAAATAAAACTCTAAAGGGAAGGGGATGAAGGAGAGGATAAAGGAGGGATCTTTAGAGGGGAGGGTGAAGGAACAAGTTAAAAGGGGGATATAGAATGGTGTTTAGATCAGGAGGAATGGAAGGATAAGAGAGAGGTTTGGGGGAGGATAAGGGAGTGTCTTTAGAGGGGATAGTAAGGGAATAGGTCAAAGGGATGTATAAAAGGGTGTTCTGATTTATGGGAAGGAGAAGATAAAGGAGAGACTAACAAAGCTCCTACCTTCCAAGAGAAAAAAAAAAAAATATATATATATATATATATATATATATGAATTTGTCTCAGGCCATGGAAGAGCTCAAAAAGGATTTTGAAAATCAAGTAAGAGAAACAGGAAAAGTTAGGAAGAAAAATCAAAATGATGGAAAAAATCATGAAAAACTAGTCAACAACTTGGTAAAGGAGACACACAAAAAAACTACTGAAGAAAATAGCACCTTAAAAAAAAGACTAGGCCAAATGTTAAAAGAGGCACAAAAATTCACTGAAGGAAAAAAAAAATACTTCTTAAGAAGAAGAATTAGTCAAAGGGAAAAGGAGGTAAAAAAGCTCACTGAGGAAAATAATTCCTTAAAAATTAGAACTGAGCAAATGGAAATAATAGCTTTAAAAGAAATCAAGAAAAAGTTAAACAGAACCTAAAGAATTTTAAAAAAAAACAGAGGAGAATGAGAAATATCTCATTGGAAAAACAACTGACCTGGAAAATAAGTCCAGGAGAGATAATTTAAAAAATATTGGACTACCTGAAAACCACGATCAAAAAAGGCCTAACCATCGTCTTTAAAGAAATTATCAAGGAAAACTGCTCTGATATTCTAGAATCAGAGAGTAAAATAGAAATTGAAAGAATCCACCAATCACCTCCTAAAAGAGATTCAAAAATAAAAACTCCCAGGAATATTATAGTCAAATTCTAGAACTCCCAGGTCAAAGAGAAAATATTGTAGGCAGCCAGAAAGAAACAATTCAAATATCATGGAACAACAGTCAGGATAACACAAGATTTATCAACTTCTGTCTTAAAGGATCAGAGGGCTTAGAATATGATATTCTGGAGGGCAAAGGAGCTAGGATTACAACCAAGAATCATCTTCCCAGCAAAATTAATATAGTTCTTCAGGGGTAAAAATGGATGTTCAATGAAATAAAGAACTTTCAAGTATTCTTGATGAAAAGAGTAGAGTTGAATAGAAAATTTGACTCTCAAACACAAGAATCAAGAAAAGCATAAAAAGATAAACAGGAAAGGGAAATCATAAGGAATTTAATAAGGTTAAACTGTTACCATTCCCACATGTGAAGGAACTCATAAGAACTTTCTCATTATTAAGGCAGACAGGAGTATATACAGACAGAGGGCACAGGTGTGAATTGAATATGATGGAATGATATCTAAAAAAGTAAAAGCAAAGAATTAGAGAAGAATGTACTCAGAAAAAGGGAAAGGGAGAGGTGGAATGGGGTAAATCTGTCATAAAAGAGGCAAGAAAAAACATTTGCAATGGAGGGGAACATGGGGGAAGTGAGGGAGAGTGAATGAACCTTACTCTCATCAAAACTGACTCAAAGAGGGAATAATATACACTTTCATTTGGGTGTAGAAATCTCTTACTCTACAGGAAAGAAGGAGGGAAAGGGGATGAGAAGTGGGTGTGTGATAGAGGTGAGGGCAGATTTGGGGAGGTAGTATTCAGAAGCAAAACACTTTTGAGGAGGGACCGGGTGAAAGGAGAGAGAATAGGGAAAAAAAACAGGTAGGCAAATAGGATGGAGGGAAATACAGTTAGCAATAGTATATGTGAGGAAAAATGAAGGAAGTTTTTCCCATAAGGGCCTCATTTTTCAAACATGTAGAGAATGGAGTCAAATTTATAAAAGTAAGAACCATTCCCCAACTGATAAATGATTAAAAGATATGAACAGTTTTCAGATGAAGTAATCAAAGTTATCTATAGCCATATGAAAAAATACAATAACTCACTATTGATTGGAGAAATGCAAATAAAACTATTCTGAGGTTTTACCTGGGTAATAGGACAGAAAAGAAAAATTACAAATGGTGGAAGGGATGTGGGGAAAATGAGACATTAATGCATTGCTAGTGGAGTTGTGAACTGATTCAACCACTATGCAGAACAATATGTAATTATGGCCAAAGATCTATACAAACTATGCATACTGTTTGACCTAGTAACACCACTACTAGGTCTGTATTCCAAAAGAGATAAAAAAAATAAAAACTAACAGAAAGGAAAAGGACCTATATATGCAAAAATATTTATAGCAACTCTTTTCTAGAGGGAAAGGACTTAGAATGTCGAAAGGATGCCCATCAGTTGAGGAAAGGCTGAACAAGCTGTGATATATGAAGGTAATGGCATATTATTATGCTATAATAAATTATGAGCAGGCATATTTCAGAAAAAAAAACCTTGAAAGATTTTTATGAAGTGATATAAAGTGAAATGAACTGAACCAGCAAAACCTTGTACACAGTACACCCAGCAACACTGTGTGATGATCAACTATGAATGACTCAGCTCTTGTCAGCAATACAGTGATCCAAGACAAGTGCAAAGGACTCAGGAAGGAAAATGCTATTCATATCCTGATAAAGAACTGATGGAGTCTGAATGCAGATTGAAGCATATTTTTTTACTTACTTTATTATTTCTTGTGTTTTTCCTTTGGATCTGTTTCTTCTTTCACAATTGTGACTAATACGGAAATGTTTTCACATGAAAGCACATGTATAAACTATGTCAAATTGCTTATTATTTTTCAGAAGAAGGCAGGTAGGGAGGTATAAGAATTTGAAACTCAAAATAATTTAAAAATGAATGCTGAAAATGTTCTTGTATAATTGGGGAAAATTTAAATATTAAAACAATAATAAATATGAATGATATATATCTATATATTAACAATTGTTATTGCTAACCTCTCTGAATATCATTTCTTCATCTGAAAAAAATAGGAAATACCCATGTTTACTGCTTTACAGATTATTGTGAGTATCAAATATAGTAGAAATATTGTTAGAATTATAGTCAAAGTACTTTATAAGTGCCAAAAGGCTACCTAAATGTTAATTAGTATTATGGGCAACATTTCTACAGAGTTAATTTGGGCTCAAATTTAAAAAAAAACAAACATTCCTAATAATTATAGTTACCAAATAGAAACCAGAATGTCTCAGGAAACAGTAGTTTTTACCTCACTGAAGACCTTCATGAGCAGACTAGGTGTTCACTAATGGCCACCATTGTAGAGGGTATTCCTGATCAGGCAGAGGCTGGTCCAAGTACATAGATGCCCTTTGAGATGCCCTCCAACTCTGAAACTCACTGATTTTATGAGCAGATATTTGATAAGATCCCTCAGAACTCTAATGTTTTTCTGATTCTGTTATCAAATGAAGAAAGAATGAGTTAATGGGAAAAAATATTTATAAAGTGCTTGTCATGTTCAAAGCACAAGCATAGTATAAATTCGCAAAGTATACTTATGAATTTATTTCCAGGTGTGAGTGCAAAACATTATCAAAGATTTAACAAGGATGGGGGAAATGAGCAAGCATTTATTGTGCACCAAGAACTGTGCCAAATGTTTTTCAATATCATTGCATTCAATTCTTAAAGCAGCTCTGAGTGGTAATTGTTTTTTTTTTTTTTTTATCCCCATCTCACAGTTGAGGAAACTAAGGCAAACAGAGGACAAGTGTCTGGAAAGGAGAAAGAAAATGTTTGGGGATAGAAGTGTGAGGAGAAAAACAGAAACATAATAGTCCTGAGTAAAGCAGAGTGATAAAATTATAGTCTTGTCAGTAAGAGATAATTTAAAGATATTTTGTTGAGCTTAATGAAAGAAGGCAAAATGTGATAAAATATTGTCTCCTTGTTAATTATCCCCGGCTCAGTTAAATGAAAACAGTGTAACCAATGTGTTATAAATGACTTGTAAACAACTTTACAGATCAACATATTTGATGCCCTCTCTTTAGAAATGAAGATAATGTTTCTTAGAAAATTGAAATGCTTCCTTGAAGGTCACACAGCCACTTACTGGTAGAGTCAGGATTAGAACCTGAGTCCTCTGACTCTGAGCTCACTAATCTTCAATTGTACTATCATCCTTGCCAGATATGCTACATTAAATCAGATGGACCAGATTAGATAGTATTAATATATATTTGCTTCTCTTGGTTTAGTTTGTCTTTTACTTATTGAAAGGGAAGCTAACTATTGTCTAAACTGCATGAGAGAGGCTGAACCCCTGAATCCAATCCAATCCAAGTCAATTTCATAAACATTTATTAAGCACCTACTGTGTAATTAATTAATGATAAAATGCTCATTAACCTTTCTTAAAGGTTATTTTGCATAATTAAGGATCTTGAGGAGAAAAAGCACAGTAAACACCACATAAGGATAAACATATTTTATTGTTATTCAGAATGTAAACACTATTTTTGCAAAATATCATATAAAACTTGGGCAGTAAATAGCAACAAGAAAAGTTTCAAAATGTTAAATGTTGCTTAGCAACGAAACTAAGAAGAACACCTCCATGAAGAATGGCCAAATATTAGGAACAGGTAAATAATGTTTGTGAACCTTTCAGAAATGAGACATTTTTGAAATGAGGTATATGTTTAGGAAACTCTGATGCCTTTTTAAAATAAAAAAAAACTATTACTTTCTCGCCATTTGCCATTTATTTTGTAAGTATAACCCTTATATCAGGAATTCTTACATGACATGAAGGCTTTAGGTACACTTTAAGAATTTTCTCACATCTTTGACTCATGGTTCCCATCCAGAAGATTTAGATATTTCCATGTAATACAAGTGGTCTCTTAGACGTAGTTGGTGGCTCAGTGGGCCTGGAGTTAGGAAGACCTGAGTTCAAATTTGAATTCATATACTTATTAGGTGTTTGGACAAATAACAACCTCTGTTTACCTCAGTTTTCTCCATTTTAAAATGGAGAAAGTAATAGTACCTACTTCTTAGGGTTGCTATGGCAATCAAATGAGAAAATCTTTATGAAAAGAACTTAGCACAGTGCTTGACACATAGGTAGCAGAGAAATGTTTATTCTCTCTCTATCCCCTCCCCCACCTGTACAATGCCATCTAATATATTTTCACCAGTATCCCTTAAAAGCACAGATTTCATAAATCTCAAGAAAGAGAAAATGCATTTACTTATTGATCAAAACAAGTAGGACTCATCAGAAATCATGAAATCATGCTGTCTGTCAATAAGCTATTCTTTGCTGAGATTAGGATAGCCTCAGTCATGCACAGATCTGCAACAGCAAAGTCTCAGGCTATATACAGAATTTTCTAATTAGTATATGGAGTACTTGGCAGGTCTTAACTCTGGTAGTTCCTCATTTCATGAGGCCTAAAGCAGTTCCTCAGAGCTACCAACATGTGGTACCCATTATCAAGTCTCTGCAGCTGTCCAGGGCTCAATGCAGGTTGTGCCTGTTAACACTTGCCAGAAGCTTGAGGGTGGAGTTCTTCCTGCAGTCCTACAGCCACAGAGCTCCTGTCACTCTACTCATTATCCTCCACCAATCCTAGTAGGGGCCATTACTAGTTCTTTTCTCCTAAAGTAAAACTCTCTTTGGGGGTGGGGGAGTCTATCTCATTACAACAAAGTAAAACTTTTCATCTTTTCTGTGACTTTCCTGTGTTGAAGTTCAAACACTTCAGCACACCAGAATATATTTACCCCAAGGCTTTGCTCTTATCCTATAGTTTCTGATGACCTTCATACTCACAAAAGTTTGCCCATGTATTAGGAGCACTGTCCTTCATGTTATTGAATGGCTCTCCATCATAGACAGTAGAGTGGGGCAGGGGTGGTAAACAGCCCTCCTTTATTCAGTTCTTGGCTAGACTGTTTCATAAACACTTCAGCACTTTCTATAGATATAGGTGCTTGAAAAAATATCCCAATTTTCCCTCAGCTATCTTTTAGGGCAGAGGTGTCAAACTCACCACCTGGACATCACATGCAAGCAAGTCCACTAGACTCTCCATAGTGACAGGAAACAGATTAAAATGTACTGTGTGAGTGCGTGTGTGTGTGTGTGTGTGTGTGTGTGTGTGCACGTGTGTACGTGTGTGTGTGTGTGTTTGGAGGATAGTTTTGTACAGTCCTGTGAAGTCAAAGCACACTCCAGGAATAGTGGGAGAGTACAATTTCAAGTACTATATAGTGCTAACAAAAATAAAGGTTAATAAACATTTGAGTAAGTAATTACTTTATTAAATTTTAAAACCAACTTTACCTAGTCTAATTAGCCCTGCTTCTATCCTTCTACTCCCAGCCCTACCTGCTCCCTGACACCATTTGTCACCTTTTCAACTAAACTACACATTGAATGTGGAAATGATTTAACTTGTTTGAATACAGGAATTAGTAGGATTACTTCAGTATACAGCACCGGCTTTCTCTCAGAAGATAAGATAACCATGATTGTTATCCAAGTACTTTAGATAAGGTAAATGTTAATATTACTGAGTATTAAGAAGCAACATGGTAATGGAGAGAGGTGAACCTTGAAAACAGGAAAATCTGTGTTCAAGCCCTGCCTCTGGCCCATATTATTTATGTGATTATGTGCAAGTTATAGAACCTTTCAGTAGTTCAGAAAAATCTCTCAGGATTTAATTTTTTTTGGGGGGGGGGGCTAGGCAATGGGGTTAAGTGACTTGCCCAGGGTCACACAGCTAGTGTTATGTTTCTTTGGCCAGAATTGAACTCAGGTCCTCCTGAATACAAGGCCAATGCTCTATCCACTGTGCCACCTAGCTGCCCTTTCAGGGTTTAATTAACTCACAAATTTCCAATCTATATCAGCAGAAGGAATTTTAACCCCAATAATTTTCTACTTGGATGAAATAATAAGTCTGAAAAGTTATATAATTCACTTGGCAAATTAATCAATTATATTTTTGAACTACTGCTTTAATTTTTCTCTAAGGCTGATAGGATATATTTTCTGATTAGTCCTAAACTCTCACAAGTTACACACACACACACACACACACACACACACACACACACACACACACACACA
>NW_020944646.1:3907240-4000532 GCF_900497805.2 Vombatus ursinus
ACACACACACACACACACACACACACACACACACACACACACACACATATAATCACAATACATTATTGTTTTCATTTACCCCCAACTTTCCAACTGTTACGTCCTAAGTAATTATGGTTATTATTTCCTATCTTCACGAAGGCCTTATAAACACAGATTCCTAGGCCTAGAAAGTAATTTCTTCTTAGCATAACCAGAAAAAATGGGATTAACTTCTGCAAAACAGATTACAATGGATTAATCTGACATTTGGGGAAAGTAATTTTATGTATTTCTATCTGTGACTCACAGCCAATGAGAAATTGCTAATACAAGATTTAATTTTTAAATAATGAGTTTGGACAGTCACTGTCAGCATGATAGTACTTTTTTCTTTGTTATTAGAAAAGAAATCCCTACTTTTTTCAATGAATTTGGTTGGAAAATAATTCTAACATGTACTATCATTCACATCATGACATTTCATCCTTGAGCAAGGATTTGTCTGCTGAAGCATTAAAAAAGTTTTGTACTAGACTATAAGCTATTTTATCCAATTTTTCTCCTTCCTGTGGTTTAGAAGTGTATGTAACAGGTAAATATGGTGTATGATTTGATGACACATAGCATTCAATAGAGTCTTTCATTGTTTATCCAATATATTTGGCTACTTTCAGAAATGAAGCATCATTGGACTTTAGAAGTCTAAGGTTCAAATCTCTCATATTTCTCTGGGAAGATCTTATAAATTGAGCATACAGAAGAACCTTAGAGATTATCTATTTTGACTGTCTCTTTTTGCAATTGTGGAAAGGAATCCAAGAAATGTTAAATAACTTGTCAGTGGTCACATAGATGGAAGGTGACAGAGCCAGAGATCCCTTCCTTCTCCACCTTTCTTACATTTAGTCTAAATCTGACTGTAATTCTAATCCATTACTCTAAGTTTTATCCTCTGGAGCCAAGTAGACCAAGTCTAATCCCTCTTACACATAACAACCTTTTAAATACTTAAAGACAGTTGTCATATCCCTGCTAAGTCTGTTTTTTCTTTAGAATAATACTCATTCTATAAATACTCTAAGTAATTGAGTATTATTCTAAGGAAAAGCAGTCTTAGCAGGGCTATAAAGTGTTCATTAAATTTCTCCTTTGTTTGGAGCATTGTGTTAGGCACTGAAGTTATATGTCTAATACCTTTAACTAATCATTATATTGCATAGTCTCCAACTTGCCCACCAATTTATTCCCCTCCTGGAAATCTTCAAATTTGTCAATGACTTCCTGTAACATAATGTCTCAGAAAGAACATAATGTTACAAATACAGTCTGACCAAGACACAGCACAGGAGACAGATATGTACTGCTTCTTTTTTGGATACTATGTCTCTGTCAATAAAACATAGGCTAGAATATTATTAATTTCTCTCAGTGGTGGAAAAGCTACCATGGCCCATTAATGAGTCATATTGTGCTTATATCCTGCTTAAACCGACAGATTATTTTTTTCACAGAAAGTTGTCAAACACTCTGTTTCCCAACTGGCTTTGGAGAAGTTAATCTTTTAAAATGTAAATATAGAATTTTAAATCATTCTTACAATATCTTGTTATTTATTTTGGCCAACATCCTAGCATCTCAATGTCATTTTGGATCTTATTTCTGTCAGCTGCTATGCTAACTTTGTTTTTGAGATTTATATCATCTTCAAATTGTATATCTTCATCTAAGAAATGAATAAAAAATTTTAAGGTAAAGAAAATAAAAATGGAGTATTCCGTATCTTTGGTTTCCTGTCCTAGTTAAATCACCTAACTTCCCATATGAAAGTATATTTTCACTGCAGTGCTAATAGTGAACTTTTAGTAAATGGTTTAATTTTTACTAATTATTTGATATCTACATCTACATATTTAATTTTATATTTACAATAATCCTATGATATGGATATTATAAATATTATTACCCCCATTTAATAGATGAAGAAATTGAAGTTCAGAGACTGAATAATTTAGCCATAGTCAAACAGCTAGTAAAAGTCAAAGACAAAATTCAAACTCGTATTTCCCTTTATTTTATGTTCAGTTTTTTTTCCTTCCCTAGTATAACATATATTAAAGTTTCAGAATACCAACGCTGTGATTATCAATTATGATAGACATAACTCTTCTCAGCAATGCAATGATCCAAGACAACTCCAAAAGTCTAATGGTGGAAAAACCTACCCACATCCAGAGAAAAAATCTATGGAGTCTTGGATCATTGCATTGCTGAGAAGAGTAAAGTCTATCGTAATTGATAATCACAGCATTGCTGATACTGTGTACAATGTTCTCTTGGTTCTGCTCACTTCACTTAGTTCATATAATAGTATATTAGTTTGTCTGGTATGGCACCGAATATGTAAATTAAATTAGTAGAATTGCTATTTTTATTATATTATCTCAGCCTACCCATGAGCAATTAATATTTTTCCAATTGTTTAGATATGTTTATTTGTGTGATAAGTATGTTGTAATTGTGTACAGGTAATGTAAATAGGCATGTTCTGGCAGATAGACCTCTAAATATTTTATATTGTCTATAGTTATTTGAAGTGGAATTTCTCTTTCTATCTCTTCCTGCTGTGCTTTATTGGTCATAAATAGAAATGCTGATGATTTATATGCTTTTATTTTATATGCTTCAACTTTGTATACTTGTTAATTGTTTCAAGAATTTTTTTTAGTTGAATCTCTAGGATTGTCTAAGTATACCATCATATCTTTTGCAAAGAGTGATAACTTTGTTTCCTCCTTGCCTATTACAATTCCTTCAATTGTTTTTTTTTCTCTTATTACAAAAGTTAATATTTCTAGTATAGTATTGAATAATAGTGGTGATAACAGCCATAATTGTTTTACCCGAGATCAAAATGGGAAAGCCTCTAGCTTATTCCCATTACATATAATGTTTGCTGATGGTTTTATATAAATACTACTTATCATTGTTAAGAATGCTCCCTTTATTCCAATGCTCTCTAATGTTTTTAACAGGAATGGGTGTTGTATTTTATTGAAAGCTTTTTTTCTGCTTCTTTTGAGATAATCATATGATTTGTTAGTTTTGTTATTGATAATGTCAATTATGCTGATAGTTTTCCTAATATTGAACCAGCCCTGCATTCCCACCTGGTATAAATTGACCTGGTCACAGTGTATTATCCTCATGATGAATTGCTTTAATCTCTTTTCTAATATTTTATTATTTTTTTTGCCTTAATATTCATTATAGAAGTTGGTCTATAATTTTCTTTATGTGTTTTGGCTCTTCCTGGTTTAGGAATCTGCACCATGTTTGTGTCACAAAAAGAATTTGCTAAGATTCCTTTTTTTGTCTATTTACCTAAATAGTTTATATAATATTGGAATTAATTGTTCTTTAAATATTTGGTAGAATTTACTTGTAAAACCATTTGTCCTTGGAAATTTTTTTTCTTAGAGAATTCATTGATGTCTTCTTCAACTTCTTTTTTTTCCTAAAATGGGACTATTTAAGAATTTAATTTCCTCTTCCTTTAATCTGGGCAATTTATATTTTTGAAAATAGCCATCCATTTCACTGTTTGTCTGATTTATTGGCATACAGTTGGGCAAAATAGCTCCTAATTATTGCTTAGGTTTCCTCTTCATTGGTTTTTCATTCACCCTTTTTTTATTTTTGATACTGGTAATTTAGATTTGCTTCTTTTTAAAATCAAATTAACCAAAATTTATCTATTTTGATATTATCCCCCAGTACAACCGCCCTTGGATTTATTTATTACTTCAACAGTTTTCTTACTTTCACTTTTATTAATCTCTTTTAATTTTCAGAATTTTTAATTTGGTATTCAAAAGAAATTTTTAATTTGTTCTTTTTCTAGCTTTTTTAGTTGAATGTGCAGTTTGTTGATCTCCTCATTCTCTATTTTATTCATGTAAGCATTTAGAGATATAAAATTTCCCCTAAATACTGCTTTAGTTGTATCCTATAAATTTTGGTACGTTTTTACATAATTGTAGCTCTCTTTGTTGAAATTATTGTTTCTGTGATTTGTTGTTTGACCCACTCATTCCTTAGGATTAAATTATTTAGTTTCCAATTAATTTTTAATCCATCTTTCCATGGCCTTTTATAATACATAATTTTATAACATCTTGATCTAAAAAGGATGCATTTAATATTTCTACCTTTCTGCATTTGATTGTGAGGTTTTTATGCCCTAATATATGGTTTTTCTTGTGTAGGTGCCACGTAACCACTAAGAAAAAAGGTATGTTCCTTTCTATCTCCAATCAATTTTCTCTAGAATTCTATCATATCTAGCCTTTCTAAAATACTATTTACTTCTTTAACTTCTTTATTGTTTATTTCATGGTTTGATTTATTTAGTTCTGAGAGGGCAGGTTTATAGTTCCCCTGTAGTATTGTTTTACCGTCTATTTCTTCCTGTAATTAACTTACCTTCTCTAAGAAGTTGGATGTTATACCACTTGGTGTATATAGGTATATATATATATATATATATATACACACACACACACACATATATATACACACATATATATGTATATGTGTGTGTGTGTGTGTGTGTGTGTGTGTGTGTGTATATATATATACATCTTCATTGTCTCAGGTACTTTTGAGAAAGAAGTAGCTCCCTTCCTTTTTCATTACATCTTTTTATGGGTTCTGTTGCTTGAGAGTCCTTTTAGAGGCTTGATTTAACATTATTTCCAAGGGAAAGTGGTGAGGGCTCAGGATACCTATGTGTCTCTTCATCATGAATGAATATGTTATTATCAAGGCTGATCCCTAACCCTACTTGCTATGATAGGCACCACTGAATAGTGGACTCTGACTCCAGGGTGTTGATCATTAAACAAAACTTTTCTCTTTCCCGTTTTCTTTGTAGATGCCTAAGGATAAATGACCATACATAATTTTAATTATTAATCACAGATCTTTTTATAATCATTTTTTTCTTCCCACACTTACTTATCAGTCTTCTAAACTTACCTATGTCTGGGGCAGTTAGGTGGCCCAGTGGATAGAGCACCAACTCTTCATTCAGGAGGACCTGAGTTCAAATCTGACCTCATACACATAACACTTACTAGCTGTGTGACCCTGGGTGAGTCACTTAACCCCATTGCCTAACCAAAAAATAAAAACAAAATAAACTTACTTATGTCTGTTGGAATTACCACCTTCAATTAGGTTATTACAACTTCATTGTTATCTTTGATTCCTTACCTTCTCAATCTAATTAGTTACTGAATATTGTAATTTTTCTCTACATATACCTCTCACATACATTCCATTCTAATCCACTGCTACACACAGTGTTTGGAACACACAAGGAACTTCAAGAGTTTATTGACTAAATGATTGGTTAATCTCATAGCCATAAACCTTGTAGCATCCACTGCCATATCCTGTCTAGATAACTCCAGTTACTTTCTGATTGGTCTCAAGTATCTTCCCATGCCAGTCTATCCTCCATATAACTGACAAAAAGACATTTTTCTACATTCCAGATCTAACCATATTGTTTTCCTACTCAATATGCTCTAATGCAGGACTGCTTAAACTTTTTCCTCTCATGACCCCTTCAGCAGTTCTTAAAGTGTGGGTTGTCAAGACTCACCATTTAAGAAGCACTGCAGTCAAGTGCAGGGGTGAGGATCCTGTAGCCTTGAGGTCATATATGGCCCTTTGGGTCCTCAAGTGTGGCCCTTTGACTGAATCCAAACTTCAAAGATCAAAAGGGTATTTGTCTATGAAACTTCCTTTCAACTATTTATTCTAATCCTAATCTAGAACACGCTGTCCATGATTACATTGTTGATCTTTATTACTGACCTTGAACCTTGATTGTCACGCCTGCTGCTCATAGAATATAAGTTTCTAAAAAGAAAGATTTTTTTTTGGTCATAATCCTGTTGTATCATTGACATAGGTGATATTGAATATATGTATATTGTATTTAATTTTCTTTTATTTGAATCAAACCCCATAGGATACAGAACTTTCACTTTGATTATCAAATACTATTTTGATGTAGAGATTTATTTATTTCCAGGGATAAATTTATTGATTTATCTCTGTGGGGGGGAGAGACAGGTAGATGGACAAAGAGACAGAGAGGGAGGCAGACAGACAGAGACAGGGCAGGGTAAGAAAGGGAAAGACAGAGACAGACAATAGGAAGTTTCATAACTATGTTTGTTCTGATCTTGTGGCTTTATATTGCCCTTTACTTTTTATAAAGCTAAAAGTGCCTCTTTTATTGGTTCAGATCAGGAATGCCTGCCTTGATCTATATACATGTGATATTATCGATTTATTAGCTTTTTTTCCAGGCCAATCATAGCATTGCTTTAGTTACTATATTTTTTTTACCTATAGTAAATAGAAAATATCTTTTGTATTCAAACTAAACATTTTCTGCTGCAAATTCAACAGGAAACAAAAACAAGTATTTTACCCATGGGGTAATAACTTGGTCTCTTATTATTAAGGGATTGCTATAGAAGGCCAAAACTAAGATGTCATAATTGCCTTGGGTGAAAGCCTAAAATTTGGTCTAAAATATAATCAGTGCCTTTGAAGCTACCAGAAGGCAATTTCAGTTGCTGAGGAAACCACCCCGCTCTTCATTGATTTGCAAGAACTTCTATAGGCAAATAGTTAAAGACAATTAGCCACAGATAACAATAGAATAAAACTGGGGGAAGTCAGAGAGTTGTTCAGGGTTTATTTTAGACTTTGGGAAGGAAGAAAAATGCTGAGTTATCTCAGGATGATTTGAGAAACAAATAGGGCTATGGGTGACCTACTAATTTATGTTTTTAAGGTTGTTCCAATCAAATATCACAGTTTCAGCAAAGATGCTAGAGTACAGATCCTTTTCTAACTACTTCACCTTTCATTAACTTAGTGTACTAACAGAAAAAAAATGACTTTTTGACTGGGTTTGAATCCTAATTGTCATCTGATAACTGTTTGACTTTGCTGAATGATTTTGGGTATGATATAATAGCTCTGGAACCAAGTTCCTTCATATGTAAAATTGAGGAAACAAAACTTTTTCTAACTAATACACATCGTCATTATTATTAGGGTTGAATGAGATAATGAATATGGAATGACTTTATACACAATGCATTAAGAAGTGCTACATTTCATTTAATGATACAGAATTACTCTTAGATATGCTTATTACATAAACACTTTCACCTGGTTGTGAATGTTCCAACAACTCTAAATGAAAATAATGAAATATAGTCATTGAGAGTAAAGACTGCTCTTGTTTTGTCTTTGTATTACTGGACTAGTTCAGCTTAGACACTTAATAAATGTTTGTTAAATTAGGGCATAACAAAAAACAGTCACATTCTCATAATTACAGAAGTTAATACTGTTTTATAATATTCAGGTACATTTTTTGAGGGGGGATCACAGAAAAAAAATCTGTTTTGGATCATTCCAAATGATATCATTATGTTGACATTATATTCTCTTTTAGCTGTCATGTTAACAATTTACAAAAAGGAAGCCATCTTTAAAATCAGTCAGATCAACACTAAATTTACATTATGGGCTCAAATAGTGTATTCTATTACTTCATATATTTTTAATTTTTAACTTTCACTTCTTCAAGATTTTGAGTTCCAAAATTCTCTCCATCTCATCCATTTCCCCACCCCAAGATGGTGTGCATTCTGAATATCCTTTCCCCTAATCTGCCTTTCCTTCTAACCCCCCCTTCTCTTATCACCTTCTGTTTCTATTTTTCCATAGGGCAGGATGGACTTCTATACCCCATTGCTTGTATATCTTATTTCCCAGTTGCATGTGAAAACAATTTTTAACATTTGTTTTTAAAACTTTGTGTTCCAAATTTTCTCCCTTCCTCCCCCCCTCATTGAGAAGGCAAGCAACTCAATACTGGTTATACATGTGTAGTCATGCAGAACACTTCCATAGTGGTCATGTTGTGAAAAACTAAGTATATTTCCCTTAATCCTATCCCTCTCCCATTTATTCTATTCTCTCTTTTCACCCTGTCCTTCGACAGAAGTCTTTGCTTCTGATTGCCCCCTCCCCAAGTCTGCCCTCCTCTCTATCATTCCCCTGCTCTCTTGTCCCCTTCCCCCCTCAAATAGTGTATTCTAAAGATGTAAATATGCTAATGAATTCTTGTCACCATGCAAACTATTAGAGTAGATGCTCTTAAACTATTTTGCATCATCTAATCTGTGAAAGTGTATGGACTCCTCAAAATATTATTTTAGATGCATAAAATTAAATACATGTATACACATATGTATATGTGTATATATGAATATTTGTGTAACATACACATACACACATATACACACATTATTACAAAGGAAACCAAATATGTTAAAATATAATTTTCACAATTTAAAACAAATAAGCAAGGAAACTTTACAAGAACCCTGTCTGAGTGATGAGACTTTTTGTATTATAATAATGCTATGCTCATTTATTAAAGGGGGAGGGACATAGATTTGCATATGTTATTAGGCCATGAAGGCATAACTTAATGTTTATGAAGTGACTGGGGCTTTTAAGAGGTTAAGAAGGAGAGGTCTCTGCAGGCTGGTTTATCAGATAGCCATGCTTTCAGTGGTTCTGCTGACAATGAAAACTAATACTACTTTCGTGCAAACATGGACTTCAGCTACATTGAAATTTCTGAAGTGACAGCTCTAAAGGAATATGACAGAGAAAATCTCAGGAAGAAAGCTACAACTCTGCACAAAGGGATGCATATAACTTATACCGTTCTAAAGAGTAATAAGTAGGAGATCCAAAGTTTTCCAAAGTACACACTTGTTTTAGTAAAAAGATAATTGATCCAGAAATTGCAATGTCAGCATTCTTAATAACTAGGAGTAAGGGAGAACCAATCTTGTTTCCATATTTAAATATCATACTTTTATTGTGAAGAAATGATATCTCCCTAAACCAAGGGCCACCAGACTGAAACAAAAAATGACAAATGTTTCTATTATATAATATCTTAAGTTAGAAATTTTAACAAAGAACAAGTAACATGTCAAGAATTGACAACCGACATGTGACATGAGCTTTCTTGTAAATCTTAAGTGATTTAAAAAAACTTTTATGAAAGATAATTGATAGATATTATTGGGTGATATTGTGCAAAATCTGATAGAAAGTGTTTATATATGTATATATATATATATATATATGCAAGACATGAAAGAGAATATTTGGTTAATACTAGTAAATTATGTATTTTAACATGTTTGACTTAAACACAAATGACTGCAATTTGAGAACTTGAATAATTATTGTTTGTCCTCCCATCATATATGAATTTTATTATTACTAGATTTAATTATTGAAAATCAAAATTAGAACTTTATGTTTTTTTTGCTAGGCAATGGGGTTAAGTGATTTGCTCAGGGTCACACTGCTAATAAGTGTCAAGTGTCTGAGGCCAAATTTGAATTCAAGTCCTCCTGACTTCAGGATTTGGACTATATCCACTCTACCACCTAGCTGCCCTGAGACCTTTAACATTAATGAAATTTTCAGGAAGAAAAATTTAGACCAAACGAAGGAAAGAAAAAATATTCATGGAAGTATTTTGCTCATAACCTTTTGTCATTCCTTCCAAAGTAATACCAGGGATTTTCTAGTGTCTGGTCCAAAGAAGTCACTTTCTTTCCCATAATGTTCCAAAAAATTATCATTTTAATGTTGACTGTATCATTGTTTTTTCACATGAGGTATAACAGATAAATTTAAGATGGATATAATATTATCTCAAAAGTAGTTTCCCTTGCAGAAAAAAGAAAGTGAGGAATAAAGAATTTGACTTACCTGGCATAGGAAGCTTGCAGAAACTCTACCAATGCACATCAGCAACTTTGAAATTTTAGGTTTAGGGGCTTGCCTATGATATTTTAAGTTTAAGTTATTTGCCTTGGGTAACAGAGCATTATGCTCCAGAGGCAGAATTTGAACTCAGATATTCATGGATACAAGGCAAGCTTTCTATCTACTATGTCAAGCTGTCTTTTAGTTGGAGAAATTACTTGAGAAATTAAGACTTGATTTGACAATGCAAGATTACAGAAACATTTAACTCAATTCAATAAATAATTTCTTAAATTCTTACTATGTGAAAAATTATTTGAGGTTTTCAGAGTACAAAAAAAAGTCTTCATGGAGCTTATTTATTCTACTCTTCTGTTTCTCTTATTATTACATCATGGTGATAAAATATCTTAAGAACTACAATAGACTTCTGTTATTACATTAATTACCTTTACATTAATAGGTCATTTTTTTATTTCATGATTTATTCTCCCCTCCTTGGGTAATTTTTCATTGGTAATCCACTCAAAACTTCCTTGACATCCTATTATGATTCTTCATTTATGACATGAAAGTGACCCTAGTTTATTGATGGTTATCTAAGAGAAATGCAAGCCTACCATGTTTAAAAATATTTGACTGTGGGCCTATTATAGACTCCACATGTTTTTATGCAAGGACCAGTAAGGATAAATTTCAGAGAAACAAATCACCAGAAGACTAGCCACAGGATGAAGGCTTCCTTCCTTTGTTCCTTTCTCCTCAGCAATCCAAATAATTATATACCAAGGTAGGGGAGAGAAGTAATTGGCATTGCTGGAGGTAGTACTGTGTCAATGAAACCAAAGATTTCTTGAAATAATGAAACAATTCTGATATAATATCCCTCATGGTTCCTTTCACTTAGTAAATGAATCCATGCTAGGTAAATTTTGAAGTTGTTGGTTTATTCATTTATGTTACATAAATTTATTCCATCTCTTACTATTTTTTTACCAACAATTTTTATCTCAAAGAGGAGTAATTAATGTCAACTATACATTACATACTATGCTTTGATATTGCTTTTGAACCTTAATAAATCCTATTCAGTTTAAATTTGAGGTTATTACTCTGATTTGTGAATACTGAGGTGGCAAAAAATTTGCTTGCCAAAAGGACTAGATTTTTCAAATCACAACTATTGGCCAGATTAAAATCATAGTTGCTAGACCAGATATTTCCCACTTCAATATCTCCAAATATTTTCAGAGAATTCATAAAATATTCAAATATTCTCCAAAGCTATAAACGGCTGAATTTCATATGTGGCTTGTAGACTCAGTCCCATATATTTGGGGACTAAAGTTTCTAGTTTAGTGAGATATTTCTTATGAGAGAGTGGGGAAAAAAACAAAGGAAAAAAACTCACCATTTAAGAAATGTTGCAAGTCCCATGTTTAGGCTCACAAAATTGAGGATGACAATGCCATGACCTCAATTGCTAGTTGGAAGGCAAGTATATTATAAAACTTACAATTTATTATAGAATGGTAAACTGTTATATTTCCTAGGACCTAGGGTTTGTTTTTTTCATATTTGATATAAATTCTGGCAAAAAAAGTACTCTAAGATTTAAAAAGAAACATTTGATTTGTTTTGATTTGTATTATGGTTTCCTACTTCCTGGTTTAGTCTTAGTATCTAAAGCTCCAAAAAGGTTTGTTCTTTCAAATTTTTATATTTAGCCCTCATAGTTCTCTCAATGACATGTCACCATGATCAATAAGAAATTGGGGTAAGCCCTAAGAAACTAGTCAGAGTGGTGCCCCCTGCTAGCAAATGGCACAGGGCTTTAACAACTCTCTTTAGCAAACTGCCTGTGCTGGATGAATTTAACCTGTGCACTTCTATGGCAGGGGGCAAACAAATGATTGTACTTGCACAATATTAGGATGAACAACAACAGTTACAACAAAGACCAACCTTTAGGCATTGCATTGTGTTTAGAACTAAAGTAATTAAAAAAAAGAACAAAACAAAAACACTTTAACCCTGAACCATCCAGTGAAGTCCTGTTAAACAATCTCAACTGGAAGATCTTGCCTGAGAAAGATAAAATTTTAATTTATTTTGCCTAGAAGTTATTTTCTCTGGTAATACTCATTCATAGACATGGTGTGTTGTTAATTCATGCATACTTCATTAGTACATCTGCAGAAACAAAGAGAAACAGCTGAGTAGAGAAGTGGAACAGAACACCCAAGTCCTCAAGCAGAATACCTTTCCCCAAGAGCGTGCTCATCAGAGACATAACATTATCAAATTGGAGAAAACAGAATAGAGGGAAAATATAGCTCCCCTAGCATTTTTCTCAGTCCTATGCATAATATATTATTTGGGAGATAGCATTCACAATGATATGCTGTATTATTTAAATGTCAACTTCATCATTATATTTGACTAAGACTTATCTGAAATGAAAGAGTTAGAGTGGAGACAATTGTGATCCAATAAAAATTCTGGAGTCTATATCAAAGGCAATAGATAAGTAACATTTAGTAATTAGAGGAGAACTGAATGTTTGCAGGGAAACATATTCTTAAGGACTCCTCAGGAGAAATTTAAATATATTGAAATACTAAATTGTATGCATTGATTATTTGGAAACTAGACCATACTATAGTTTATGTTGGACTACAGCAAGTCATGACAAATTGAGACTAAGAGAACATGATGGAGGAGAAGAGTAGGAGGTATCTGCATGTGTTTATAGATGGTGGTTGATACATACTTCTAAGATAGACAAAGCTTGCTTGATCTCCATAGCCAAGTCCTTTGGTGAGCTACACAATAAATGATAAAGTAAAGCTTCAAATTTATATTTAATCACTCAACTTCCTTGGCACATGTGAGACCATGTTTATGATTATGGGTAAAGGCTCACACAAAGGAAGTGATTATTGTTATGGTAATGGTGATAGTGGTGAGAGCAAGAGTAGTGTACTGAAATAATCATGGAAGACAGGAAAATATGAGGCACTCATTATACTGTGAATGTGGCTAATTTGAAAAACAGCAATCAGATCCAAATTTTCTCTTTATGCTATTCTTCAATAGACTCTGTTTTAAAAGAAGTTTTAGCTTTAGAATTTAAGAAATATATCTCTTGGGGTGATCATGAATATTTTTAATGTACATTATCTTCATTTTTATGTTTATTTTGGAAGGAAGAACAGTGTGTTTCAAAATAAATTGCCTATACAATTTAAGAATTATGTTTTACTTAGGAATTCATTTCATATGAGAAAGTCTATATATATGTATGAATAATGAAAGAGAAACATACTTAAATATTCAGTATATTTAAGCATTTCTTAGACATTTTTGGTGTTATAATTTAAAATAAATGTAAAACCGTAGGATCCCAGGATCATAAAGGATCTTAAAGATTATCAAATTCACACCTTACCCAAAACATAAATCTTTTCAATAACATTTGCAACAAATAGTCTTTCACCCTCTGCTTAAACATGTTCCATATTAGGAAATGTGATAGTTCCAAAGGTATCTCATTCCAAAGATATATCCATTTCTAGCTACATTATCTATTTCTATATGTATCACTGACTACTCTAAGCCCCACTGCCTGAAGGTCAGGTTGGTTGTATTTCATCAGTCCCTCAGTCCCTCAGTAGACAGTGGACCACAAATAGAAATTTTACACAAATTTTATACATTATAAGAAAATAATATATAGAACATAAACCAGCACACAAGATTAGGTAATCTGACTTCTTATTGGAGAAAAGATTAAGAGCTTTGTGAGTAGGGAAAGGGAGAGTGAGTTTTGGGACTTTTCAAGATGTGAAACAAGATGCCACTCAATTTCCACAATTGGGAGATAGAGAATGAGAAATGAAATCTAAGTCTCAAAATGGAATCAATTTACTAGATGGACTCAGTTTGGTTAGTACAATTTACATACCCCCCCCCTTTCATGCTTCCCCTCCCTCATGCATTGCTTATTTATAGGTCTGATAGGTTTTTTTATGTGTTCATTATCAGAATTGTATATCAAGAAAAGGCCACTGAGAATAATCCTCTTAAATAGCTTAATACAGCAACTACAATAATGATCATCAATACTAAATAACATTAGGTCTTTTAAAGGCCAGAGAATAAAGAAACACCATGAGTAAAAACAAACAAACAAACAAAACAAAACAAAACAAAACAGCATACCATAGCTTTGTATTATGAGAAGAGTGAAGATCAAGACAGAAATTCTGAAAAAGACAACATTGTCAACAAACCCACATCTGCAAACTCGAAAGGGAATATGAACTGGTCTGACCCCCAAAAAGCCTTCTTAGAAGAGGTCAAGAAGTATTTTAAAAGTCAAATGAGAGAAGTAAAAGAGTCCTTAAAAAATACAATTGGGCAATTGGAAAAAAAGTACACTGAAGAAAACAAGTACTTAAAAAACACAATTGACCAACTGGAAAAAAAAATACACTGAGGAAAACAAATCCCTTAAAAATACGATTGACCATTTGGGGAAGGAAGTAAAAAATCTAATAGAAAACAAATTGTTAAAAATTAGAATTGGGCAAATGGAAACTAATGACTCTGTGAGAGAGCAAGAATCAGTCAAACAGAAACAAAAAAAAATGAAAAAAATAGATAAAAATGTAAAATACCTCATTGGTAAAACAACTGACCTGGAAAATTGATCCAGGAGGGACAATTTAAAAATTGTTGGTCTGCCTGAAAATCATGATGAAAAAAAGAGCTTGGACAATATCCTTCAGGAAATCATAAAGGAAAACTCCACTGAGATCCTAGAACCAGAAGGAAAAATAACCATAGAACGAATCCACCACTCACCTCCTGAAAGAGATCCCAAATTGAAAACGCCAATGAATATAATAGGCAAATTCCAAAATTACCAGGTCAAAGACAGAATGTTACAAACAACCAGGGGAAAAAAAAAAAACAATTTAAATATCATGGAACCACAGTCAGGATTACACAGGACCTTGCAGCTTCTACATTAAAAGACCATAGGGAATGGAACATGATATTCCATAAGGCAAAGCAACTTGGATTGCAGCCAAGGATCAACTACCTAGTGACAATGAGCATAATCTTTCAGGAGAGGAGATGGATATTCAACAAAATAGGGGACTTCCAAACCTTCCTCATAAAAAGACCAGAGTTCAACAAAAAATTTGATCTTCAAGTACAAGATTCAAGAGAGACATAAAAAGGTAAATGGGACACAAAGAAACAATATGTTGTTAATAAGGACAAATTATTTACATCCCTACAAGGGAAGATAACACTTGCAACTCTTGAGAATTGTACTGTTATTACAACATGTTAAAGGAATATACATAAAGGGGGTGGATATAAGTTGATTTTGATGTAATGATTAAAAAAAATAATCAAATGGGTTAAATGGATCCAAGTAAATGGATTAGTCTGATGTAAGAAAATGTACTGAGAAAGGAGGAGACAGACAAGGGTAAATTACATTACAGGAAAAGACACAAAAACCTAGTACAACAGAGGGAAAGAAGGGAGGGGGATGAGCTTTGTTTGAACCTTACTTTCATCAGATTTGGCTCAAGAAGGGAATAACATAATCCATTAGATATAGAAATCTAACTTGCCCTATAGGCAGTAAAAAAAGGGAGGGAGAATAAAAGGGAGGGAAGAAGCAGAAGGGGTAAAGGGGAAGAAAAGGGAAAGGACTAATAGAAGGGAGGAGAGACTGAAGGAGGCAGTGGTCAAAAACAAAACACTAGTGAGGGGGAGAAAGGAGAAAGGAAAAAGAAAAGCATAAATGGGGGCAGGGAAAGAATGGAGAAAAAGACACAGATAGTAATCATATCTGTGACTGTGAATGGGATGAACTCTCCCATAAAACACAAGCAGATAACAGAATGGATTAAAAAACCACAATCTTACAATATGTTGTTTACAGGAAACACATTTGAAAAAGAGTGACACACATAGATTAAAGGTAAAAGGATGGAGCAGAATATATTATGCTTCAGCTGAAGTACAAAAAAAAAAGCAGCAGCAGCAATCCTGATCTCAGACAAAACAAAAGCAAAAATAGATCTTATTAAAAGAGATAAGGAAGGAAACTACATCCTGCTAAAAGGCACCATATAAACATGTATGCACCAAATGGTATAACATCCAGATTCTTAGAGGAGAAGTTCAGGGAGTTACAGGAAGAAATAGACAGCAAAACTATATTAGTGGGGGACCTCAACCTCCCCCTCTCTGAACTAGATAAATCTAACCATGAAATAAACAAGAAAAAAATTAAGAAGGTATATAGAACATTAGAAAAGTTAGGTGTGATAGACCTCTGGAGAAAACTGAATGGGGATAGAAAGGAATATACTTTTTTTTTCTCAACGGTACATGCACATACACAAAAATTGACCATGTACTAGGGCATAAAAACCTCAAAATGCAATACAGAAAGGCAGAAATATTAAATGCATCCTGTTCAGATCATAATGCAATAAAACTTGTATGTAATAAAAAAGCAATGAAAGATAGACTAAAAACAATTGGAAACTAAATCTAATCCTAAAAAATGATTGGGTCAAACAACAAATCATAGAAACAATCAATAATTTCATTCAAGAGAATGACAATGAGACAACATACCAAAACTTATGGGATGCAGTGAAAGCAGTTTTTTGGGGAAGTTTTATATCTCCAAATGCTTATATAAGTAAAATGGAAAAAGAGGAGATCAATGAATTGGGCATACAACTAAAAAAAACTAGAAAAAGAACAAATAAAAATTCCTCAATTAAACACCAAATTAGAAATATTGAAAAAAAGGAAAAATTAGTAAAATTGAAATTAATAAAACTATTGTACTAATAAATAAAACTAAGACCTTGTTTTATGAAAAAAAAACAATAAAAAGATAAACCTTTGGTTAATTTAACTAAAAAAGAAAGAAGAAAATCATATTACTGGTATCAAGAATGAAAAAGGGTGAAGTTGCCACCAAGGAAGAGGAAATTAAAACACTAATTAGGAACAATTTTGACCAACCGTATGCCAATAAATTTGACAATCTTAATGAAATGGATGCATATTCACAAAAATATAAATTGCTCAGATTAACAGAAGAGGAAGTAAAATAATTAAATAACCCCATCTCAGAAAAAGAACTTGAGCAAATCATTGATGAACTTCCTAGGAAAAAATCTCCAAGGCCAGATGGATTTACTTGTGAATTCTATCAAATATTTAAAGGACAATTAATTCCAATACTATATAGACTATTTGGGAAAATAGGTGAAGAAGGAGTCTCACCAAATTCTTTTTATGATACAAATATGGTGCTGATACCTAAACCAGGAAAAGCCAAAACAGACAAAGAAAATTATAGACCAATTTCCCTAATGAATATAGATGCAAAAATTTAAACAAAGAAAGAGAGAATTTGAAACTCAAATTTAAAAAAAAAAGTTAAAATTTGTTTGTTCATCTAATAGGACAAAAATAAATTACTTTTTAAAAATCAAAATTAGTAGTCTATTCTTTATCTCTAACAGTCACAATCATGGACCAATGAACTCTTTTAATCTTCACCATTAACTTTTTCATTCATTCATCAAAAATATATTCAATGTACAAAACACTATGTTAGTTCCTAAAAATGAGAGACAATAGAGTGCTGAACTAGTAATCAGTAATATGTGAGTTAAAATTCATAAGGACCGAAGAAGATAATATATATATAAAATATAATATAATTTTAAAAGGCTATAAAAATGTCATCTTAGGGGACATCTAGGAGGTGCAGTGAATAGAACTCTGACCTTGGAGTCAGGAAGACCTGAGTTCAAATGCAGCCTCAGAGACTTAACAATTACTAGCTGTGTGACCCAGGGCAAGTCACTTAACCCCAATAGCCTCACCAAAACAAAATAAAAAAAATAAAAATAAAAAATAAAAATGTCATCTCAGTATTATTTTATTATTTATTTATTGTTTTTATTAATTCCCTTGATATTCTTGATCTTCGGTATTTCCACTTGATTTTTTAATTATTTTTTTCTAGCTCTATAAAAAAATTTGGGGTAGTTATATTGGTATAGTGTTGAATAACTAAAATAACTTAGGTAGAATTTTCATTTTTCTCATATTGGCTCAGCCCACACATGAGCAACTGATATTTTTCCAGTTTTTTAGATCTGATTTCATTTGTGTAAGATTTATTTTGTAATTTTGCTCATATGGTTCTTGAGTTTATCTTGGCAGGAAGTTTCCCAAGTATTTTTTTTTATTGTCTACAGTTATTTTAAATGGATTTCTCTTTCTATCTGTTTCTGTTAGATTTGGTTGTTAATATGTAGAAATGACAATGATTTATATGGGTTTATCTTGTATCCTGCCAGTTTGCTGTAGTTGTTAAATATTTCAACTAGTTTTTTATTTGATTTGCTAGGATTATATGAGTATACCATTATATCATCTATAAAGAGTAATAGTTTTGTTTCTTCATTGACTATTCTAATTCCTTCAATTCCTTTTTCTTTTCTTGTTGCTATGGCTAAAACTTCTAATACTATATTGAATAATGGGTATGATAATGATATCTTTGCTTCACTGTTGATCTTATTGGCATGTTTTCTAGCTTATCCCCATTACAAATGATGCTTGCTGATGGTTTTAGATACTGCTGATTCTTTTAAAGAAAGGTTTATTTACTACTATGCACTTTAGTGTTTTTAATAATAAAGGTTGCAGTATTTTCTCAAAGCTTTTTTCTCCAGCTACTGACATATGATTTCTGTTGGTATTATTGTTCATATGGTCAATTATACTGATAATTTTCCTAATATTAAAGCAGTCCAGCATTCCTGGTGTAAAAAAAACACATAGTCATAGTGTATGATATTTGTGATATATTGCTATCATCTATTTGCTAATGTTTAATTTTGATTGTGCGTCAAGATTCACTAAAAATTAGTTTGTAATTTTCTTTCTCTGTTTTTACTTTTCCTGTTTTAGGTTTCAGGGCCATATTTGTGTCATGAATGTAATTTAGTAGGGTTCCTTTGCCATTTTCTCAAATAGTTTATATAGTATTGGTATTAATTTTTTCTTTACATGTTTGGTAGAATTCGTTTGTGAATCCATCTGGTCCTGGGAATTTTTCTTAGGGAGTTCATTGATTGCTTTTTCAATTTTTTTTCCTTATGTGGGGTTATTTAAGTATTTAAATTCCTCTTTTCTTAGTCTGAACAATTTACATTTTTGTCAGTATTTATTCATTTTGTTTTGATTGCCAGATTTATTGGCCTATAATTAGGTAAAATAGCTCCTAATAACTGCTTTCATTACCTCTTCATTGGTAGTGATTTCATTGCTTTTATTCCTTTCATTTTTGATGCTGTAAATTTTGTTTTCTTTCTTTTTTGAATCAAATTTTAAAATGATTTGTCTATTTTATTGTTTTTTATAAGAAGACCACCTATTTTTACTTATTATTTCAATGATTTTCTTAATTTAAATTTTATTACTTTCTCTTTTGATTTTCAGGATTTCTATTTTATTTTTATTTGTGAATTTTTAAATTTTAGTTTTTAATTTGCTTGAGTTCTATGCCCAGTTCATCTGCTCTTTCTTTATTTTATTAATGTAAAAACTTAGTAAGATACATTTTCCCTTAGTGCTGCTTTGGCTACATCTCATAAATTTTGTATGTTGTCTCATTGTTAACATTCTATTTTAGGAATTTGTTAATTGTTTCTGTGATTTGCTCTTAGACCCACTTATTCTTGATGATTAGATTATTAATTTCCAATTAATTTTAATTTATTTTTTCCAAAAACCTTTTTTGAATATATTTTTTATTGAATTGTTATCTGAAAAGGAAGTATTTAAAATGTCTGTTTTTCTGCATTTGCTAGTGAGGTTTTCATGCCCTAATTCATGGTCAATTTTTGTGTACGTGTCATGTGCCATTGAGAAAAAGGCATATTCCTTTCTATAACCACTCAATCATCTCTGACTTTTCTAAAATTGTATTCAGCTCCTTAAGTTCCTTTTTATTCATTCACTCATTAGTTCATCTGTTGGTTCCCATTTGTTTACATATTTATTTGTTGTTAACTTTATCTAGTTCTGAGAGGAGAAAATTGAGGTGACCAGTAGTATGATTTTACTGTCTATTTCTTCCTGTAACTGATTTAACTTTTAAAAAAATTTGAATTCTATCTTCTTTGGTGCACACATGTTTAGTTTTGATATTACTTCATTGTTCAGGTACCTTTTAGTAGGAGATAGTTTCTTTCCTTATCCCTATTAACTAAATCTTTTTTTAGTTCTTGTTTTGTCTGACATCATGATTGTTAACTACACTTTTTAAATTTTAGCTGAAGCCAAATACATTCTTCTCTAGCCCCTTACATTTACTCTGTGTGACTCTGTGTTTCAAATATGTTCCTTATAAACAATATATTTTATGATTTTGTTTTTTTAATCTATTCTGGTATCTGCTTTCATTTTATGGGTGTGTTTATTCCATTCACGTTTGCAGTTATGATAACTAATTGTATATTTCCCTCCATCCTATTCTTCCACTATTTATTTTTCTCTCTCTCACCTTTCATCCTGTCCCTCCTTTATTTCTGACCATTGCCTCCCACAATCCACCTTCACTTCTATCAGTACCACCATTTCTCTTATTCCCTACCTTCCTCTTTCCTTTTGGCTTGAGATAAATCTTTACATCCATTTGCTTATGTTGTTTTTTTTTCTTTGAGCCTATTCTTTTTTAAAAATAATTAATTTTTAGTTTTCAACATTCATTTTTATAAGATTTTGAGTTCTAAATTTCCCCTTCTCCCTCTCCTCTCCCTTCCACAAGATGGTATGTAATCTGATACATGCTGAACATGCACAATCATATTAAATATATTTCCATATTAGTCATATTATTAAAGAAAAATCAGAACAAAAAGGAAAAACAAGAAAGAAAAAAGCAAAAAAAAGAGAAAATAGTATGATTTGATGTGCATTCGGACTCCATAGTTCTTTCTCTGGATGTAGATAGCATTTTCCATCATGAGTTTTTTCCGTTTTATTAAGGGAATTTTTTCTTTGAAGTTTGGATTCAGTCAAAGGGCCCCACTTGAGGACCTAGAGGGTCATGTGGGGCCTCTATGCCACAAATTCCTAACTCCTGTCAAAAATCATTGCATTGCTGAGAGTAGCTAAGCTATCAAACTTGGTCATTGCACAATATTGCTGTTACTGTGTACAATGTTCTTCTGGTTCTATCTTTGAGGCTATTCTTAAGAGAACAAGGTGCAAGTGTTGCCAATGTCCTTTCACTTCTCCTCCATTATAATAGTGCTTTTGTACCTCTTTTATGTGAGATAATTTACCCCAATTAAAGCTTTCCCTTTCTTCTCCCAGTGCAAACCCATTTCTCATGCCTTAATTGTTTGGAGGGGTATTACCCCATCATAGACAGCTTACATTCACAACCATTCTTTCTCTACATACTCTTTCTAATTTCCCCAATAAACTGAAAAAATGTTCTTAAGAGTTTTAAGTATCATCTTCTTGTGTAAGAATATAAACATTTCAAACTTATTGAATTCCTTATATTTTATCTTTCCTGTTTACCTTTTTATGTTTCTTTTGAGACTTGTATCTGAAGTTCAAATTTTCTGTTCAGCTCTTGTCTTTTCATTAGAAATGCTTGAAAGTCTTCTATTTGATTAAATGTCTATTTTTCCCCCTGAAAGATTATGCTCACTTTCACTGGGTAGGTGATTCTTGGTTGTAATCCAAGCACCTTTGCCTTCCAAAACATCATATTCCAAATATTCCAATATTTTTATGTAGAAGCTGCTAAATCCTGTGTAATTCTAACTGTGGCTCCACAACATTTGCATTTTTTTTGATACTTGCAGTATTTTCTCATTGATCTAGAATCTTTGGAATTTAGCTATAACTTTCTTGTGAGTTTTCATTTTGAAATCTCTTTCAGGAAGTGATCAGTAGACCATCTCAATTTTTATTTTACCCTCTGCTTCTAGAATATAAGGTCAGTTCTGCTTGATAATTTCTTGAACTATAACTCAGTTCTTTTTTTTTATATACACTGGTTTTCAGATAGTATAATAAATTTGAATGATCTCTTCGGGATTTATTTCCCAGGTCAATTGTTCTTAAAATGAGAAATTACATTTTCCTCAAGGTTTTATTTTTTTGGTGTTGTTGTTACATTGATTTTATTTTTTTTGTCATTCATTGATGTCTCATGGAGTTATTGGCTTCCACTTGCTCAAATCTATTTTTCTTTTTGCCTAGGCAATGGGGTTAAGTGACTTGCCCAAGGTCACACAGCTATTAAGTGTTGTGTGCCTGAGGCCAGATTTGAATTCAGGTCCTCCTGAATCCAGGGCTGGTGCTCTATCCACTGTGCCACCTAGCTGACCCCCCCAATCTATTTTTTAAGGAATTATTTTCTTCAGTGAGCTTTTATATCTCCTTTTACATTTGTCCAGTTCTATTTTTAATGGTAATTTTATTTGTTTTTTTGTTTTCAACATTTACTTCCACAATACTTTGAGTTCCAAATTTTCATCCCATCTCACTCCTCCCCCCACCTCAAGATGTCATGCATTCTGAATACCCCTTCCCCTAGTCTGCCTTCCTTTCTATCTCTCCCCCGCTTCTCTTATCCCCTTCCCCTTCAATTTTCCTGTAGGGCAGATTGGATTTCTGTACCCCATTTCCTGTACTTCTTATTTCCCAGTTGCATGTGAAAACTTTTTTTTAAAACACTTTGGGTTTCAAATTTTCTCCCTTCCTCCCTCCCCACCCACCCTCATTGATAAGGCAAGTAACTAAATATAGGTTATATATGTGCAGTTATGCAAAACACTTCCATAGTAGGCATGCTGTGAAAAACTAACTCTGTTTTCCTTAATCCTATCCCACCCCCTAATTTATTCTTTTCTTTCTTTTGACCCTGCCCCTCCTCAGAAGTACTTGCTTCTGATTACCCCTTTTCCCAATCTTCCCTCCTCTCTATCATCCCCCTACTCTCTTGTCCCCTCCCCCCCATTTTCCTGTAGGGTAAGACAGATTTCCATAACCAATTAAATGTGCATCTTATTCCCTCCTTAAGTCAAATCCTAATAGAATAAGATTCACTCATTCCCTCTCACCTTCCCCACTTTCCCCTCCACTGTAAGAACCTTTTCTTTTCTTTTTTTTGTGTGAGATAATTTACCCCATTCTACCTCTCCCTTTCTGCTTCTCCTAGTAAAATCCTCTCTCACCCCTTAATTTCTCCAGATATGACCCCTTCATTTTCAACTCACCCTGTGCCCTGTATCTATCTATCTATCTATCTATCTATCTATCTATCTATCTGTCTGTCTGTCTATCTACATATACATATAATTTTCCCCCTCCAACTACCCTAATACTGACAAAGGTCTCATGAGTTACAAATATCATCTTTCTATGCAAGAATGTAAACAGTTCAAACATAATAAGTCTCTTATGATTTTCTCTTTCCTGTTTACTCTTCATGTTCCATTTGAGTCTTGTATTTGAAAATCAAATTTTCTATTCAGCTCTGGTCTTTTCATCAAGAATGCTTGAAAGTCCTCTATTTCACTGAATGACCATTTTTTCCCCTGCAGGATTATACTCAGTTTTGCTGAGTTGGTGATTCTTGGTTGTAATCCTTTCTCCTTTGCCATCTGGAATATTATATTCCATGCTCTGTGGTCCCTTAATGTAGAAGCAGCTTAATCTTGTGTTATCCTGATTGTTTTTCCACAATACTTGAATTGTTTCTTTCTGTCTGCTTGTTATATTTTCTCCTTGACCTGGGAACTCTGGGATTTGGCTACAATATTCGTAGGAGTTTTCCTTTGGGGATCTCTTTCAGGAGGAGATTGGTGGATTCCTTCCATTTCTATTTTGCCCTCTGGTTTTAAAATATCAGGGCAGTTTTCCTGGACAATTTCTTGAAAGATGATGTCTAGGCTCTTTTTTTGATCATGGCTTTCAGATAGTTCAATAATTTTTAAATTCTCTCTCCTGGATCTATTTTCCAGGTCAGTTGTTTTTCCAATGAGATATTTCACATTGTTTTCTAATTTTTCATTCTTTTGGATTTGTTTTACAGTGTCTTGATTTCTCATAAATTCACTAGCTTCCAATTGCTCTATCCTAATTTTTAAGGAAGTATTTTGTTCAGTAAGTTTTTGGACTTCCTTTTCCATTTGGCCAATTTTGCTTTTTTAGGGCATTCTCCTCATTGGCTTTTTGGACCTCTTTTGCCATTTAGGTTAGGCTATTTTTTAAAGTGTTCTTTTCTTCAGTAGTTTTTTGGGCCTCCTTTAGCAAGCTGTTGACTTGTTTTTCATGCTTTTCTTGCAAAACTCTCAGTTTTCCTCTACTTCTCTTACTTGTTTCTCAAAATCCCCTTTGAGTTCTTCTAAGGCCTGGGACTGACACATATTCTTCTGGGAGGCTTTAGATGTAGGAGCTTTGGCTTCATTGTCTTCTTCTGGCTGTATGTTTTGATCTTCTTTACCTTGTTAAGGTAAAAGTCTGCTTTCAATGTGGAGGATATATTGTCCCAACCTTCAGGGATTTGTACAGCTGTTTTCAGAGCTACTTCTAGTGACTTGAAAATTTTCAGTTCTTCCAAGTGCTATGATAAGGGGCAAGATGTTTTCTCTCCACCACCAAAACAGGCTTCACCACACCAGCACTCCTCCTGGTCCCAGGACCACCTCTCAGAACTGTGACCCTGATCCAAGCACAGGCAAAGCAAGAAATTCCTGCCTCAATACTGGCAAAGAGATCCCTGCATTCCCCTTCTGATCAGTCTCTCAATTCTCCCTCAGTCTGTGGGCCAGAAGGTCAGGAATCAGCCATGGCCCTGGGGGCAGTTAAGACCTAGCTCCTTCTCTCACCACAGTCACAGACTTTTCCCACTGACCTTTTAAGTTGTCTTTGGCATTCATGAATTGAGAAGTCTGGAAACCACCACAGCTGCCCTGGATTCAGTCCTCTGAGGCCTGCTCCAGGGTTGTTGTGGCCTGCGTGCCCACATCAAATTGTGCTCCTCTCCCCCCCCACCTAGCATGATATACATTTCCAATCAACCATCCAGGATGTCTTTGGCTGGAAATTTGTTTCATTCTGTCTTTTTGTGGGTTCTGCTGCTTTAGAATTTGTTTAGATCTATTTTTCATAGGTATTTAGAGGGTTATGGGGGGAGAGCTCAAGCAAGTCACTGTTTTCCCTCCTCCATCTTGGCTCTGCCCAGCTAAATCCTGTCCAGTTTTATTTTTAAGAAATTGTTGGGGGCATCTAGGTGGCGCAGTGGATAGAGCACTGGCCCTGAAGTCAGGAGGACCTGAGTTCAAATCTGGCCTCAGACCAAACACTTGATGCATACTAGCTGTGTGACCTTGGGCAAGTCACTTAACCCCAGTTGCCTTACCAAAAAAAAGAAAGAAAGAAAGAAAGAAAGAAGTTGTTTCTTTCAGTGAATTTTTAAATCTTTTTTTTTCCAATTTGTGTATTTTTACTAAGTTGTTGAGTATCTTTTTCCATATTTCTCTTGCATTACTCTCATTTGTTTTCCCAATTTTTCTTTTGCTGGTTTTATTTGATGTTTAAAATCCCATTTATTTTTTTCAGCCTTTCTAGAGATTCTTTTTGGGCTTGATTCTAATTCACATTTTTCCTTGAGGCTTCACATGTAGCCATTTAAACATTACTGTCTTCTTCTAAGTTTGTGTCTTGATTCTCCTTGTCACCACAGTAAATCTCCTTCTATTTTGCTGTAGAGAAAGATAGATTTCTATACCTCATTGCCTGTGTATCTTATTTCCCAGGTGCATGTAAAAACAACTTTTAACATTTGTTTTGAAAATTTGGGGTTCCAAATTCTTTCCCTTCCTCCTTCCCCATTGAGAAGGCAAGCAACTAAATATAGGTTATACATGTGTAGTCATGCAAAACCCTTCCATAGTAGTCATGCTGTGAAAAACTAACTATATTTTCCTTAATCATATCCCACCCCCATTTATTCTATTCTCTATTTTGACCCTGTCCCTCCTCAGAAGTGTTTGCTTCTGATTCCTCCGATCTGCCCTCCCCTTTATAATTCCCCCACTCTCTTATCCCTTTCCCCCCCTATTTTCCTGTAGGGTAAAAGAGTTTTCCATACTCAATTGAGTATGTATGTTATTCCCTCCTTAAGGCAAATCCTATGAGAATAAGATTCACTCATTCCCTCTCACCTTTCCTCATTTCCCCTCCAATGAAAAAGCTTTTTCTTTTCTGTTTTATGTAAAATAATGTATGCCATTCTGCCTATCCCTTTCTCCTTCTCCCACTATAATCCTCTCACCCTTTAATTTTATTCTCCAGATATCACCCCTTCATCTTCAACTCACTCTGTGCCATCTATCTATCTATCTATCTATCTATCTATCTATCTATCTATCTATCTATCTATCCATCCATCTATTTATATACATATATTTTTCCCTCCAACTGCCCTAATACTAACAAAAGTCTCACAAGTTAAAAATATCATCTTTACATGTAGAAATGTAAACAGTTCAACTATAATAAGTCCCCTATGATTTCTCTTTCCCATTTCCCTCTTCATGCTTCTCTTGAGTCTTGTATTTGAAAGTCAAATTTTCTATTCAGCTCTGGTCTTTTCATCAAGAATGTTTGAAAGTCCTCTATTTCACTAAAAATCCATTTCCCCCCTGAAGATTGCACTCAGTTTTTCTGGTTAGGTGATTCTTGGTTGTAATCCCATCTCCTTTGACCTCCAGAATATCATATTTGAAGCCCTCTGATCCCTTAATATGGAAGTTGTTAAATCTCATGTTATCCTGATTGTGTTTCCATAATACTTGAATTGTTTCCTTCTGGCTGCTTATGATATCTTCTCCTTGACCTGGGAATTCTAGAATTTGGCTACAATATTTCTAGGAGTTTTCCTTTGGGGATCTCTTTCAGGAGGTATTCGGTGGATTCTTTCCATTTCTATTTTACTCTTTGGTTATAAAATATCAAGGCAATTTTCCTTGATATTTTCTTGAAAGATGATGTCTAGGCTCTTTTTTTGATCATGGCTTTCAGATGGTCCAATAATTTTTAAATTCTTTCTCCTGGATCTATTTTCCAGGTCAGTTGTTTTTCCGATAAGATATTTCACATTTTATTCTACTTTTTCATTCTTTTGCTTTTGTTTTACAATGTCTTGATTTCTCATAAAGTTACTAGCTTCCATTTGCTCCATTCTAATTTTTAAGTGAGCTTTTGGACTTCCTTTTCCATTTGGTCAATTCTGCTTTTTAAGGCATTCTTCTACTCATTGGCTTTTTTGGACCTCTTTTGTCATTTGGGTTAGGCTATTTTTTTAAGGTGTTATTTTCTTCAGTATTTTTTTTTTGGATCTCCTTTAGCAAGCTGTTGACTTGTTTTTCATGATTTTCTTGCATCACTCTCATTTCTCCTCCCAATTTTCCCTCTACTTCTCTTCTTTGCTTCTCAAAATCCTTTTTGAGCTCTTCCATGTCCTGGGACTGATTCCCATTTTTCTTGGAGACTTTGGATGTAGGAGCATTGCCCTTGTTGTCTTCTTTTGGTTGCATATTTTTATCTTCTTTGTCACTGAAGAAAGATTCTATGGTCTGACTCTTTTTGCACTGCTTGCTCATGATCCCAGTCAATTACTTGTGTTTTAAACTCTTTATTAAGGTAGGCGTCTTCTTCCAGTGTGGAGAATGTATTGTTCCAAGCTTTGGGAAGTTTTGTGCAGCTGTTTTCAGAGATACTTCTAGGGACCTGTAAATTTTCAGTTCTTCCAAGGTGGTATGATCAAAGGAGAGGTGCTTACTCCTTTCCTGGCCTGTGCTCTGGTCTATGATTGAACACAAACACTCTTTTCTTCTTTAGAACTGTGAGGAGGATCCCCTCTCCACACCACCACAAGCTTTATCACACCAGCACTCCTCCTTGCCCCAGGACAGCTGCCTAGAACTATGATCCAGATTCAAGCATGGGCAAAGCAATAGAATCCTGCCTGAGAGCCAACAAAGAGATCCCTGCAATCCTACTCTGATCAGCTGCTTGATCCCCCTCCATCTGTGGGCCCAGAGCACCAGAAGCAGTGACAATACTGAGGGTTCATTAAGACTGGTGTAGGACTGAGCTCCTTTCTCACCATAGTCAATAGACCTTTCCTACTGACCTTTTCAGCTGTCTTTGGTGTTTGTGGGTTTTGAAGTCTTGAAACTGCCACAGCTGCCCATGATTCAGTCCCCTGAGGCCTGTTCAAGATTCTCTGAGGCCAAGTCTTTGCTGGCATAGCCAAAGCTGAACTGCACTTTTCTCCCAGACCAGAATAAGACCTTCTTTGCCTACCTTTCAGGTTGTCTTGGGTTGGAAATTTGTTTCACTCTGTCTTTTTGTGGTTTCTGCTACTGTAGAATTTGTTTACAGCCATTTTATAGATACTTGGGGGTGTTTAGGGGAGAGGTCAAGCCAGTCACTGCTTTTACTCCACCATCTTGGCTTAGCCCTGTGATCAGGGTTTTATGCTGGGTTCCAACACTCTCAGTAAAGAAATATGTCTAGTACTTCTTTTTGTTTTGGTCTCTATCTGTTCAGCTCACTTTCAAAACTGAATAAGACTGATTGCCCTTAAATTGACTCTGAAAATATCAATTAAAAATCAAATGTACTTTATTGGTTTAGTAAGCCAATATTCAACTTTGTATACACAAGATAGCATGATATAATGCAATGAACTCCGGTTCCCAGTCTTTGTGTGGAGACAATTCTGCAATTTCTGTAAGCCTATGCTATCAGAATTAAACATACAAAGGTCTAATTAAGCATACAAACATGGAACTTTCTTTACAAACTTAGATATGGGAGCCAAATGACATTAAGAAATAAAAGGCTGAATTTGGGGTCAGTAAGATATAAATTCAAAACTCTCTTTAAACATTTGTACACATCTTATCATGGACAAGTCATTTTACATCTTTTCGGTCTTGGTTACTATTACTACTACTACTACTACTACTACTACTACTACTACTACTACTACCACCAGCACCACCACCTCCACCACTACTGCCACGCTACTACTATTACTACTACTGTTCAGAGGTCTGGAATTTCATTTTTGCCTGTAGGGAACTCATAAAAAAAATCTCTTTGAATGGCTTATTATCTGCATGCATGGAAGAAGAACTTACAGAAAAATATATATATAGGTATTGAAAAAAAAAAGATTCTGAGTCACAATATGAATCATCCACTCATACGGTCAGTTAATACATTTATTTTTACTGCAGTTTCAGTCTCTTTCCTGAGCTTAGTCGTTGGATAATTTTTCTCTTTACCAGCAATTAACAATGTCTTAGAATTATTTAAAAATATTGGAATGAACAAAATGCAGTTAGTGAGAGGAAGAATAAAAAAAATCAATGAAGTGTTTTGAATTGTTCAAAATTCAGTTTAGTTGGATTTTGGTGAAACCCCAAATCTCCAAAATTTGACTATTCTTTACCATTATTTTGTTGCAAAAGATAAACAGCTAGAATGTTAGATGTTTCATATAAGAGATTCTTTCTTTCTCTATATTATGTCAATTGATAGAAACTAGAGAGCCCTCACAGATCCCTTAAGAGATAACAGACAAAGGGGACAAATTGTAATTAACTACATCACTGTTGACCAGTAACCAGTTTGTGTGTTCCACACTCTCATTGTGAAAGAAGGAAGAACTTAACTACTTGTTGGTCTTTCATTGAAGCTTGTATTGTCTTTTTGAGGGATATCAACACAAGATAGAAAAAGGGAGTTTAAGTCATTGGTGATATATGGAATAATGCATTTTTGTGATTTCAGGTTTTTTTTCTATCTTAAATGTAAAAAAAAAAAACAACAACAAATAAAATGCATGTTCCTATATAAAAAAAATTAGAATGAGAACAGGATTGCAAATGAAATTACAATTTTCTTTTTGGTACAGCTTCATTTTCTTTTTAAACATATAATGAATTCAACATTTAAACATATGATGAATTCAACATTTAAACATATAATGAATTCAAAATATCAATTTTATTTGCACTTCCTTCTGCTCTTCATTCTATTCTGAATATTTAATAAAAATGCTTCAATGACCATTTCTTCCTTTTTTCCTTTCTTCTTTATGTCTATTCTCCCTTTCATACCTCTCTTCTTCCTCTCTTTCTTTCCATCTTTCTTCACTCCTTTTTATTTTCTTTCTTTCTCTCTTTCCCTCTCTCTTCCTCCATTCCTTCCTCCTTTTCTCCAATACTTCAAAGTTCTGTGATTTCACCCAATCTGGTACTGCCTCCAATGACACAGAGCAAACCCCTTTTTTGACTTATAAGTAGTGTTTCAGAATTGCTTTAGTTGAAAAAATAAAGCAGAACACTAAAGGCAACCTAGTAATGAGCCTTTTAGATTTAGATTTTAGAATTTAGCTATAAAGTTCCTCAGATAACAGACTTACAGTCCAAACCTATTCTCTCAATTTTCTAGCTAGCAATGGACTACTAATATCCAGAAAAGCTTTTGAGGAACCACTCCATGTGAAAATAAGGCTACAAATTAAGACCTCTTTGGAAGATTTACCCTATTTGTATTATTTTTTAAAATATCCTTGAAATATTTGTTAGAGAAAAGCACTAGGTGGCATTATGTAAAACTATTTTTGTATTCATCTACTATCAGAGAGAAAATGATCATGCCTATTCTTTCAGTGTTTTGTTTTGTTTTGTTTTTTGTTTCTCTTGATCCATATATAGGTATTTATGTACACATCTACCTATCTATCCATCTATTTACCTATCAAAAATTAATATGTGTAGCTGTCCCAAATAGGCTGAGAAAAAAGTTAATTAAAAATCATATCTGTCCTTTGAGTTTAGTCAGCTAACACTCAGTTTGGCAAACAGTAGACAATGTTGTATAATTTTTTAAAAATCCTTTTTGTCATTAGTTACATGCACAGAAAATAATTTCCTTTATTAGAGTTTCCAGATGAAGATGTTGACCTATCCTTTGAAACATCATCCTGGTATTTATAGCAGGGAGCACAAACAGACTGTCGCATATTGCTTCTAATTCCTGTGTATCCTCCAATGGGAAAAAATGAGGAAGTAGTAATCTATAAAATATGTAAATAGTCCATATATTCAGAGCACTAATATTCATATGCATTAAAATTAGATAACATTTTATATATTTTCAAAACAATTTCACATCAAAAATCTTCACTTCTGCAGTTATAAGTGCATGATATCCTTATATATAATCATGAGTACCTCATACTGATAATATTTCCCAATTAAATGTTTTCACAAATTAATTGTTAGCAAAATATAGTCATTTTCCTGACATAAATGACTTATGGAAAGGAACATAATCAATACTAATAAGACTAGGCCAATGCAGTACAGATTGATAGTTTGCTTTCATTTTTCTCTTTGAGGTGGATTGTTCCCTATTTTCCTTTCTCCCTTCATGCCTCTTAGCTCCTTCCCCAATATATGGAGATTTCCTATTCATAACTTTCTCTCAAATACTTATTAGACACACATTGGCATATAGCTAAGTACATGTAGGACCATGCATTCTTTGCCATTTTTCCAAGTTCATGTGTTGATAGGAGAATGATCTCTTTTGACATTAGAACAGTATAACATCAAGAAATGCCAATTGTATGGTACAAGTGAAAAACCTTCTTGGATGGTTTTATTCTCTCTAGTGACATAGCTTAATTCTGGCTTGTCAACTTGGGAGGTGGTATTCATTTGGAGTGTTTCAGGTACTTTTTCTTGATCCTGTGCCACTCAATATTCTTATCAATGACTTGAAAAACTTAAAGATAAAATATTTGTTACATTTACAGAATACATGAAGGCCTGGACTTCTGCAATAAGTTGTTAATTGATCATTCTCTGTCAAATTTCTCTTTATTCCAATCCATCCACCATTCAGCTAACAAATTAATCTTCCTAAATCACATGTATAAACATGTCATCTCTTATTTGATAAACTTTAGTATTTCCTTGTTACACCAAGGCTTACATATAAAATATTTTCTTTTTTTTTAAAAGTATTTCATAATCAGGTACCATTCTGCCTTTCCAGTCTTCTTATACCTTACTGCCCTTCTTATTCTCTATGATCCCGTGACAATGGCCCCCTAACTGTTTCTCACACAGAATGCATCATATCTTGAAACTGAACATTGTTGGCTCCAGTGCTTAGATTATTTTCCCTTTTCATCTATACCTCCTACCATCCTTGGCTTTCTTTGAATCTTAATTAAAGCTTCATCACCTGAAAGAAGTCATTTCTGTTTTTCTTAATCTTAGTTTTTCCCCCTCTGTTAATAACTCCCAAACATGATTCTTCATGCACATAACTTGTTTGTACAGAGTTGTAATTGACTGTCAGCTCCCTGAAAGTAAGGACTGTCTTTTGCCCCTCTTTGTATATCAAATGCTTAGCACATTACCTGGTAAATGGTAGACACTTAAATGATTATTGAATATAATCTTGAAAAACACATTGGATGATAATATCCAAAATAGCTTGATAAGCTGGAAAATTTGGTTTAATCTAATAAAATGAAATTGAATAAAGTTTAATGGAAAGTCATTCTTTTGTTCAAAACTTTAAACTTCACCATTCTATTAGTAATGGGCAAGTATAGCTTGACTAACAATAATACATGGAGGTTTTCTTGGACTTCAAGGTCAATATGAATCATTAGTGTAATGCAAGAGCTTAAAAATTAATTGAATATTGACCTGATAAGAAATACATAGTTGAAAAAGGGAAGCAGGAATAAATAGGTGATAATTCCTTTGTATTTTGCTCTAGTTAGACCATATGTGAGGCATTTTGTTCAATTTTATGCAATACAGTTTATATTCATAAACTGGAAATGATTCATAGGAGATACAGAGAACTAGAGAAGGGATTCTAGTTCATGTCATATAAAATATATGAAATGAAATGATAAAATTATTTGAAGGTCTGTAGAAGAAGGAATAGATTTATTCTGTTTGACCAAAGAGGAGAACTTGTAGAAATGGATGGAAGTTTCAAGGAGATATATTTAGATTTGATGTCAGCAACATTTCCTAACAGAGTCAACTGAGAGCGGAAAGAGCTACTTCATGAGACAGCAAGTTCTCCCTCATTCATAGTTTTCAACTAAATGGTTGCTAAGGTCTTTTTATTTTTTAACTTTCTAATAATAATATTTTATTTTTTCCAATTACATATAAAATGACTTTTAACATTCTTTTTTAAAAATTGATTTCCAAATTGTCTCCCTTTCTCAACTCCCTCCCTAAGAAGGTAAGCAATTTGATCTAGGTTATGCATATACATTGAAGCATAACATATTTCCATATTAGTTATGCTATGAAAGAAAACACAGACAAAAATCACCACAAAAAAATAAAGGAAAGTGAAAAATGATGTCATTTGATCTATATGCAGATTCCATCTATTCTTTCTCTGGATATGGATAACATTTTTCATCACAAGCCCTTCAGTTTTGTTTTGGATCATTTTATTGCTAAAATAGCTAAATCATTTGCAGCTAATCATTATACAATATTACTGTTACTGGGTACACTGTTTTCATTTTGCTCACTTCATTTTTCATCAGACCATGTAAGACATTCTAGGCTTTTCTGAGAATATCGTGATCATCATTTCTTAGAGTACAACAGTATTCCATTTCATACATTTTATTTATAGCATATATACATACACACATATGCTCACACACACATATATGTATATTGCATACACATATGTGTATATATACATATATATATATATATATATTCATATGCCGAAACTTGTCTAATGCATTATTGATGGAGTTGTGAACTGATCCAATCACTCTGGAGAACAATTTTGAATTATACCCAAAGGACTATAAAACTGTTCATACACTTCAACCCAGCAATACCAGCTCTATATTCCAAAGAGATAAAAAATAAAAAAAGGAAAAGGACCTATATGTACAAAAATATTTATAGCAGCACTTTTTGTGGTGCCAAGGAATTGGAAATTGAAGGGATACCCATCAATTGGGGAATGGCTGAACAAGTTGTGGTACATGAATTCAATGGAATATTATTGTTCTATGAGAAATGATGAGCAGGTGGATATAAGAAAAACCTGTAAAGACTTACATGAACTGAAGCTGAGTGAAGTGAGCAGAACCAGAACTTTGTACACAGTAACAGTAACATTGTGTGATGATCAACAATGACAGACTTAACTTTTCTCAGCAATACAATGACCTGAGACAATTCCAAAAGACACATGATGGAAAATACTATCTACATACAGAGACAGTATTATACAATCTGAATAAAGATCACAGCATGCTCTTTTCTATTGTTTTTTTTTTAATTTCTCGTGGTTTTCCTCTTTTATTCTGATTCTTCTTTAACAACATGACTAATGTGGAAATATGTTTAATAGGATTTTACATTTATAGCATATATTAGGTTTCATGCTGCCTAAGGAAAGGGGGAGAGGAGGAGGGAGAAAAAATGTAACTAAAAATCTTATTAAAATGAATTTTGAAAACTATGTTTATATGTAATTGGAAAAAATAAAATACTATTAAATGGAAAAATAGTACTTTAAAGTCTCTATTTTCTCATATCTTCTCCATTAAATCATTCTCCATTAAAATAATTCTCATTTCTCTAACCAATAGTGATTTAGAGCATCTTATCATATTATGATAATAGGCTTATTTTGTCTGAAAAAGGTCTGTTCATATCCTTTGATAATTTATCAAATGGGGAATGGTTTTAATTTTTAGAAATTTGACTCAGTTCTCTATATCTGAGAAATGAGGCCTTTATCAGAGATATTTGCTGTATTTTTTCACATTTATGAATATTTATTTCCCTTCATCATATTTTCCCATGTTTATTCTACTTTCTTTCTAATTTCATCTAGTCAGTCCTCAAAAGTGTTTTTCTTCTGGCTACAACCTTTCCCAATCTGCCATCACTTTTATCAGTCTCCTCATCTCTTATGCCCTTTCCACCCACTTTCCTTTAGGGTAAGATAGATTTCTATACTCAATTGAGTGTGTATGTTGTTCCCACTTTGAGCCATTTCCAATGAGAGTGAGATTCAGGTGCTCCTGCCTATCTCAATCATCTTCCCCTCTACATTTTGTAACTTTTTTATATGAGATAATTTATCCATTGTGACCTTTTACTCTCCCCTTTTCCCAGTGCATTCCTCTTTCTCATCCTTTAATTTAATTTTTTTAGATATCATACCATCATATTCAACCCACACCCATGCCCTCTATTTATGTATAATTCTTCTAACTGCTTGAATAATGAAGATGATATTAGGAGATACAGGCATAATCTTCCCATGTAGGGATGTAAACAGTTTAAACTTATTCAATTTTTTATGATTTTTCTTGTCTGTATCCTTCTCTTGAGTTCAGCTTTGGTCTTTTCATCAGGAATGATGGAACATCCTCTGCTTCACTGAATGTCCATTTCACCCCTGAAGGATTATACTCAATTTTGCTGGGTAGGTGTTTCTTGGTTATAAACCTAATTTTTTTTGCCTTCCTGAATATATTTCAAGCCCTCCAATCCTTTAATGTGGAACTACTTAAATCTTGTGTGAGTTGACTGTGGCTCCACAATATTTGAATTGTTTCTTTCTGGTGGCTTGAAATATTTTCAACTTGGCCTGGAAGCTTTGGAATTTTGCTGTAATATTCCTGGCACTTTTCATTTTGTGATCTCTTTCAGGAGAAGGTTGGTAGATTCTTTTAATTTCTATTTTACCCTTTGGTTCTAGAATATTAAGGCAGTTTTCCTTGATAATTTCTTGAAAGATGATGTCTAGTTTCTTTTTTTATAATGCCTTACAGATGACTCAATAATTCTTGAATCATCTCTTTTTGATCTATTTTTCAGGTTAGTTGTTTTTCTGTTAAGATATTTCACATTTTATTCTACTTTTTTCAATCTTCTGGTTTTGTTTTATTGTTTCTTGAATTCTCATAAAGTCTTTAGTTCTCAGATGCCCAATTCAAATTTAAAAAAAATATTTTCTTCAAAAAGCTTTTGTACTTCTTTTTCCATTTGGCCAATTCTACTTTTTAAAGTATTCTTATCTTCATTTGATTTTTGTGCCTCTTTTGCCATTTGTTCAATTCTTTTTTTAAGGTGTTATTTTCTGAAGTGTTTTCTTTTAATTTTTTTTGTATCACTGTCATTTGTTCTCCCAATTTTTCCTCTCATCTCATTTGTAAAATCCTTTTTGAGATCTTCCAAGACCTGAGACCAAGTCATATTTTTCTTTAAGGCTTTGAATGTAGAAGTTTTGATTTTTTTCAACCTTCTTGTAAGTTTGTGTTTTGACCTTCCCTATCATCATATTAACTTTCAATGATTGGGATCTTTGGTTGTTGTTGTTTTCTTTGCTCATTTCCCCAGCCTATTTCCTGACTTTTAGATTTATGTTAAAGTTGGGCTCTGATCCAAGGGGGGAAAGATTCATGATCCCAAGTTTCATGGTTTTTGTGTAACTGTTTTTAGAGCTAGGTCTGGAAGTATGTAAGCTTTCATTTTTGTCCCAAGTGGAGGAACTAGCCTGTTCTCTCATCTGCACTCTTTTCCACCTTGAAATTCTGACCAGCATCTCAGCTTCTTTTCATCCACAAGCTCTGGTGTGCTAGTGCTCTACTTCAATCTGGGCCTGGGAACAAGGACTCAACCTGGATCTGTATATCCTTAATTGAACAGAATCCTGCTTCAAGTGCCACCAAAGGGACCTCTGTAATCTCCTGATCAGTTGTCTGATATGCCTTATCCTCTCTGGGCTGGCAGCTTTGGAAGTAGCTGCTGCCTGCCCCTCAGTCAGTGCCTGCTGTTTGTTTCCTGTGGTGGCACTTGGAATGGTGAAGCCTGAAAAAGAGTTTGCTCCACTCTCACCTTGGTGCAACAAACCTTTCCTGCCAACCTTCTAAATTGTTTTGGTCTGGAAAATTGTTTCGTCCCATTCTTTTGTGGGTTCTGCTGGTCCAGAATTTTTTAAGGCATTATTTAAAGTTTTCTGGAGGAGAATTTGGGAGCACTCAGCAGAGTGCCTGCCTTTTCTCTGCCCTCTTGGTTCTTCCCCTTTTCTTCATCTATTGAGATAATCATATGATTTCTATTGGTATTATTACTGATAGAATCAATTATGATGATATTTTCCCCAATATTGAAAAAGCCCAGCATTTCTTATATAAATCCCACATGATTTTAGTGCATGACTCTTGTGATATATTGCTGTAATTGCCTCACCACTGTTCTATTTCAAATGTATGCATCAATATTCATTAGAGAAAATGGTCAATACTTGCTTTTCCTCTTTTAGTTTAGGTGTCAGCTCCATATTTATATCATAAAAAGAATTGGTAGGACTCCTTATTTGCCTGATTTTCCAAATGGTTTGTATAGGATTCAGATTAATTTTTCTTTAAATATTTGGGAGAATTCATTTTTGAATCTCTATGGCCCAGGGGATTTTTTCTTAGGAAGTTCTTTGACTTTTTTTAAACTTTTTTTTCTAAAGTAAAATTATTTAAATATTCTATTTCCTCTTCTGCCAATGTGAGCAATTTATATTTTTGTAAATATTCAAACATTTTGCTTAATTTGTCAAATTTATTGGCAAATAATTGAACAAAAGAGCTTTAATTTCCTCTTCAATAATGGTAAATTCACACCTTTCATTTTATTTTTGTTTTTTTTTGTGTGTGTTTGGTTTCCTTCTTTATTTATTTTTAATCAAAATTAAAAAAAAATGTTTATCTATTTTATTAGTTTTTAATAAGACCACATTCTAGTTTTCTTTATTACTTCAAATTTAGATTTTATTAATATCTTCTTTGATTTTAGGCTTCCTAATTTGGTATTTAATTGGGGATTTTTAATATTTTTCTTTTCTAGTTTTTTTATTTGTATGTCCAATTCATTGAGCTTTTCTTTTTCTATGTAATTGATATGAGCATTTAGAATATGGATTTTCCCCTAAATACTCCTTTGGCTGCATCTCCAAAATTTTGGAATGTTGTATCATTGTTGGCATTCTCTTTAATAAGATTATTGATTGGTTCTATTATGATTTTCTTTCACCTACTCATTTTTTAGAATTGAGCTTTTAGTTTCCAATTGATTTTTAATCTATCTTTTCATGGACCTTACTTTTGGAATATAATTTTATTGCATTATAATTTTAAAAAGATGCATTTAATATGTCTGCATTTCTCTATTGATTGTGAGGTATTTATGCCCTAATTCATAGCCAATTTTTATATAGGTGCCACATACCACCGAGAAAAAAAGATACATTCCTTTCTATTCCAATTCAATTATCTCCAGAGGTCCCTCATTTCTAACTTCTCTAAAATTCTATTCAACTTCTTACCTTATTTCTCATTTATTTTTGGTTGGATTTGTCAAGTACTGAAAGGGGAAAATTTTGGTCCCCAAGTATTACAATTTTAATGTCTATTTCCTCCTCCAATTCATTTAAACTCTCCTTTAAACATTTGGATGCTATACCATTTGGTGCATGTATGTTTATTATTATATTACTTTATTGTCTATTGTACCTTTTAGCATGATGTAGTTTCCTTCCTTATCACTTAATTAGATCATTATTTTTTATTTTTGCCTTCCTTGAGATCATAATTGCTACTCCTGCTTTTTTTTTACTTCAGCTGAAACATAATGGATTCTTTCCATGCTTCAAATTTGTTTCTTATAAACAGCATATTGTAGGATTTTTGTTTTTAAGCCCTTTTGCTACCTACTTCTGTGTAGTTATCCCATTCACATGCCTAGTTGTGATTATTAACTTTATTTCCCTCCATCCTATTTCCCCTATTTATCATTCTCTCTCTCTCTCTCTCTGCTGTGAAGTTCTGCACATCTGGCAAACCAAGCTGGCAGAAGGGCCCCATAGAAGCGGTGCAGCAAGGTCCTGCGATTCTGGCACAGGAAGTTTGAGACAGTGTCTTTTTCACCCCAGAAGCAAAGTCCAATTTTAACATAAAATTAAATGGCCTAAAATAGGCCAGAAAATGAGCAAACAAACATTATGTAATGATTTACAGGGTTACACAGCAAAATCTCAAGTAAACTTGGTGTGCCTTTTTCTGTGTTTTGAAATAAAGAAATCTCTGACATCAGCTTGATATTATATCACTTGGACCTGCCCTTTTGAAACCTCCTTAACCATAAAGACATGCCATTCTAGGAATTTTGGAGTGGTTACAACAGTTCTGACTAAATCAATTTGCCTTTTAGATTAAGTAAGTTTTCTAAAGAATGAGGGTGGTGGTTAAATTTACAAGTACTGAGGTACAAGTCTCAAAAGAAGGGTGGAGGCAGAATTTACGAGAATAGAACCCTGACCCAAGTGAACAGAAGTTACATGAATCACATGAATATAATTGTGACTCAAGTAAATGGAAGTAACCTGAGTAGACTTTCAAGGGGAAGGAACAACAAAGAACATTAAATCAAGCTTGATTAAGTTTTAATGTAATTAAAATCAATTTTCAATTTCACACCATAATCCTCTCTATTTCTTGTTTGGTCATAAACTCTTCCCTTACTCATAGATCTGAGAGTAATCATTTTTTCAAGGCCCCCTAATTTACTTACAATATAATCCTTTATGTTTAAATCCTTTATATATTTTGACCTTATATTTGTATACATTGGTATGACATGTTGGTAAACCTGCTTTCCAGTTTTCCCAGTAATTTTTGTAAGATGGTTAGTTCTAACTCCAAAAGTTTTAATCTTTGGATTTACCAAACAATAGATTACTATCTTCATTTACTACTGTGTATTGTGAGCCTCATCTACTGCACTGATCCACCACTCTATTTCTTAGACATTATTAGATTGATTTGATGATTGTCATTTTATAATAAAGGCTTAAAACCAGAACTGCTATACTGTCTTCCTTAACTTTTTTCCTATATTGATTCTTTTGATATTCTTGATGTTTTAATTTTCAAGATGAATTTTTTTATTATTTTTTCTAGCTCTATAAAATAATTCTTTGGCAGTTTGTTTGGGTATGGTACTGAATAAATAAATGGACCTAGGCAGAATTGTCATTTTCATCATATTGACTTGGTCTACCCATGAGCAATTAATATTTCTCTAATTGTTTAGATCTATTTCTATTTGTGTGGAAATCATTTTGTAATTGTGTTCACCTAATCCCTGGATTTGTCTTAGCAAGCAGATTTCCAAGTATTTTATGTTGTCTGAAATTTTTTTAGATGAAATTTCTTTTTCTATCTCTTCTTGATGGATTTTGTTAATAGTATAGAGGGATGTTAGTGATTTATGGGGTTTTATTTTATATCCTGCAACTTTGATCAAGTTGTTAATTGCTTCATCTATTTCTTTTTAGTTAAGTCTCCAGGATTCTTTAAATATACTATAATATCATCTGAAAAAAGATATAGTTTTGTTTCCACATTGCTTATTTTTAATCACTTCAATTTCTTTTTCTTTTTGCTATAGCCAGCATTAATATTATAATATTAAATAATAGTGATGATAATGGACATCCTTGCTTCATTCCTTATCTTATTTGGAAGGCATATATAATGCTTTCAGTTTTAGATAATTACTACCTATTATTTTAAGGAATGCTCCATTGATTCCTATGCTTTCTAGTGATTTTTAATAGAAATGAGTATTGCATTTTGTCAAAAGCTTTTCCCTCATCTTTTTGAAATTATCATATGATTTTTGTTATTGTTATTGATATTATAAATCATGCTGAAAGCTTTCCTAATATTGAATCAGTGGTATAAATTCTTGGTATGCCTCAGCTGGTGATAGTATATGATCTTTGTGATATTTTGTTGTAATTTCCTTGCTAATATTTCATTTAATTTTTTTCTGAATTGATATTCATTAAAGAAATTTGTCTATAGTTTCCTTTTTCAGTTTTTTCTCTCCTTGGTTTAGGTAAAAAAACCATATTTGTGTCATAAAATGAATTTGGTAGGACTCCTTCTTTGCTTGTTTTTCCAAATAATTTATATAGATTTTGCATTAATTGTTCTTTAAATATTTGATAGAATTGACTTGTGAATCTATTTGATCCTGGTAGTTTTTCTTAGGGAATTCACTGATATTCACTTTCTTTTTTTCCAAGACAGTTTAGTTAAGTATTCTATTTTCTCTTTTGTTGATCTAGGAAGTTTATTTTTTTTAAATATTGATTCATTTCACTTAAGTTGTCAGTTTTACTTCCTCATAATTGGGCAAAATAACTCTTAATCATTGTTTTAATTTTACCTTTTTCATTTTTAATAGTGGTAATTTGCTTTTGTTTTTTTCTTCTGTTTCAAATCAAATTAACCAATAATTTATCCTCCCTTGGGACTAGAAACTATTGTTCCAAAGTATCTCTGATTCCTTGGGTCCAAAAGTGATATTGCCTCCTCAGGGCTTTCACCACCACTTAACCAAAAATGCTCCTTTCCACCCTTAAACAGTGACCCAGAAGTAAGTGTAGGCAATGGTATGGTCAAATAACATCTGGTCCTCCTTCCAGTGTTAGCACAGAGACACTCTGTAATCTCTTTCTGACCAGTTGCAAGGTTCCCTTATCATATCTGGCTTAGGAGCTCCCAAATTTACTATTGCTTTTATCATCACCACCTAGTTCTAGGTGGTTTCATCTAGTGTTTCATCCAAATGGGTTCCTGAGGAGCCTTTTCTCACATTTTACAGATTTCTATTTCTGACTATCCATTTTGCCTTGGACAAGAAGAATATTTCACTCTGACATTTTTTGGCTCTTCAACTCCAGAATTTTATTTGAGAAATTATTTTATAAATGTTCAAAGGGTAATGTTGGGTATACTCAGCTTTCTCTACTCTGCTTTCTCAGCTACACCCTTAGGAGTCCCAAGTTTGGAAGTTTTGATCAAGTTTTCTTTATCTCTATAGGGAACTAATAATATAGCTTAAGTTTTAGAAGTGAGAGGACTCTTTCCGCTGCTCTTTATACATCATAGATAAGGTTCACTGTACATTGTTAAAATAGATGCTGCATCTCACTTTAACTTACTTCTGTTGTGGTTATTGAGAAAGTAGGATAATTACTTGTTTCTGTATGAGCACACAATACAGGACCCATATAATTTCATATCCATCTTTCAACAATCTTGTCCTCCTAGGACACAGAGGTAATGTGGAACATTTAAAAGGACACTAAGGGTACAAAGTCTATAATGCAATCATTATGAATCATTAGTGTTTTAAAAGGTATATGTAACATTCAAAATAAATTATGATGTATAAAAGAAAAAAAAGAAAAAGGTTTACCTCTTTAAGAAATCTTCTTTAAAAATGCCCTGGTTGGATGCTGTCAAAAACCCAGAATGATTTGCATAAATTGATGCAGAGTGAAATGAGCAGAACCAGGAAAACATTGTACACAGTACCTGTAATATCTTATGATGATCAACTGTGAATGACTTAGCTATTCTCAGTCATACAATGATCTAAGATAATTCTGAAAGACTTTTGATAAAAATGTTATCCATCTCCAGAGAAGGAATTGAAGAAATATGCATGCAGATATTAGTTATTTTTTAACTTTTTTTATTTCTCTTGGGTTTTTTTGGGGGGGGGTTGAATTTTCTTTCACATGACAGATATGGAAATATGTATTGCAAGACTGCACATGTATAATGTATATCAAATTGCTTGCCCTTTCAATGAAGGTGGGTGAGAGGAAGGGTCAGAATGAAAGAATGTGAAATTCATTTTCTTTAAATGTTAAATTTGTTTAAGTAATTGGGGAAAAATACTAAATAAAGAGGCTAAAAAAGGAATAGCCCTGCTTAGAAACTGCTTAGAATTAATAGTCATCATGGCCTATTTATTACATCAAAATCTTCATAGATGGGAAGACTAAAACCTAAAAGCAGGAACATAATTCATCTGTAAGAATAAAAGGTCAAGAATATGAAGAGAACTGATTAAAAAATAATACAAAAGAAGATGGCCTAGCAAATCTCAAACTCTAAATCTTTAAATTATTTCTGCTTAGAGAAACGCAAACTAAAACAACTCTGAGTTACCACCTCACACCTATTAGATTGGCTAATATGACAAAAAAAAGGAAAATTATAAATATTGGAGAGGATGTGGGTAAATTGGGACACTGATGCACTGTTGGTGGAGTTGTGAACTAGTCCAACTATCCTGAAGAGTAATACCACTATTAGGTGTGTATACCAAAGAGATCATAAAAAAGGGAAAAGGATCCTTTTGCAAAATATCTATAGGAGTCCCTCTCATGCTGACAAATATTGGAAATAGAGGGGATGAGCATCATTTAGGGAATGGTTGAACAAGCTGTGGTATATGAATGTGATGGAATATTATTTTTTTTCTTTTTCTTTTTTAAATTAATTTATTTATTTTTTGTTTTCAACATTCACTTCACTTCCACAAGATTTTGAGTTCCAAATTTTCTCCCCATCTTACCCCTCCCCTCACCCCAAGATGGCATGCATTCTGAGTACCCCTTCTCTTAATCTGTCTTACCTTTTATATCTCCCCACCACTTCTCTTATTCCCTGTCCCTTCAATTTTCATGTAGGGCAGGATAGATTTTTATACTCCATTTCCTGTATATCTTATTTCCCAGCTGCATGTGAAAATATTTTTTTAACTTTTATTTTTAAAATTTTGGATTCCAAATTTTCTCCTTTCCTCCCTTCCTACCCACCCTCATTGAGAAGGGAATCAACTAGATACAGGTTGTACATATGTAGTCATGCAAAATATGTCCATAGTAGTCATGTTGTGAACAACTAAGTATATTTCCCTTCATCTAATCCTGCCCCCATTATTCTATTGTCTCTTTTGACCCTTTCCCTCTTTAGAAGTGATTGCTTCTGATTACCTCCTCCACCAATCTGCACTCCCCTCTATCATCCTCCTGCTCTCTTGTCCCCTTCCCTCCATATTTTCCTCCACTGTAAAAGCCTTTTCTTGTCTGTTTCATGTGACATAATTTACCCCAATCTATCTCTCCCTTTCTCCTTCTCTAAATATAATACTTTCTCACCCCTTAATTTTATTCTCCAGATATCACTCCTTCATCTTCAACTCACCCTGTGGCCCTTATCTATCTATCTATCTATCTGCATACATATTTTTTTTTCTCCAACAACTCTAATACTGACAAAGGACTCGTGAGTTACCAATATCATCTTTCCATGCAGAATGTAAACAGTTCAACCTTAATAAGTCTCTTATGATGTGTCTTTCCTGTTTTCTTCTTCATGTTTCACTTGGGTCTTTTATCTGAAAGTCAAATTTTCTATTCAATTCTGGTCTTTTCAGCAAGAATGCTTGAAAGTCCTTTATTTCACTGAATGTCCAATTTTCCCCTGAAGGATTATGCTCAGTTTTGCTGGGTGGGTGATTCTTGGTTGTAACCCTATCTCCTTTGCCCTTCTGAATGTTATAATATAAGCCCTGTGGTCCCTTAATGTAGAAGCTTCTAAATCTTGTGTTATCCTGATTGTATTTCCACAATACTTGAATTGTTTCTTTCTGGTTGCTTGCAATATTTTCTTCTTGACCTGGGAACTCTGGAATTTGTCTACAATATTCCTAGGAGTTTTCCTTTGGAGATCTCTTTCAGGATGTGATTGGTACAGTCTTTCCAGTTCTATTTTGCCCTCTGGTTCTAAAATACCAGGGCAATTTTCATTGTTAATTTCTTGAAAGATAATGTCTAGGCTCTTTTTTTGATCATGGCTTTCAGATAGTCCAACAATTTTTAAATTCTCTCTCCTATATCTATTTTCCAGGTCAGTTGTTTTTTCAATGAGATATTTCACATTGTTTTCTATTTTGTCATTCTTTTAGATTTTACAATGTCTTGATTTCTCATAAAGTCATTAGCTTCCAATTGCGCCATTGTAATTTTTAAGGAAGCATTTTCTTCAGTAAGCTTTTGGACTTCTTTTTCCATATGGCCAATTTGCTTTTTAAGACATTCTCCTCCTCATTGGCTTTTTGGATCTCTTTTACCATTTGAGTTAGGCTATTTTTAAGGTGTTATTTTCTTCAGTAGTTTTTTTGGTCTCCTTTAGAAAGCTGTTGACTTGGCTTTCATGATTTTCTTGCATCACTCTCAGTTTTTCCTCCACTTTTCTTACTTGCTTCTCAAAATCCTTTTTAGAGCTCTTCCAAGGCCTGGGACCAATTCATGTTTTTCTTGGAGGCTTTGGATGTAGGAGCTTTGACTTTGTTGTCTTCTTCTGGTTGTATGTTTTCATCTTCTTTGTCACAAAAATAAGATTCTATGGTCTGACTCTATTTTGCACTGCTTGCTCATGATCCCTGCTAATTACTTGAGTTATAAACCCTTTGTTAAGCTAGGTGTCTGCATCCAGTGTGGAGAATGTATTGTTCCAATCTTCAGGGGTTTTGTGCAGCTGTTTTCAGAGATACTTCTAGGGTCCTGTAAATTTTAGTTCTTCCAAGGTGCTATGATCAATGGTGAGGTGTTTACTCCTTTCCTGGCCCGTGCTCTGGTCTATGAAACCAAAAGCACTCTTTTCTGTCTTGGCGCTGTGAGGAGGATTTTCTCTCCACAGTCAGTAAAAGCTCCAACATGCCAGAGCTCCTCCTTGCTCCAGGATTTCCACCCAGAACTGTGACCCAGATCCAACTATGGGCAAAGCAAGAGAGTCCTGCACCAGTAAAGACATCCCTGCAATACCCCTATGATCAGCCACAGGATTTCCCCTCAGTGGGCCAGAAGTTCCAGAGGCAGCAGCTGCCCTGGGGACATGCTTAGGCCTGGGGCTGGGAACCCACGCTTCTCTCTCACTGCAGACACAGACTTTTCCTACTGACCTTCTAAGTTTTCTTTGGCCTTCATGGGTTGAGAAGTCTGGAAACTGCCACAGCTGCCTCTGATTCAGTCCTTTGATGCTTGCTCCAGGTTCTCTGAGGCCTATGCACCCATGCTGAACTGCGCTCCTTTCCCAGTCTGGTGCAATATACCTTTCCCATCAACTATCCAGGTTGTCTTGGGTTGGAAATTTGTTACACTCTGTCTTTTTGTGGGTTTTGCTGCTTTAGAATTTGTTTAGAGTGATTTTTTACAGGTATTTGGAGGGGTTTGGGGGAGAGTTCAAACAAGTCACTGCTTTTACTCTGCCATCTTGGCTTCACCCACAATGGAATATTATTATGTAAAAAGAAATGATGAACAGGGAGATTTCAGAAAATTCTTGGGGAAAGACTTGTATGAACAGAAATAAAGTAAAATGAGCAGAACAAGGAAAACATTGTATACAGTATTAGCCACAGTGTGTGATGTTCAAGTATGAATCACGCAGCTCTCCTCAGCAACACAATGATCCAAGACAAGTGCAAAGGGCTCACAAAAGAAAACGCTATCCAACTTTAGATAAACAATTGGTGGATTTTGAATGCAGATTGAAGCATATATTTTCACTTACTTTATTCTTTCTTGTGTTTTTTTGTCTTTTTTTTCTTTAACAACTGTGACTATCATGGAAATAGTTTTTTTACATGATAGTGCATGTAAAAACTACATCAAACTTCCTACTATTTTAAGAAGAGGGGAGAGGAGGGAGGGAGAAAAATTTGGAGCTCAAAATCTGGTAAAAATTAATGTCATAATTTTTATTGATATGTAACTGTGGGGAAAAGTAAAATACTATATAAATAAACATTAGAGAACAAAGGAATAAAGGAGCTTTCCTAAAAATGATAAGTTGTATCTATCTAAAAACATCAGCAAGCATTATCTGTGATGGAGATAAGCTAGAAGCCTTCCCAATAAGATCATAGGTGAAACAAAGATGCCTGCTATCACCACTATAATAAAATATTGTCCCAGAAATTTAGCTTTATTCATAAAAGAAGAAAAAGAAATGGAAGGAATTAGAATAGACAATGAAGAAACAAAACTATCATTTTGCAAATGATATGATTGTATACTTAAAGAATCCTAAAGAATGAACTAAAAAACTACTTGAAGTAATTAATAACTTTAGCAAAGTTGTAGAATATAAAATAAATCCACAAAAATTATCATCAAAGATATAAAGATAGATATAGATACATAGATATAGATATAGGGCTGATGCAATGTGAAATGAGCAGACATATCTATGTCTATCTACCTATATCTCTAGATCTATATCTATTTATCATCCATCTATACCAAACAAAGTCCAGTAGAAAGAGATAGAAAGAGAAATTCCACTTAAAACAACTATAGACAATATAAAATATTTGGGAATCTCATTGTCAAGACAATCATAGGAACCATATAAGCACAATCACAATACACTATTCACACAAATAAAGTCAGATCTAAATAACTGGAAAAAATATCAATTCCTCATGGGTATGCAAAGCTAATACAATAAAAAAAGACAAATCAATCAAAATCAACTTATTTTTTCATTGCCATAGCCACCAAACAACCAAAAGTATTTTATAGGGCTAGAAAAACAATAATAAAATTCATCTGGAAGAACCAAAGGTCAAAAATATTAAAGAAATAAATAAAAAAAGAATGAAAGAAAGTGGTCTAGCTGTACCAGATCCAAAACTGTATTATAAAACATCAATCATCAAACTATTTGGTACTGGCTAAGAAATAGAGTGTTGGATCACTGGAATAAGTTAAGTAAACAAGACAACAGCACCCTTGACTATTGTAATCTATTGTTTGATAAACCTAAAGACTCCAGCTTCTGGGATAACAACTCACTAATTGACAAAAACTCCTGGGAAAATTGGAAAATAGTATGGCAGAAATTAGGCATAGACCAGTGTCTTAGAGTGTATAGCAAGATAAGGTCAAAATGGGTATATGATTTGGATATAAAGGCTGATATTAGAAGCAAATTAGGAGAGGAAGGAAAGTTTACCTGTTAGATCTGTGGAGAAGGGAAGAATTTATGACCAAACAAGAGATAGAGAATATTATAAAATGCAAAATAGATAATTTTGATCATGTTAAATTAAAAAAAAGTTTTGTGCAAACAAAATCAATATAACCAAGATTATAAGGAAAGCAGAAAGATAAGAAACAATTTTTTACAATAAGTGTTTCTGATAAATACATCTTTTCTCAAATATTGTAGTGAATTTAGTCAATTTCATAAGAATGAAATTCATTACCCAATTGAGAAATGATCAAAAGATATGCACAGACAGTTTTTGGGGAAAAGTAATTAAAGCTATCTATAATCATATTGATTAGAGAAATGCAAATTAAAATAACTCTTTTGTACCATCTCACTCCTATCAGAATAGCTAATATGACAGAAAAGGAAACTGAATGTTGGAAAAGATGTGGGAAAATTTGAACACTAATGCATTGTTGTTGGTGTTGTGAACTGATCTACCTATCCTGGAGAGCAATTTGGAACTATGCCCAAAATGAAATCAAATTGTGCATACTCTTTGATCCATCAATACCCCTTCTAGGTCTGTATCCCAAAGAGATGATAAAAAAGGAAAAAGACTCACATGTGCAAAAATCTTAATGGCAGCTCTTTTTCTGGTGGCAAAGAATTGGAAATTGAGGAGATGTCCATCAATTGTGGATTGGCTGAATAATTTGTGATATATGAATATAATGGAATACTATTATCTTATAAGAAATGATTAGCAGGCAGGTTTCAGAAAAACCTGAAAAGACTTAGATGAACTGGTGCTGAGTGAAGTGAGCAGAACTAGGAGAACACTGCATACAATAACAGCAATATTATGAGATCATCAGTAATGATTAACTTAGCTCTTCTCATTACTACAATGATCCAAGACAATTCCAAAAGACTCATGATGAAAACTGGTTTCCACATCCACAGAAAAGACTATGGTGTCTGAATGCTGCTACAAGCATACTCTTTTCAGGCTTTGTTTTTGGTGGCTTTTCTTTGTTGTTTTGTTTCTTTCACAACATGACTAATGTGGAAATATGTTTAAATGATTGCACATATATAATCTATATCAGATTGGTTGCCATGTTGGAGAGGGAAAGGGAAGGGAGGGAGGGAGAAAAAAATGAACTCAAAATCTTATAAAAATTAATGTTCAAAACTATCTTTACATGTAATTGGCAAAAATATAATGCGATTTACCAAAAAAAAAGGTTTAATGGCCCTCAAGTGTCCTTTATTAACTCATTTTGAGTCACACGTGCAGAAAGATATCTATTTACCTTGTTTAAGTCAACATGTCTTCTCACATGGTAGAAATGTAAAGAAAATAAATGTCACAGATTTGCTGGTTGTTTTGCAATTTGGATGTTCAGTTATCACCAAATTTTCTTTTTAAAAATTTCATGTTATGCATACTCTTAAGGATTTTATAAATATTGATCATTTTCATAGAAAGCAAGTTTCTTAAAGAGAAATAGTTATTTTTTTAATTATCAGGATCTGTAGGCTATATAAATCTGTATAGATCCTTGTTGATTTCCTTTCTCAGTCTCCTACCAACTTCCTGAATCTCAGCACCATCATGTGGAACTTTCTTAATTGTATTATTTCTCTATGGATTTTTATCAACTTTTTGACTCTTTCTTTGTAGTTTTCTAATCTATGTTCCCTCTACCCATCTGAAAATACTTACACATGAAATTATATTTCATCCCCTAAATCTATCAAGGTACATTTTAAAAGAAGAAATACTCTTCTGTAAATCTTTGTTGCTGGTCCTTCTAATTTCTTTTTCCTGCAGACAGCTATTTATATCTAACACCTTATTTTCATGATATTGTTGGTGTCCTAATTTAAAAAAAAAATCATGCCTGCAGGATCAAATGCCAGCTTCTCAAAATCCTGGATACCTTTAACCTACTTTTAACACTCTCTCTCCCACTATTTCCCTAATGAAACACACTCTTTCTGATGATGAGGTCTAGAATGAATACTTGATTTAAAATTATAACATCTGGCCTTGAGTCTTGGTTCATTGATTCTGAACCTGTTTTGTCATCTTATAAAGGTGATAATTAGACTTGTACTAACTACTTCATAGTGCTGTTGTGAGGAAAGTTGTTTGGAACTAGAAAATAATGTAAAATGTGACCACTATGCCAAACAGTATAGTATTAAGTATTTAACCAGATTAATTATTTAATCCCCCAAATGTTCATATGCAGTCCTTTATCTGTGTCTTTGCTCCTACTTTGATTCCAACATGGAATGTTGAGTTGTCCTCTATTATATTTACCCCCTAACCTAAATTTCTGTTATGCAGTAGCTCTAATTTAATCTCCTTCATGAAGTCAGCCTGGAAAATCCCAAAATTGGTAGTAATTTTCCTCTTCTCTGAACACATAACACTTGTTTTATGTTCAAATTATTTTCCATTTTAACCCATCCTGTCTTCCAACAGCTCTGGTATTGTAAACTTTTAAACTTTTATCTTGGTTTTATTTTTTTTGTGTGTACATATTCTGTGTCTGCATGTAGCTTTTAAGCTTTATTGGATCACTGCTCAGAGATTTTGTATTATCTTTAAACTTGTATCAAACTACGTATATATTGTTATTAAATCATGTCTCTTTCTTTATGAACCAATTTTGGGGATTCATGGTAGAGATACTGTAGTAGTTTGCCATTTCCTTTTCCAATTCATTTTACAGATGATGAAATGAGGCAAAAAAATGGTTAAATGACTTGCTCAGGGTCACACACTAAGTGTCTGAGGCCAAATTCAAATGCATGAAGATGTGTCTTCCTGATTCCAAGCCCAGTGCTCTATTTACTGCATTACCTAGTCAGTAAATAATATTTTTGTGAGAAACTCATAATTTTTTTTATGATTTGACACCCTCAAGAATTTTTTTTTGTCTCTGACACATTTTCTTTCAAAATCATATGCAAAGAGTTACTCTTCTTATATTGCTTCATATATAAACAGTTTATCTACCTCATGTGATTCTGCAATCCTTGAAGGCAGGAGCAGCATCTCATACAAATGGGTCAATTGAAGAAGAACTTATTTATTACTTGCTGTGTGTAAGACAGCATGCTAGCATAAGGAGATGAGGACCAAAGGGAAATACTGTTACCTTCAAGGTTATCTTGAAAAATGAGTAGACCCTTTCCATCCTCCAAAGTGCTAAGGACATGGTTGCTCATAAATATGCATCTAATTGAATAATTATATCCTTTTACATTCTGAAAAAAAACACTAAAATATTGATGTGGGGGAAGAAAAAAAAATCACTGAAAATTCCTACAAGAAAAAGTGGCAGCTGAATTCTGGAAAAGTAATATAGTACCCTGAAAAACATTTTTGAAAGCCTGACAAGTGTGAATAATGTGTCAAATGCATAAACTTCTAGGAATGTAGGACATAGAGATTTAATTTAAACATGTAATGATTATAATGGTGAAATTATATGCATAACTTTTAAAAGTAGTTTGTTTATAAATTAGTGGCAAAGCAAATATAGTTTCTATGGTTACCCCCCAAAATTTCACAACTTAACACTGATGTCACTTTTTTTTGTTTCACAAGAAGTTATGAGCATGATGAGACTTATTTTTAATGTTCTTTCCACCATAAAACCATTCCACCAAAGAACATTTCATTTGAAAAAGAAAAACCAGAAGGTGTGTTCAAAATAATTTCACATATTTGTGCATCAGAATAAAGTCTTGTAAGGAAGTCATTTTGTTCATTGACTATGAAAACAAAACAGAACTTTTGTAGAAAGTACATTCCACTAAGAATATACTTTCAAGCCCATTTACATTTAAAGGAGGTTTTCCTTCTGACAGTATCCTCTTCTGCATTTGAGAGGGGAGATTTTTTCCTATTGGAAGAAACATTTTAGCAGCCAAGAATAAATTGCAAAGCTGTACTCAAATAGCTGTCTTTCCAATCACAATAAAAGTCATTTTGTTAGGGTTTTCAAATAACCAGGGTTTTGGGAAAACTTCATAGAGAAAGAAAAGTAAATCTATGAAGCTTAATATAATGATATTTTAGATGAAATTGTTCAGCATAAAGTGTATTTTCAGCAAAAGCTTTAATGCATGAATATTTTTATTTAGTTTTCATTTTCTGTGTAAGCCTATCTTAGGCAGCTGTACATTATCCACATTAGTCATTTTAATAAATGTTCTTAGAGCTATATTTTAAAAGGTGTTATTTTTCTGCTTACTTAAAATAGATGCAAAATCATATTGTAATATGGATGCCTATGATTTAAAACACACACAGAAACACACATACAGTTTTGCCCATAATAAAGACATACTCTAAAAAAAGGTAAACTCTTTCATAAAAATATGTAATTATCTAAGATGTAATAGCTGGAACTGTTGAAATTTTCTTTATATCTAAGATCATGGACTTAAGCATATCAATCCAGTAACGGTAAAGTTTTTGCTATATGCTATCATAATCATTACTGTCATCATCATCATCATCATGATCATTATAAATTTCATCTTTTTTATTACTTTTGTTGGCCTGGGCCTATGATTTTATTGATATAAGGAACTGTAAGTAAGAAAAGTCCCTGTACCAGTATAGATTGGTCATTGCTCTAGGATTCATAGTCAGAAAATTTCTGGAATCAATAAGTTGACAGCCTTTGAGGGAAATGAGTCAACTTTCTGTTTAAAAGTCACCTTCTCTTATCATCATTGCTTAATTTACTCTTTTTGTAGTGGTCCATATTCATGAGGTTTCTTCCTTTTTTCTGTTAAAAAGTAATGCTAATATAAACTCTGATTCATTTATAACCACTCAATGGAATAAATTCCCAAAGGGAGCTTCCTTCATACTCTCTCTTCAGCTGACCACAATTTCCCCCTCAATTTTTTCTTGGACAAATTAATTTCATAAAAACCAATAATGCAGAACTCTGGGAGCCAAGATATCAGAGTAAGTAGTAAATTACTGTAACACTCCCATATTGACCTCTGAAAAACCAGAAAATAGTGCCCCAGGAAAAATCCAGCAACAGCTGAGCCAGCAGAAAGACAGGGTGAATCAGTCTTTTAGCTTGAGAAAACTTGGAAGATTGGCAAGAAAGGTTCATTTCACTCATGTAAAAGAGGAGTACATTTCAGGACAGGAAGCTTCCCAGCAAGCCAGCAGAAAGCCCCACCTCTGCAAACAAGGAGGAGATCCTGAGCCCCAGGGTGGTAGAACAGGTAAACGCCAACACCAGGACCCCTTCATGTGCCTTAGCATAGCCCGGTGAACTGGCAGACTCCAGCTCCAAGGACTACCATGTGCGCTGGTGAAGCCCCAGATGGGCAAGCATAATCCAGTGGCTGGAACTCCACATGCTTCAGCACAACCTAGGTCAGTCAGGAAGCCTCCAGTGGCCAGACCTTGATATAATTCAGTGCAGCCCTGGGGAAATGCAGAAAAAAACCTCACCTAGCCTCAGTACATAGTAGACAACACCACTAGAATGCCAGCTCAGCATCAGGCCAAATGTCAGACCCCTACAGGCTCCAGCTGCCTGCACCTGAGGTTGCAGCACATAAAGCCAGTGACCAGATCCCTGGCCCCAAGCACAGGAAGTTTGGGAAAATGCCCCCTGTGCTCCAAGAGGAAGGTCAATATTAATTTGCTATGCTGACAGGGAAAATCAAACTCAAATTCAGGCGAGAGCAACATTTTCAATATATCTACATCTGAAACCTCAAAAGGGAATATGAATCAGTCTCAAGCCTAAAAAGCCTTCTTGGAAGAAATCAAGAAGGACTTTAAAAGCCAAATTAAAAAGTCAGAAGAAAAATTTGGAAAACAATTGAGGGCTAATGCAAGAAAGAGTCAATAGCTTGGAAAAGTAAGGACAAAAATTGATTAAAGAAAACAATTCTTTAAAAAATACAATTAGTCAAATGAAAAAAAAGCCACTGAGGAAAACAACTCCTTAAGAATTAGAGTTGGCCAAATGGGAAAGGAGGTACAAAAGCTAATTGAAGGATGTAATTCCTTAAAAATTAGGATTGGGCAAGTGGAAGCTAATGACTCTACGAGACATCATGAGTCAGTCAAACAAAATCAAAAGAATGAAAAAAAATAGAAGAAAATGTAAAATACCTCATGGGAAAACCACTGACCTGGAAAATAGATCTAGGAGAGGTAATTTAATAAATAATGGACTACCTGAAAGAAATGGCCAAAAAAAAAAGGGGCCTGAACAGCAGCTTCAAGAAATAGTCATTGGAAGAATCCACCAATCATCTCCTGAAAGAGATTCCAAAATTAAAACTCCAATGAATATTATAACCAAATTCCAGAATTATCAGGTAAAGGAGGAAATACTGCAAGCACATGGAAAGGAATAATTTAAATATTGTGGAACCACAGTCAGGATTATGCAGGTTCTGGCAGCTTCTACACTAAAGGATTTGAAAGCATGGAATATGATATTCTAAAAGACAAAGAAACTTGGATTACAACCAAGAATCAACTACCCAGCAAAATTGAGGATAATCTTTTAGGGGAGGAGATGGGTATTCAATGAAATAAGGGACTTCCAAACTTTTCTGATTGAAAAAGAAAACAGAGGTAAAGAGAAAATTTGATCCTCAAATACAAGACTAAAGAGAAACATAAAAAGGTAAAAGGACAGAAAAATATTATTAAATAAGATTAAACTGTTTACATCTCTACACAAGAAAATGATACTTGTAACTCTTGAGAACAGAATCTTTCTTATGACATTTAGAAGGGGAATACATGGAAAGAGGGTGTGGGTATAAGTTGACTTTGATGTGATGATGCAAAAATAACTAAGGGGTGAAGAAAAAGATTGCACTGGCAAAAAAGGAGTAAATTGCATCACATGAAGAGGCCTATTAGAGCAGAGTGAAAGAAGGAATATGGGAAAAGGACTCACATGTCCTTTACATTTATAGTAGCTTTTTTTGTGTTGGCAAAGAATTGGAAATTGAAGGGATGCCCATTAATTGGGAAGTGGCTGAACAAGTTATAGCACATGAATGTAATGGAATACTACTGTGCTATAAGAAATGATGAGCAGGTAGAATTAAAAAAAAACTTGGAAAGACTTTCATGAACTGATGCAGAGTGAAATGAGCAGAACCAGAACATTGTAAACAGTAACATCCATATCATAGGAAGATTGACTTTGATAGACTTGCCTTTTCATAGCAAGGCAAGAATCTAAGACAACTACAAAAGATCTGTGATGGAAATTGCTATCCACAGCCAGAGGAAGAAATGTGAAGGCTGAATGCAGATGGAAGCATACTATTTACTCTCCTTTTCCTTTGTTGTTTTGTTTTCTTGCTTCATTCCTGTGGTTCCTCCCATTAGATCTGATTGTTCTTTACATCATGACTAATAGGAAAATATACTTAACATGAATGTATATGTAGAGCCTCTATCAGATTGTACACAGTCTTGGGTAGGGGGAAGAAATGGGAGTGGGAGAAAATTTAAAACTCAAAATCTTATGGAAGTGGGAAAATTAAAAATAAACTAACTAACTAAATAAATAAATAATAAAAATAAATAAATTAAGAAGTAGAAAAAAAGAAAAAAGAAAGAAGGAGTAGTGTGAGTATTGTTTGAACCTTAGTCTCTTCATATTTGGCTCAAAGAAAGGGCAACATACACTCTCAGTTGAGTATAGAAATCTATCTTACCCTATATGAAGCAGAAGGGGAAAGGGAAAGGAAAAGGGAATAGGGTAGATAAAAGGAAAGGCAGATTGAGGGAGGTGGTGGTCAGAAGCAAAACACTGATGAGGAGGGAAAGGGGAAAAGAGAGAGAAAAAGCATAAATGGGGAGAAATAGGAAGGAGAGAAAGACACAGTTAGTAATCATAACCGTGAAAGTTAATGGGATGAACTCTCCCATAAAACAGAAGCAGATAGCAGAGTGAATTAAAAGTATAATCCTTCAATATGTTGTTTAGAAGAAACACATTTGAAAAAGAGAGATACACAGAGAGGAAAGGTAAAAGGTTGGAGCAGAATACATTATGTTTCAGCTGAAGAATGAAAAAACAGGGGGAGCAATCCTGATGTCAGACAAAGCAAAAACAAAGATAGATCTAATTGAGAAGATAAAGAATGAAGCTACCTTCTGCTAAAAGGTACCATAGATAATGAAGTAATATCAATATTAAACATATATGCACCAAGTGGTATAGCATCCAAATTCTTAGAGGAGAAGTTAAATGATTTACAGGTAGAAATAGTAAAATTATACCAGTGGAGGACCTCAGCCTCTCCCTCTCAGAATGAGATGAATCTAACCACAAAATAAACAAGAAAGTAGTAAAGGAGATAAATAGAATTTTAGAAAAGTTAGAAATGGGAACTCTCAGGAGAAAATTGAATGAGGATAGAAAGGAATATACTTTTTTGTCAGTGGTACATGGCACCTACACAAAAATTGACCATGTATTCAGGCATAAAAACCACACAATCCAATGCAGAAAGTGAGAAACATTAAATGCATCCTTTTCAGATCATGATGCAATAAAAATTACATGTATTGAAGACCATGGAAAGATAGACTAAAAGTTAATTGGAAACTAAATAATCTAATCTTAAAAATGAATGGGTCAAACAATAAATCATAAAAACAGTCAGTAACTGCATCCAAGAGAATGACAATAATAAGAAACATACCAAAACTTATGGGATGCAGTCAAAGCAGTTCATGGGGAAAATTTTATGTCTCTAAATGTTTACATAAATAAAATAGATTCAGAAAGAGATCAAGGAATTGGGCATGCAAATAACAAAGCTAGAAAAAGGACAAATTAAAAATCTCTAATTAAATATCAAATTAGAAATTCAGAAAATCAATGGAGAGTTTAATAAAATTGAAATTAAGAGAAAATATTGAACTAATAAATAAAACTAAGAACTAGTTGTATGGAGAAAATGAAGAAAATAGATGATATTTTCATTAATTTGATTAAAAAAAGAAAGAAGAAAGCCAAATTACCAGTATCATAAATGAAAAGAGTGAATTCACCACCAATGAAGAGGGAATGAAAACAATAATTAGGAGTTATTTTGCCCAATTATATGCCAATAAATCTGACAATCAAAGTAAAAAGGATGAGTATTTACAAAAAAAATGTATAAATTGCCCAGACTAACATAAGAGGAAATAAAATACTTAAATAATCCCATTTCAGAAAAAGAAATTGCACAAGCCATCAATGAATTCCCTAAGAAAATATCTCCAGGGCTAGATGGATTTATAAGTGAATTCCACTAAACATTTAAGGAACAATTAATTCCAATATTATATAAACTATTTTAAAAAAAATAGGTGGAGTCCTACTAAATCCTTTTTTATGATACAAATATGGTACTAATACCTAAAACCGTAAGAATCAAAACAGAGGAGGAAAAAAGCTATAGACCAATTTCCCTAATAAATATAGATACAAAAATTTTAAATAATTTTTTAGAAAAGAAATTTCAGCTACTTATAAGAACAATACACTATGACCAGGTAGGATTTATACCAGGAATTCAGTGCTGGTTCAATATTAAGAAAAGTATCAGCATAATTGAACATATCAACAACAAAGCTAACAGAAATGACATGATCATCTCAACAGATGCAGAAAAAGCTTTTGACAAAATCCAAAACCCATTCTTCTTAAAAATACTACAGAGCATAGGAATAAATTAAATCTTCCTTAAAATGATCAGTAACATATATCTAAAACCAACAACAAGGACTATATATAATGGGAATAAGCTAGAAGAATTTCCAATAAGATTGGGGGTAAAACAAGGACATCCATTATCATCACTGTTATTCAATATTGTACTAGTAAAGTTAGCTTTAGCAATGAGGAAAAATAAATGGAAGGAAATAGAATAGGCAAAGAAGAAACAAAGTATCACACTTTGCAGATGATATGATGGTATACTTAGAGAATTCTAGAGAATCAACTAAAACAACTACTTGAAATAATTAAATTTTTAGCAAAGTAGCAGGATACAAAATAAACTCAAAAAATCATTGGCATTTCTACATATTACTAACAAAGCCCAAAAGCAAGACATAGATAAATTCCATTTAAAGTAACGACAGTTCCAGATGGGTTTACAAGTGAATTATTTTACCAAACATTTAAATAACAATTCCAATACTAAATAAGCTTTTTGGAAAAGTTGGTGAGCGAGTCCTACCAAATTATTTTTATGGCAGAAATATGTTGCTAATATCTAAACCAGGAAGAGCAAAAACATATTGAGAAAACTTTAGACCAATTTCCCTAATGAATACTGATGCAGAAATTTTAAATAAAATAATAGCAAAGAAACGACAGCAATTTATCTTGAAGATAATTCATTATAATCATGTGGGATTTTTGCTAGGAATGCAGAGCTGGTTCAATGTTAGGAAAACTATCTCCATACTTGGCCATATCAATAATATAACTAATAGAAATAATATGATTATCCCAATAGATGCTGGAAAAGCTTTTGATAAAATACAGCACTCATTGATATTTAAAATGAACAAATAGATGTGTTCCTTAAAATGATAAATAGTGGGGGCAGAGCCAAGATGGGGGAGTAAAAGCAGTGACTTGCTTGAACTCTCCCCCCAACCCTTCCAAATACCTATAAAAAATGGCTCTGAACAAATTCTAAAGCAGCATAACCCACAAGACAGAGGGAAACAAATTTCCAGCCAAAGACAGCCTAGATGATTGATCAGAAAAATATATCATGCCAGGCTGGGAAAGGAATGCTGTTCAGCATGGGTGTGCAGGCCACAGCAAATCTGGAGTAGGCCTCAGAGGACTGAATCACAGGCAGCTGTGGCAGTTTCTAGACTTCTCAACCCACGAATGCCAAAGACAACTTAGAAGGTCAGTGTGAAAAGTCTGTTTCTGTGATGATGAGAGAAAAGAGCAGGGTCCCAGGTCATACCCCAAGCTCAGCCCTGGGGCACCTATTGCCTCCTGAACTTCCAGCCCACAGACTGAGGGGGAATTGAGTGGCTGATCAGAGGGGGATTTCAGGGATCTCTCTGCTGGTGCAGAATTCTCTTGCTTTGCCAGTGCTTGGATGTGGGTCACAGTTCTGGGTGGTGGTCCTGGGGAAAGTAGGAGCACTGGCATGGTGGAGCTTGCAGTGGTTGCAGAGAGGAAACCCTCCTCACAGTTGCAAGACAGAAAAGAGTGCTCATAGACCAGAGCACAGGCCAGCAAAGGAGTAAACACCTCACCCCTTATCATACCACCTTGGAAGAACTGAAAATTTAAAGGTCCCTAGAAGTATCTCTGAAAACAACTGCACAAAACCCCTGAAGATTGGAACAATACATTCTCCACACTGGAAACAGTCTCACACCTTAATAATGAGTTTATAACTCAAGTAACTGGCCGGGATCATGAGTAAGCAGCACAAAAGGAGTCAGACTATATTATCTTACTTTGGTGACAAAGAAGATCAAAATATACAACCAGAAGAAGACAACAAAGTCAAAGCTCCTACATCCAAAGCCTCCAAGAAAAATATGAATTGGTCCCAGGTCATGGAAGAGCTCAAAAAGGATTTTGAGAAGCAAGTAAGAGAAGTAGAGGAAAAACTGAGAGTGATGTTAAAGGAGACCCCAAAAAATACTGAAGAAAATAACACCTTAAAAATAGCCTAACCCAAATGGTTAGATGTGCAAAAAGCCAATGAGGAGAAGAATGCTCTAATAAGCAAAACTGGCCAAAGGGAAAAGGAATTCCAAAAGGTTACTGAAGAAAATACTTCCTTAAAAATTGTAATGGAGAAATTAGAAGGTAAATGGAGAAATTTGACAAATCAAGGCACTGTAACACTAATGCAAAGGAATGGGAAAAAATAGAAGAGAATGTGAAACATCTCATTGGAAAAACAACTGACCTGGAAAATAGATCCAGGAGACAGAACTTAAAAATTATTGGACTATCTGAAAGCCATGTTCAAAAAAATAACCTAGACATCATCTTTCAAGAAATTATCAAGGAAATTGCCTTGATATTTTAGAACCAGAGGACAAAATAGAAATGGAAAGAATCCACCGATCACCTCCTGAAAGAGATCCCCAAAGGAAAACTCTGAGGAATATTGTAGCTAAATTCCAGAATTCCCAGGTCAAGGAGAAAATGTTGCAAGCAGCCAGAAAGAGACAATTCAAGTATTGTGGAAACACAATTAGGATAACGCAAGATTTAGCAGCTTCTACATTAAGGGACCGGAGGACATGGAGGATGTCATTCCAGAGGGCAAAGGAAATAGGACTACAACCAAGAATCACCTACCCAGCAAAACTGAGTATAATCCTTCAGGGTAAAAAATGGTCATTCAATGAAATAGGGGACTTTCATTCATTCCTGTGGAAAAGACCAGGGCTGAATAGAAAATTTGACTTTCAAGTACAAGACTCAAGTGAAGCATGTAAGAAGTAAACAGGAAAGAGAAATCATAAGAGTCTTATTAAGGTTGAACATTCCTGCTTGGAAAGATGACATTTGTAATTCATGAGTCCTTTGTCAGTGTTAGGGTAGTTGGAGGGAAAAAAAAACTTATATGTATAGATAGATAGATAGAGGGCATAGGGTGGGTTGAATATGAAGGGGTGATATCTGGAAAATAAAATTAAGGGGTGAGAGAGGATTATACTGGGAGAAGGAGAAAGGGAGAATTAGAATGGGGTAAAATATCTCACATGAAACAGACAAGAAAAGGCTTTTACAGTGGAGGGGAAATGGAGGAAAGTGAAAGGGAATGAGTGAATTTTATTCTCATAGGATTTGGCTTAAGTAGGGAATAACATACACAATGAGATATGGAAATCTATCTTACCCTACAGGAAAATAGTGGGGAAGGGATAAGAGAGAAAGGGATTGATAGAGGGGAGGGCAGATTGGTGGAGGGGATAATCAAAAGCAAACACTTCTGAGGTGGGACAGGGTCAAAAGAGAGAATATAATAAATGGGGAGTAGGACAGGATGAAGGGAAATCTACTTAGTTTTTCACAACAGGACTACTATGAAAGTGTTTTGCATGACTATACATCTATAGCCTGTATCTAGATGGTTTCTTTTTCAATGAGGGTGGGTGGAGAGGGAGAAAGGGAGAAAATTTGGAACCCGTTAGAAGACATTTGAAGATAATATATTTCAACATCTGTCAAAAAAATAAGTAGTATCTATCGAAAACCATTGGTGAGCATCATATGTAATGGGGATAAGCTGTAAGCTTTCCCAATGAGATCAGGGTGAAGGAAACAGAGTGGTGGAACAGTGTAATATATTAGGTACAAAAGATACATTAATCATTTTCTTTTTTCTGTCCTATTAACCAATCTAAAAGGAATGAGGAAGTACCTCAATTGTTTTAATTTACATTTCTCTAATCAACAGTGAGTTATAACATTTTTTAATATGGCTGTAGACAACTTTGGTTACTTCATATGAAAACTGTTCATATTTTTTGATCATTTATCAATTAAGGAATGGCTCTTAATTTTATAAGTTTGACTTGGTTCCCTATATGTTTGAGAAATGATGTCTTTATCAGAGAAACTTGCTTCATATTTTTTTCACAGTTACTATTGCTAACTACATTTCCCTGTGTCCTATTTCCCCTATGTTTATTCTATTCTTTCTCTCCTTTCACTTTATTCCTTCTCAAAAGGGCTTTACTTCTGACTACCCCCTGCCCCAATCTACCCTTTCTTCTATCACCCCCACTTCTTTTTTCCCCTTTGCCTCCTACTCTCCTGTAGGTTAAGATAGATTTCTATACTCAATTGACTACATATGTTATTCCCTCTTTGAACTAATTCTGATGACTGTTAAGGTCCACTCTCTCCCTATCACCTCCCTTCTCTTCCTTTCTCCTCTAAAATCTTTTTTCTTGACTTTTTTATGTGAGATAATTTATCCCATTCTTTCTCTCCCTTTCTTTTTCTCCCAGTGCATTCCTCTCTCACCACTTAATTTTGCTTTTTTTAAGATATCATTCCTTCACAATCAACTCAGCCTTTCTCTCTCTCTCTCTCTCTCTCTCTCTCTCTATATATATATATATATATATATATAAATATATATATATATGTATACTCCTTCTAATTACCCTAATAACGAAAAAGTTCTTATAAATTACAAATGTCATCTTTACATATAGGCATGTGAACAGTTTAACCTTGTTAAGTGTATTATGATTTCTCTTTCTTGTTTTATATCTCCCTTCCTTTTTTATTCTTGAGAGTCAAATTTTCTGTTCACCTCTGGTCTTTTCATCAAGAATGCTTGAAAGTCCTCTATTTCATTGAATATCCATTTTTCACCTGAAGGATTAACTCAGATTTGTTGGGTAGATGATTCTTAGTTGTCATTGTAGCTTCTCCTTTACCCTCCAGAATATCATATTCCAAGCCTTCTGGTCCTTTAATGTAGAAGCTGCTAAATCTTGTGTTATCCTGACTGTGTCTCCACAATACTTCCATTGTTTCCTTTTGGCTGCTTGCAATATTTTCTCCTTGACCTGGGAGATCTGGAATTGGATAGAATATTTCTGGGAGTTTTCATTTTGAGATATCTTTCAGGAGTTAACTGGTAGATTATTTCCATTTCTATGCTGGTTTAAACTGAACTAAGAAAAGCCAAGGAATCAACATCCACTATCTCTGTAGTGGGCTATTGTCCTTTCATTCTCCAAGAGGACCAAAATAACATCACTATTTTATAATCAAGTTTCAGTGTGTCCAACTGTGGATGATTAGACCAATATGAGCTCTGAATGCTGTATCACAGGTCAGGCAGAAATAGTCCATGTGAACATTTAGGGTGGATTGTCTAAATATGTGTATCTTATGGGTTTTTTTTTTGAGCTATTTCAATTCTGGTATGCTAACAGAGCACAACATCTTCTTTGATTTTGGATCCCCATGTTGAGTGGTCCTGTGTCAGTATCTCCAATATTATGCAATCAATTCCAAAGTTCTTAAGAGAGACCTTGAGAGTGTCCTTGTATTGCTTCTTCTGACCACCATGTGAATGCTTGTCCTATGCGAGTTCCCCATAAAATAGTCTTTTTGGCAAACATATGTTTTGCAATCAATTAATATAACCAGTCCATTAGAGTTGTCCTATCTGGGCAGAGTTTAAGTGCTTGGTAGTTTAATTAGAGAAAGGACCTCAGTGTCTGGTATCTTATACTGACAGGTGATCTTCAGAATCTTTGTAAGACAATTCAAATGGAAGCGATTCGGTTTCCTGTCGTGGTGCTGGTATACTGTCCAGATTTCACAGGCATACAATGAGATCAGCACAACTACTCTATAGACCTTCAGTTTGGTAATCAATCTAATACCTCTTCTCTCCCATACTTTCTTTGGAGCCTCACAAAGACTGAACTAGCTATGGCAATGCTTGTGTCAACCTCATTATCAATGTGTTCATCCCTGGAAAGTACACTACCAAAGTAAGTGAACTTATCCACAGCATTAAAATTTCCCCATTTGCTGTAACCAATGGTTCCATGTATGAATGGTGTGGTGGTGGCTGATGGAGCATCTGTGTTGTCTTGATTTTAATTGTTAGGCCAAAATGAGCACAAGCAGCAGAGAATGAACCCATACTTTATTGCATCTGAAATTCAGAGGTTGCATTGAGTACACAAACATCTGCAAACAGAATTCAGACACCAATACTCTCTCCACTTTGGTCTTGGCTTATAACCTTTTCAAGTTGAAGAATTTACCACCAGTGCAGAAACTGAACTTGATGCCCTGTTCACCTTCATTGAAAGCATTTGACAACATAGTTGAAAACATCATGCTAAAAAGCATGGGAGTGAAGGGCAGAGCCAAAATGGCAAAGTGAAAATAGTGACTTGCTTGAGCTCTACCCCAAACCCTTCCAAATACCAGTAAAAAATGGCTATAAACAAATTCTAAAGCAGCAGAACCCCCAAAAAGACAGAGTGAAACAAATTTCCAGCCCAAGACAGCCTGGATGGTTGATCAGAAAGGTATATCCTGCTGGGTGGGGAAAGGAGCACACTTTGGCATGGGTGCACAGACAAAACAGGCCTCAGCAAACCTGGATCAGGACTCAGAGGATTGAATCATGGGCAGCAGTGTCGGTTTCCAGAACTCTCAACCCAAGAATGCCAAAGACAACTTAGAAGGTCAGTGGGAAAAGTCTGTGAATGGAGGGAGAGAGAGAAGCTTGGTCCCAACTCCAGTCCCTGAGCATAGCCATGGGGCATTTGCTGCCTCAGGAGCTTCTGGGCCACAGACTGAGGGAGAATCAGGTGGCTGACCACAGAGGGATTGTAGGGATCTCTTTGCTAGTGCTGAGGCAGGAATTTCTTGCTTTGCCTGTGCTTGTATCTGGGTCACAGTTCTGTGTGGTGGTCCCAGGGCAAGGAGGAGTGCTGGCATGACAGAGTTTGTAGTGATGGTAGAGAGGAAATCCTCCTCACAGTTCCATGACAGAAAAGAGTACTTTTGGTCACTCATACGCCACAGCACAGGCCAGGAAAAGAGTAAACACCTCACCCCTAATAATATCAACATGGAAGAACTGAAAATTTACAGGTCCCTAGAATTATCTCTGAAAATAACTGTACAAAACCCCAGGAACTTGAGACAGTACATTCTGCATACTGGAATCACACCCCTACCTTAACTGAAATCTTTGGCTGGGATCACGAGCATGCAGCACAAAAAGAGTCAGACCATAGAATCTTACTTTGGTGACAAAGAAGATCAAAACATACAACCAGAAGACGACAAAGTCAAAGCTCCTACATCCAAAGCCTCCAAAACATATGAATCAGTCCTAGGCCATGGAAGAGATCAAAAAGGATTGTGAGAAGCAAGTAGGAGAAGTAGAGGAAAAATTGGGAAGACAAATGAGACTGATGCAAGAAAATCATGAAAAACAAGTCAACAGCTTGCTAATGGAGATGCAAAAAAATACTGAAGAAAATAACACCTTAAAAAATAGCCTACCCCAAATGGCAAAAGAGGCCCAAAAAGCCAATGAGGAGAATGCCTTCAAAAGCAGAATTGAAGAAGTGGAAAAGGAAGTCCAAAAGATTACGGAAGAAAATACTTCCTTAAAAATTAGAATGGAGCAATTGGAAGCTAATGAGTTTATGAGAAATCAAGACACTGTAAAACAAATCCAAAAGAATGAAAAAATAGAAAACAATGTGAAATATCTCATTGGAAAAACAACTGACCTAGATCCAGGAGAGAGAATTTAAAAATTATTGGACTATCTGAAAGCCATGATCAAAAAAAAAAAAGAGTCTAGACATCATCTTTCCAGAAATTATCAAGGAAAACTGCCCTGATATTTTAGAACCAGAGGGGAAATAGAAATGGAAAGAATCCACCGATCATGTCCTGAGAGAGATTCCCCAGAGAAAAACTCCTAGGAATATTGTAGCTAAATTCCAGAGTTCCCCGGTCAAGGAGAAAATGTTGCAAGCAGCTAGAAAGAAACAATTCAAGTATTGTGGAAAAACAATCAGGATAGCACAAGATTTAACAGCTTCTACCGTAAGGGACCACAGAGCTTAGAATATAATATTTTGGAGGGCAAAGCAGATAGGATTACAACGAAGAATCACCTACCCAGAAAAACTTATTATAATCTCTGAGGGGGAAAACTGGACATTCAGTGAAATACAGGATTTTCAAACATTCTTGATAAAAAGACCATAGCTGAATAGGAATTTTGACTTTCAAACAAAAGACTCAACTGAAACATGAAGAGATAAACAGGAAAGATAAATCATAAGAGATTTTCCTTTTCAAATTCTTATTTTTATTTATTTTTCCCTGAATATGAGCTTTATTTTTTCAAAATAAATTTATTTATTTTTAGTTTTCAGCATTCACTTTCACAAGATTTTGAGTTCCAAATTTTCTCCCCATCTCATCCCTCCCCCACCCCAAGATGGCATGTATTCTGAGTACCCCTTCTTCTAATCTGCCCTCCCTCCTATCTCTCTTCCCCTTCTCTTATCCCCTTCCACTTCAATTTTCATGTAGGGCAGGATAGATTTCTACACCCCATTTCCTGTATATCTTATTTCTCAGTTGTGTGTGAAAACAATTTTTTTTAACTTTTGTTTTTAAAATTTTGGATTCCAAATTTTCTCCCTTCCTCCCTCCCTACCCACCCTCATTGAGAAGGCAAGCAACTAGATAAAGGTTATACATGTGTAGTCATGCAAAACATTTCCATAGTAGTCATGTTGTTAAAAACTAAATATATTTCCCTTCATCCTATTCCACCCCAGTTTATTTTATTCTCTCTTTTGAGCCTGCCCCTCCTTAAAAGTATTTGCTTCTGATTACCCCTTCTCCAATCTGCCCTCCCTTATATTATCCTCCGGCTCTCTTGTCCCCTTCACGCCCTATTTTCTGTAGGGTAAGATAGATTTCCACACCCAATTGACTGTGCATGTTATTGTCTCTTTAAACCAAATCTTATGAGAATAACATTCACTTAATTCTCTCACACCTTCCCCCATATGCCCTCCACTGTAAAAACCTCTCCCTTTCTCCTTCTGAGGAGCTCTATAAGCCTCTCTCACACCTTAATTTTACTCTCCAGATATCACCTCTTCATCTTCAACTCAGCCCATGCTATCTATCTATCTATCTATCTATCTATCTATCTATCTATCTATCTATCTATCTCTCTATCCATCCATACATACATACATACATATATTTTTTCCCTCCAACTACTCTAATACTGGCAAAGGACTCATGAGTTGTGAATATCATCTTTCCATGAAGAATGTAAACAGTTCAATCTTAATAAGTCTCTTATTATTTCTTTTTACTGTATACCTCTTCATGTTTTATAATCAGTTTTCTTGGGTAGGTGATTCTTGGTTGTAATCCTATCTCCTTTGCCCTCTGGAATATTATATTCCATGCCCTCTGGCCCCTTAATGTAGAAGCTACTAAATCTTGTGTTATCCTGATTGTGTTTCCACAATATTTGAATTGTTTCTTTCTGGCTGTTTGAAATATTTTCTCCCTGACCTAAGAACTCTGGAATTTGGCTACAATATTCCTAAGAATTTTCCTTTGGGGATCTCTTTCAGGAGATGATGGGTGGATTCTTTCTATTTCTCTTTTGCCCTCTGGTTATAAAATATCAGGGCAGCTTTCCTTGATTATTTCTTGAAAGATGATGTCTAGGCTCTTTTTTTTTTTTGATCATGGCTTCCATATAGTCCAATAATTTTTAAATTATCTTTCCTAATCTATTTTGCAGGTCAGTTTGTTTTTCCAATGAGATATTTCTCATTGTTTTCTATTTTGTCATTCTTTTAGATTTGTTTTACAGTGTCTTAATTTCTCATAAAGTCACTAGCTTCAAATTGCTCCACTCTAATTTTTAAAGAAGTATTTTCTTCAGTGAAGTTTTGGACTTCCTTTTCCATTTGGCCTATTTTGCTTTTTAAGGCATTCTTTTCCTTATTGGCTTCTTGGACCTTTTTGGCCATTTAGGTAAAGTTATTTTTTAAGGTGTTCTTTTCTTCAGTATTTTTCTGGGTCTCCTTTAGTAAATTGTTGACTTGTTTTTCATGATTTTCTTGTATCACACTCAGTTTTTCGTCTACTTCTCTTACTTGCTTCTCAAAATCCTTTTTGAGCTCCTCCATGGCCTGGAACCAATTCATATTTTTCTTGAAGGCTTTGAATGTAGGAGCTTTGACTTAGTTGTCTTCTTCTGGTTGTATGTTTTGATCATCTTTGTTACCAAATGAAGATTCTATTGTCTGACTTTTTTTGCACTACTTGCTCATGATCCCAGCCAATTACTTTAGTTATTAACTCTTTCTTAAGGTAGAAGTCTGCTTCCAGTGTGGAGAATGTACTGTCCCAATCTTCAGGGGTTTTGTGTAGCTGTTTTCAGAGATACTTCTAGGGATCTGAAAATTTTCACTTCTTCCAAGGTGTTATTGTGAAGGGTGATGTGTTTATTCCTTTCCTGACCTGTGCTCTAGTGTATGAGTGACCACAAGCACTCTTTTCTGTCTTGGAACTGTGAGGAGGATTCTCTCTCCACAGCCACTACAAGCTCCACCACCCCAGCACTCCTCCATGCCATAAGACTGCCACCCTCAATTGTGACCCAGATCCAAGTATAGGCATAGCAAGAGAATCCTGTACCGGCAAAGAGATCCCTACAATCCCTCTCTGATCATCCACTTGATTCCCCCTCAATCTCTGGGCCAGAAGCTCTGGAAACTCCCATTGCCGTGAGGCCACACTCTGTGACTGAGGCTGGGACTGCACCATGCTTCTCTCTCACTGCAACACAGACTTTTCTTATTGACCTTCTAAGGTGTCCTTGGTGTTCCTGTGCTGAGAAGACTGGAATCTGCTACAGCTGCATGCAATTCAGTCCTCTGAATCTTGTTCCAGGTTCTCTGTGGCCTATGTGCCTAAGCGGAACTTCATTCCTCTCCCACCCTGGTGCGATACAACTTTCCCATCAACCATCCAGATTGTCTTGGACTGGAAATTTGTTTCATTCTGTCTTTTTGTGGGTTCTGCTTTAAAATTTGTTTAGAGCTATTTTTTATAGGTATTTGGAGGGGTTTGGGAGAGTGCTCAAGCAAGTCAATGCTTTTATTCCCCCATCTTGCTGAATCCATAAGAGACTTATAAAGGATGAACTGTTTACATTCCTTCACAGAAAGATAATATTTGTAACTCATGAGACCTTTGTCAGGATTAGAGTAGTTGGAGGGAAAAAATTTTATATATATATATATATATATATACACATATATATGCAGATAGATAGATAGATTAGATAGATAGATAGATAGAGCATAGGGTGAGTTGAAGATGAAGGGGTGAAATCTGGAGAATAAAATTAAGGGGTGAGAGAGGATTATACTGGCAGAAGGAGAAAGGGAGAGGTAGAATGGGGTAAATTATCTCACATAAATCAGACAAGAAAAGGATTTTACAATGGAGGGGAAGTGGGGGAAGATGAGAGGGAATGAGTGAATCTTATTCTCTTTGGATTGGGCTTAATGGGAATAACATACACACTCAGCTGGGTATGGAAAGCTATCTTATCCTACAGGAAAATGGGTAGAAGGGGACAAGAGAGCATGGGGATGATAGAGGGAAGGGCAGATTGGGGAGGGGGTAATCAGAAGCAAACTCTTCTGAGGAGAGACAAGGTCAAAAGAGAGTATGGAATAAATGGGAGGCAGGATAGCATAAAGAGAAATGTACTTAGTTTTTCACAATATGACTAATAAGGGAGTGTTTTGCATGACTACACATGTATAACCTGTATCAAGTTGCTTTTCTTTTCATTTTTGTTTTTTTTTTGTTTGTTTTTGTTTTAGGCAATTGGGGTTAAGTGACTTGCCCAGGGTCACATAGCTAGGAAGTGTCAATTGTTTGTTCTGAGGCTGATTTTGAACTCAGGTCCTCCTGACTTCAGGGCCAGTGCTCTATCCACTGTGCCACCTAACTGCCCCAAGTTGTTTTCATTTTCAATGAGGGTGGGTGGGGAGGCAGGAAGGGGGTAAATTTGGAACCCAAACTTTTAAAAACACATGTTAAAACAATTGTTTTCACATGCAACTGAGAAAAAAGAAATAAAGGAAATGGGGTATAGAAATCTATCCTGCCCTACAGGAAAATAGGAGGGGATAAAATAAGTTGGGGGATAGACAGAATGGAGGGTAGATTAGAGGGAGGAGTATTCAGAATCCATGCCATCTTGGGGTGGAGGAGGGGTGAGATGGGGAGAAAATTTAGAACTCAAAATCTTGTGGAAAGTTGAAAACTAAAAATAATAAATTAAAAAAATGCATGAGAGCAAGCACACAGCCTTGTTTCACTCCATTGGTGAAGGGGAAAGCATGAGAGCATCGTCCATTATCCAGAACCCGGGCAAGCATGCCATCACATAGTTGACATGCAACACTGATGAACTTCTCTAGTCAACCCAATTTTGAAATGATTTTCTTTAAGTCCTCACAACTGACAGTATCAAAGACCTTGATCATATCTACAAATGTTGTGTACAGACCTCTGTTCTGTTCCTAACATTTCTGCTAGAGTTGTGGGGCAAGAAAAACATAAATGAAAGAAAACTAACCACAAAATAATTAAAAATGAATATTGTAAAATTGTAAGAACAAGCTTTACCTCAGAGACATTTGAAGATATCTCCCCCACATTTTGTCCACAGAAATTAAGATCCACAGATGTTAAACATGGTATGTAAATCAGACCTTCTGATATGTTGATGTTTTGTCAATGTTACTCCTTTTATCTCTTTGATTTTCTTTTTAGAACAAAGTAATCTTATAAGGAATAGCTTTCTGTGTGGGGATTAGAAGGGAGAGATTCAGAGAGGCAATCTGGATAGCATAGAAAAAGATCAAAATAAAAATATTTTTATTTTTTTAACTTCTAAGTATCATTTTATTTTTCCCAATTAAATGCCAAGACAATTTTTAGCATTCATTTTTTTTACAAGATTTTGAGTTACAAATTTTTCTTCTTCTCTTTCCTCCCCTTCCCTCTTCCTAAAATGGCATATAATTTGCTGTAGGTTATAATGTATTATCACGTAGAACATATTTCCATATTAGTCACATTTGTGAAAGAAGAAACAGAGCAAAAGGAAAAAAAATGAAAAAGAATCAAATGGAAAAAAAAAGTATGCTTCGATCTGCATTCAGAGTCCATCAGTTCTATAAATGTTTATTTTTTAAAAATGTTGGCTTTGAAAAAACTCATCTCATGTTTTCACAGAAGGCTAGAGGTGAGATCTTTCCTCCATAGTGTTTGTCCAAATGAAACTAAGATAGGGTTAGAAAAAAGGCAGAGCAGACATCTGACTATATTTGACATATTAGAGGTAGTCTTGAGAATTTGTCTGAAAAAAAATGCTCCAATTATACATGTGGGACATAAATAGCATGATACATTTTGAGAGCAAATTGTTTCCCATATGAGCAATCAAGGTTCAATCAATGTCCTAGTTAATTCATCACATAAATATTTTCTTTTTTTTGGTATTGATTTTTATGAAATTAATATTTTAAAGTTTAAGGTTTCTTTAATTAAATTGACACTGAAATCACCAGAATCATCTACATAATAACAATTTAAGCTACTTTATTGCATTTTCTGTCAAACCATTTAAACACTGAAAGGTTTTATTACATATATTATTTTATTATAAATATATATAACTTATATTACATATTTACATAGATAGATAGATAGATAGATAGATAGATAGATAGATAGATAGCTTCATTCATTCAATGAGATTGGAAGTCCTCTAAATAGTCTCATCAAAGTTTATCTTTGTGTGCTGAGAGGCTGAATACCTGTGAGCATCTTTTCAGCCTAATGCACTAAGGGCAAATGCACTCAAGCACTATTTCTTAATTGATTTAAGAAGGCAACCCATGCTATTGCATATTTAGGCTAAATGGTATGCTGATCAGAATATCTAGAATATATCATATGGATTGTAAAGCATTTTGAAAATATAAGTGTGAAATGCAAATAACAAGTAGTATTATTTGTCAGTCTTTCCAAAGAAATATGGAGAAAATATGCTTATTAACTTCTAGTAGTTCAAAATACAGGTGATGTTGTTAGGAGAAATGCAAATTTGTTCAACAATTACTTTAATATGCTTGAGAAAGCACATTAAAAAAGAGACACTCAGAATGAAGAAATCAAAAGAGAAAGGTCCAAAAAACTTGGCTGACATTAAGTTTTTAACAATTGTCAACATCGATTTTGTTAAGTGGCTCCATAGAAGAAACCTACTGATACACTTGCCATCCATTCAGTCACTTACAAGAGTAAGATTCATTTTGAGAGGAGTTTTTAAGGGTCATCAAAATACATTTGTCAAAGTGCCTTAATGAGCTTCTTTAATGCTTTGTAAATAATAAATTCCGTTCAATCTGAGTCATTTAAAGTAACAACATCTGTGAACTAATACTAATTAAATCATTTCTGCAACCTCTTTTAGGGTGTTTAAATTAAGAATTTAGTTAAAATATTATGTTTTGTATGAATGAGTGCAAAGAAGTATTGGGATCAAAAAGAAATACCTTATATCAGACCTTTATTCACTTATAGCAAAATATCAGATGTGTAACATGGGCAACTCACTTAAATTCTCAGTGTCCTAAGTAACAGTAAAAGTAATAGTTAAGAATTGTTGATTTGCATCAGACAAGAGCGATTTCTTATTGAGAATTTGCCCTAATAATAAAATCACAATTCTGATTAAAAACAAATAACTCCTCTTCTTGTATGAAGTGGAGAATAGAATTTAGGTGAGTGGGATCAAACTAATTCCCTCCCTGAATACATATCTATGTCTGAAATATTATTCTAAAAAGTTTTATATATTTGTTTGATTTTTTTGGAGTGACTTCATTTCTTGTTTGTTTGTTTGTTTGTTTTTAATTCAATGTGGAATAATATCAACTAATAGATAGACAGACAGACTGATAGATAGCATTCTAGTATCCAAAGTCTTCCTGAAGACAAACCTATGTTTCAAATATACAAGCAAAGAAACTGAGAATCAGAGAGATGAAATGCCTTTCCCAAAGTCACACAGAAACTGACCTTACCAATGTTCTATCTATGTTTCTTGCTCTCTGCTGCTTTGCCCACTAGCATTCTAATTTAATTATCTAAAATAAATCAATTTGTTAAAACATCCTACAAAACAAACACACCGTCTATCATGTTCTGTTAGATGAAAATATTTTGGGTCAAATTATTCCCTATGTTTTAATTTATTCTTTATAGTTCATTAAATAAATGATCATATGTGTTTAAAAACAAGTTGTAGAAATATAAAGTTTCTACTAATTGCTACTTTTTCCTTTTTTTCCTTTTATATGGAAATGCTTATTTCATGCCTGTACTTTTATTTTTAACAGCATTTTATTTTCTCCAATTACATGTCAAGACAATTTTTATCATTCATTTTTCACAACATTTTGAGTTTTAAATTATTCTCCTTCCACCCTTGCCCTGCCATCTTCCAAAATTGGAAAATGAATAAAGTAAGTGAAAAAAAGCTTTCATCTGCATTCAGAATCCATCAGATCTTTATCAGGTGGTGGACAACATTTTCCTTTGTGAGTCATTTGTGCTTGTCTTGGATCATTGTGTTGCTGAGAAGACCTGAGTCATTTTTAGTTGATCATCACACAATGATGCTGAGAATGGCTATAATATTTTCCTGGTTCTGCTCATTTCACTTTGCATCAGTTTTTAGAAGTCTTTCCAGCATTTTTTGAAATCTGCCGATCCATTCTTTCCTATTGCATAATAGTATTCCATTACATTCATATACCACAGCTTTTTCAGCCATTCCTCAATGGATGAACATCCCCTCAGTTTCCAATATTTTGCAACCATGAAAAGGACTGCTAAAAATATTTTTGTACATGTAGGAATTTTGCCATTTTGTATGATCCTTTGGGATATGGACTTAGGAGTGTTATTGCTGAATCAAAGTGTATGCACAGTTTGGTTGTCCTTTTTGCATAGTTTCAAATTGTTCTCCAGAATGGTTGGATCAGTTCACAATTCCACCAACAGTGTACATGTCCCAATTTTCCCACATCCTCTCCAATATTTATCTTTTTTTTTTGTCATACTGGCAAATCTGATAGGTGTGACGTGGTACCTCAGAGTTATTTTAATTTGCGTTTTTCTAATAAAAAGTGATTTAGAACACTTATAGATAGCTTTCATTTTATTATCTGAAAACTGCCTGTTCATATTCTTTGACCCTTTATCAATTGGGGAATGATTTGTATTCCTGTGAATTTGACTCAGTTCTCTATATAGTTAAGAAATGATGCTATTGTCAGAGACGCTTGTTGTAAAGATTGTTTCCCACCTTTCTTCTTTCCTTCTAGTTTTGGTTGCATTGTGTGTGTGTGTGTGTGTGTGCAAAACCTTTTAATTTAACATAATCAAATCTATGTATTTTACATTTTTTAATGCTTTCTCTCTCTTGTGTGGCCTTGTTCCAATAATTCAATTAACTCCTCCTTTAAGAATTTGGATGCTATAGTACTCGGTGTATATATGTTTAATATTGACATTGCTTCATTGTTTTTGATACCTTTAAGAAAGATGTAGTTCCCTTCCTTATCTCTTTCAATTAGATCTATTTTTGTTTTTACTTCATCTGAGATCAGGATTGCTACCTCTGCTTTTTTTTTTTTACTTTAGTTGAAGCATAGTAGATGCTGCTTTAGCTTTTTACCTTTACACTCTCTGTGTCTCTCTGATTCCAGTATTTCCTTGTAAACATCATATTGTAGGATTCTACTATTAGATCCACTCTGCTATCTGCTTCAGTTTTACGGGAGAGTTCATCCCAATCACATTCATAGTTATGGTTACTAACTATCTATTTCCCTCCACCTCGTTTTTCCTCCTGTTTGTCCTCTATCTCCTTTTACCCCTTACCTACTTACCAGTGTTTTGCTTCTGTCTACTGCCTCCTTTGGTCTGCCCTCTCTTTTGTCATTTCCTCCCAACTCAACTTTTACTTAATCTCCAGTTGTGTAAGATAGATTTCTATATAGAACTGACTGTGAATATTATTCATTCTTTGAGCCAATACTGATGAGAGTAAGGTTCAAGTGCTGCCCATTGCTCACCCTTCCATTTTCCCCTCTACTGTAATAGGTCTTTCACTCTTCTTTACGTGACATAATATACTTCATTCTACCTCTCTCTTCCTTGTGCACCCAGTGTACTCCTCTTTCCCATCCCTTAATATTTTTGTGTCATTTCCTCAAATGCATCTTATACCTGTACCCCCATCTATGTATATTCCTCCTGCCTGTACTGTTAGTGGTATAATTTTTAAGAATTACAAGCATCATCTTCAAATGTGGAGATGTAGACAGTTCAACTCCATTGAATGTCTTATGTTTTCTTTTCCCTTTTTATCTGTTTATGCTTCTCTTGAGTTTTGATATTGGAGATCAAATTTTTTTGTTGAGTTCTGGTCTTCTCCTTATGAAAACTTGAAATCCTTTTATTTCATTGAATGACCATTTTTCTCTTGAAGTACTATGCTTAATTTAAACAGATAAGTGATTCTTGGTTGAAGTCCTAATACTTTGCCTTCTAGAATATCATGGTTCATAGCAGCCACACTATAAATGCTTGTTGAATAGAATTGGAGTGCTGGAGTTGATGGAAGGGAATCACGTGTTCTAAAATTTCCGTGACATCTAGTTGTGTGTCCACAGTCACAAATTCTTTAGCTCTCCACATGTCAATTTCTTAATCTGTAAGCATAATAAGTATATCTGTAATATCTACTTCACAGGGTTCATTTCTGGATCAATACAGAAATATATATGAACAGCTTCACACATTTTAAAGCACCACATCAATATAGATTATTATTATTATCATCTAAGTTGTTGCCTGAATAAAATTGTCATGGTTCTCTTAAATAGGTACCACAAATTAATCTCTCATATAACTTAGTGTGTTGTAAGGAAAGTTCTGCAAACTCTAGGAGCAAATGTTGGTAATGACTCACTGTGTCTTGATTACAACTCTTGATTTTACTTATAGGACTAATTAGTCTGTGCTAAAGAAGAAAATGATGATGATGAAGGATGGTGAAATACAAATTAGAAGGAGGTTCTATATTCACTCTGGGACTCTAGCAGAAACCCAGCTTAAAAAAGGAATTCCCTTTTGTGAGTTAGACATAAATCTGAGTTTACTTTCCTATCTGATGGTTATTATAACTCACCTTTCTTTCATCTCTGCTTCCAAAAAGTTCATTTTTCCAAATTCATTTTGATTTGATTGGGATAGTTGATATTATCCAAAATTATTTTTTGGAAAAAGAAATTAAAAAATTAGATAGCAAATATTTCATTATTTCAAGATCTTATGAGAGCTCCCAACTGAACCTATGGCATATTGTCATTTAAGCTTCATGTAAGCATACATTGGAGTCATACTATGTCACCAGCCCCAGTCAAAATAATTACCAAATTCATTTAAGGAATAAATATTGAACACTTATTATGGAGTTAGCTCTGTGCTAGGTCTTGTGGGCCATACAAAATATAAAGCATGTAGTAACTTTCCTCAGAATCAGAGGTAGATATGTGTTGGGTTAAGTTAGAGGATAAGCACATATTTCTTTAACCAGCATTGTTCAAAATAAAAAAAAAACAACAACTTTAATTTGTTATATCTTTTGGAGACACTAAATAGAAAAAAAAAGCAGATGTATAGTAGAAGAAGCAATAGACTAACAGCCAGAAAACTCAGCTTCAGGTCTCAGGTTTGTCCTTAAGTTGTTGATTTCTTGGTTCTTATTCCTTCTGGTTCTTAGTTTCCATTTTCAAAATGATATATTTGGACTAAAAACCTCTAAAAGGCATTATCGCTCTAAAATTCTGAAATGTTCTGTAGAATTTCAAGCCTTTGGGAGAAGCATAGCAAACACATTTTATAATTTTATTTATATGATTTTCCATATAAAATTAAGTTCTACATTTTTTTTTCCTCTGGAACTATGGTTTTAAAGGCATAGGGAATTGGCAGTGTGAAAAGTTACTCCATATAGAAAATCAATAAGGTCTCTTCCAGGTCTAAATCTCCAAACCTATGATCTCATGAACTAGTTTGAAACTTAGAGATTCATAGACTTTTATGAGGCAGTGACAGCTTAAGTAACTTGTTAATGGTAATATAACTAGCACATATAAAACCCCAAGACTTCCTGAGTTCAAGACCCAGATATCTTTCTTATACACCATCACTCTCATACATCTGAATCTCATAAAGTAATTAGTTATGTAGAACACTAAAAAAGTCACAACCTGTGGATCAATTCAATGTCCCCTTAATTTAATACATCAATTTCCCTTATAAGAGGTAATGATCCATTCTTTACTCAAAGAAAGAAAATAACCTTATACACTAATACTATGAAGATATTTTCCAATCCCTAAGCTTGTGGGAAACTATCCTTTGAGAAATGTTGGAGGTTTTTAGAAATTCAAGTCATTCTGTTGTATAGGGATATTATAGAAAATTATCATCTCCTATAAATTAATTTCTGTGACAAGGTAAAAAAGTAAATTAGGCTTATATGTTGGTAAAATAGCTAACTGACATGGATACCATGAGAGGCCAACCTGATATATATAACAATATGAGTTCCTTTCAAGCTTCTGTCACCTTGAAATAAACAACTAATTTGGTATTATTATAGAGTTAATCTTATTGCTTAATATTTACATCATTAAAAAATCATGCATTTGGATTAAGACATAACTATGGGTAGGAGTCTTTTTTTAAATGTAAATATCACTAAGGGATTTAATCAGAGGTTAATTAACTAATCACTTAGCCAGACCATCAAGGATGAAACACAGAACAGGAGTATTTTCTTGACAACATTAATAGATATAGAAAATCTGTAGACTGGGCTGGATGACATTTTTAGTAGGAAATTCTCGGCAACACTGCATGAGAGTATGGTTTGTAGGAGAAGTGTTTCTTCAAAAAAAATACAGGACAAAGCAACTTGAAATGAGAAGTCATAAAAGATGATTTTTGCCTACTTCACACTTTTTTCCCCAAGGGCTAAACTTTGACAGTACTATAATCTGTTTATATTATATACAAAGATATATGTATATATGTGTACATATTTTCCAGTATCATTTTTCAGAGACTATTAGTTTTTAAAGTGAAAAATATCTCTATGGACTCATTTTTACATTTCCAAAATATAGTACTCTTCTAAAATATTCCAATGCATATTTACTGCAATTTCTAGCAGTTTATCACTATTTTTTTTCCCATTTGGATCACCAAAGTGTCCTGTTAATGGTGGTATTAATAGTATTTGCATAGGTTTTTTTTTTCTTTTTAGGCAATTGGAGTTAAGTGACTTACCCAGGGTCACACAGTTAGTAAGTGTCATGTGTTTGGTGTGAGGCCACATTTGAACTCAGGTCCTCCTGACTTCAGGGTCAGTGCTCTATCCACTGTGCCACCTAGCTGCCCCCATAGTTATTCTTAATAGCAATATTTTACAGGTTGGCCCAGGAAATGTGGTTCTTATTCTGAAAGTATTGACGTCTTATCTAAGTTCCCCTTAAACACAGGGAGGAACATTAAATCAAGAGATCACAAGTTATGCTTACATGCCCAATGTTTGGCAAAGCAAATTATTCAAGTTTATCACCTGTAACTACTTTCAACTATTTCTGGATGTTCCAAGCCTTTCTTCTTTTCTTCTTATCTTCCTTCCTTTATTTCTTGCCTCCTTTACTCACTTCTTTCTTATGATCAAGTCAAAAGATCATTTGCTTAGACTTTGATGTCACTTTGAAGATTATCTAATTCAACTCCTTTCCTAGATCAGAGGAACCTGATATCCAGGGAAATGGTTATGATCACACAGGGAAGTGTCAGAATATGATTCAATCCCAGGTACTCTGACATCAATTTCAGTGTTATTTTCCACTACAATTTTTATTTTTCCCTTTTTCTTCTTCCTCTTCTTCTTCCCTTCCCATCTTCCAAATTCCTAATTTGGTTACCCACACTGAAAAATTGCCAAGATAATTCTTGATTATCCCATAGCCTGTGTTTCATGGATACAGTTTTGGGGAAAATTTTATTTCATTAAGCCACATAGAGTGGTTTGTTTAGGTTAGTCAATCATAGGTTTAGGTCATGGTAGATTATACACCTGATCTCAGTTATGCAGTCACCCAGAGCAGCTTTGTACATGAATAGAACATTTGATGGTAATAGTGCCTCCATTACAAGAAGATTATAGTAGTTAGAAACAGAAATAGAGCAGGTGTTTCAAAAATTTACAAAGAGGAGGTATTTAATTTCAAACGTGTTAATGAAAATTGTCCTATTATATCCTACTCTGTGTTGTCCCACTGAAAATTGTGCCATTAGATCCTGTTAGGCCCATTGAACACATTGCCTGTTTGTGCTCTTAGCTATTATACTTCTTTGTGAATGGCTCTTTTCTTCTTCCTTTTCCTCTTTTTTCTTAAGATACTTTAACACAAAATTAACATTATTAACTTACTGTATCTTCGGAAATGTTACTGTGAATTCAAACACACATTTCCTTAATTTAGAATAAAAATGAGAAATATACAAAATGATTGTATTTCATTAAGTAAATTTATTTTCTTTTTCTTTTTTTGTTCCCTTTGGGAGATTTGCTTATTACATTTTCAGCAAAGAGGACGTAAATGAGCCATGAAGTCCCCTGTAGCTTTTTCACAGTTGCAAATATCATTGGGTATTCACATGAGCATTAATATTACATACAAATTTTAATTCAGATGTTTGTTGATTTGTGGGTTATCATAGGGCAAAGAGGCAGCTACTTGAAGATGGTGGAGGGAAAGCAGTGACTTGCTAGAGCTCTCCCCCAAACCCCTCGCAATACCTACAAAAATGGTTCTAAACAAATTCTAAAGCAGCAGAACCCACAAAAAAACAGAGCAAAACAAATTTCCAGCCTAAGACAACCTGGATGGCTGATCTGAAAGGTATATTGTGCTGGGCTGGGAGAAGAGCGCAGTTCGGCATAGGCGCGCAGACCACAGCAACCCTGGAGCAGGCCTCAGAGGACTGAATCGCAGGCAGCTGTGCTGGTTTCCAGACTTCTCAACCCAGGAATGCCAAAGACAACTTAGAAGGTCAGTGGGAAAAGTCTGTTACTGCAGTAAGAGAAGAAGCTAGATCTCAGCCACCCCAAGGGCAGTGGCTGGCTTCTAAGCTTCTGGCCCACAGACTGAGGGGGTATCCAGTGGCTGATCAGAGGGGGATTGCAAGGATCTCTTTGCCAGGGCTGAGGCAGGAATCTCTTGCTTTGCCCGTGCTTGGATCTGGGTCACAGTTCTGAGGGGAGGTCCTGCGGTGAGGAGGAGCACTGATCTGGTGGAGCTTGTTGTGGCAGTGGAAAGGAAACACCTCGCCCTTGTCATAGCACCTTGGAAGAACTGACACTTTTTCAGGTCCCTAGAAGTATCTCTGAAAAGAGCTGCACAAAACCCCCAAAGCTTGTGACAGTATATTCTCCACACTGGAAGCAGACTCTTACCTTAACAAAGAGTTTAAAACTCAAGTAATTGGTTGGGATCATGAGCAAGCAGTGCAAAAAGAGTCAGACTATATTATCTTACTTTGGTGACAAAGAAGATCAAAACATACAACCAGAAGAAGACAACAAAGTCAAAGCTCCTGCATCTAAAACTTCCAAGAAAAATATGAATCAGTCCCAAGCCTTGGAAGAGCTCAAAGGGATTTTGAGGAGCAAGTAAGAGAAGTAGAGGAAAAACTGGGAAGAGAAATGAGAGTGATGCAAGAAAATCACGAAAAGCAAGTTAACAGCTTGCTAACGGAGACCCAAAAAAATACTGAAGAAAATAACACTTTGAAAAAATAGACTGACCCAAATGGCAAAAGAGGTCCAAAAAGCCAATGAGGAGAAGAATGCCCTAAAGAGCAAAATTGACCAAATGGAAAAGGAAGTCCAAAAGAGTACTGAAGAAAATACTTCCTTAAAAATTAGAATAGAGCAATTGGAAGCTGGTGACTTTATGAGAAATCTAGACACTGTAAAACAAATCCAAAAGAATGAAAAATTAGAAAACAATGTGAAATACCTCATTGGAAAAACAACTGACCTTGAAAATAGATCTAGGAGAGAGAATTTAAAAATTATTGGACTATCTGAAAGCCACGATTAAAAAAAAAAAAAAGCCTAGACATCATCTTTCAAGAAATTAGCAAGGAAATTGTTTTGATATTTTAGAAACAGAGAACAAAATAGAAATTGAAAGAATCCACTGATCACCTCCTGAACAAGATCCCCAAAGGGAAACACCTAGGAATATTGTAGCCAAATTCCAGAGTTCCAAGGTCAAGGAGAAAATATTGCAAGCAGCCAGAAAGAAACAATTCAAATATTGTGGAAACACAATCAGGATAACACAAGATTTAGCTGCTTCTACATTAAGGGACCTCAGGGCATGTAATATGATGTTCCAGAGGGCAAAGGAGCTAGGATTACAACCAAGAATCACCTACCCGGCAAGACTGAGTATAATCCTTCAGGGGAAAAAATGGTCATTCAGTGAAATAGAGGACTTTTGGGCATTCTTGATAAAAAGACCAGAGCTGAATAGAAAATTTAACTTTCCAATACAAGACTCAAGTGGAACATGAAGAAGTAAACAGGAAAGAGAAATCATAAGAGACTTAATAAGGTTGAACTGTTTACATTCCTGCATGGAAAGATGATATTTGTAACTCATGAGACCTTTGTCAGTATTAGGGTAGTTGGAAGGAAAAAATTATATGTATATACATATATACATGTATAGATAGATAGATAGATAGATAGATAGATAGATAGATAGATAGATGGAGGGCACAAGGTGAGTTGAAGATGAAGGGGTCATATCTGGAGAATAAAATTAAGGGGTGAGAGAGGATTACACTAGGAGAAGGAGAAAGGGAAAGGTAGAATAGGGTAAATTATCTTACACACAAAAAAAACAGAAAAGAAAAGGCTCTTACAGTGGAGGGGAACCGGGGAAAGGTAAGAGGAAATGAGTGAATCTTATTCTCTTAGAATTTGACTTAAGGAGGGCATAACATACACATTCAATTGGGTATGGAAATCTGTCTTACCCTACAGGAAAATAGGAGGGGAAGGGGACAAGAGAGTAGGGGGATGATAAAGAGGAGGGGACATTGGGAAAGGGGGTAATCAGAAGCAAATGCTTCTGAGGAGGGATAGGGTCAAAAGAAAGAATAGAATAAATGGAGGAGTGGGATAGGATTAAGGGAAATAGAGTTAGTTTTTCACAGCATGTCCACTATGGAAGTGTTTTTCATAACTGCACATGTACAGCCAATATTGAGTTGCTTGCCTTTTCAATGATGGTGGGTGGGGAAGGTGGAAGGGAGAAAATTTGGAACCCAAAGTTTATAAAACACATGTTTAAAAAAATGTTTTCACATGCAACTAGGAAATACGAAATACAGGAAATGGGGTACAGAAATCTATCCTGCCCTACAGGAAAATAGAAGGTGAAGTTGGGGGGAGAGATAGCAGGGAAAGCAGACTAGGGGAAGGGGTATTCAGAATGCATGCCATCTTGGGATGGGGGAGGGGTGATATGGGGTGAAAATTTAGAACTCAAAATCTTGTGGAAGTAAATGTTGATAACTAAAAGTAAAAAAATTAAAAATTTTTAAAAAATAAAAATAAAAAATAAAAAAGACCCCATCAGCCCTCATTCTAGGTGGATGGTCAAGCAGAGGTGTCTATTCATCCATTTAATGGACAGTAATACGTGTCACTGTTAATAAAATAATTTTGTTCAGAAAAAAAAAGAGGCAGCTACTTGTTGGAGTATCTAGTAGGAAGGACCAACAAGGAGTGTGATAAAATTTTAAAAGAAAGACTGAGGCAGATCAGCTTAAATTTGATATGACACATTGAGTTTCTATTCTTAACATACTAACATACAAAATCATATGCATTAAGCCAAAAATGTTTTATTATCGAATATTTCTCTATGTCTCTTGATTTTTCACTTTGTGTTATCATAGGATCATAGATCTAGAGCTGGAAGGTACTTCAGAAGCTATAATTTTACAGATGAGAAAACTGAGGCACAAGGAGGTCAAATAGCCTTTCTAGGTTACACAGGTAATAAGTGTCAGAGGTAGGATTTGAGACTAGGAGTACCTCCTTAGAAATTTAATTATAGACATAAATAGAAATTTAAAACTTATAGTCTTCAAGAGTTTCACTGGGCACTGAAAATGTAAGTGACTTAGCCAAAGTCAGAAAATTTTAAAAGGGTAAATATATGATTGAATGATTTTTAATGGAGAAATAAGAAAATTTTAACCAAATAATACAATTATCAGACTTATATTGACAAAACAATTAAGTGCATAGTTCTCAACTGTATTTTGCCCATGGGTGACACAGGCAAAAGTAACACTGTCTACTTGCACTTCATATTCAGTATTTTATTTTGTACTTCTTTAAAATGCCTCTTGAACAATATTGTGTATTGCAGTTATTTGTATGTATATATCATTAATTGAATCAATCATAAGAGATTTAGTAAGTGGCTACAGAAAAGCAGTCTCTGCTCTCAAGGAATTTACAGCATAATGGAGGATACAATATGCAAACAACTATGTTTTAAAATGTTATATGCAGGATAAATAAGAAATCAACAGGGGGAAGGCAATTGTATTAAGAATGATAGTAAAATCTTTTTATGTAAAAGGTAGGATTTTATCTGGGACATGGAAGGGTGTCAGGATAGCCAGGAAGTGGCCATGAGTAGTGGGGGAATTCCAGGAACTGAGGACAGCCATGGAAAATTCTCAGCTGTGTGACCCTGGGCAAGTCACTTAACCCTAATTGCCTAAAAAAAAAAAAATTTAAAAAAGAGTGATTTAGAGTATATTTTCATATTACTATAGATAGCTTTAATTTCTTCACCTGAAAACTGTGTGTTCATGTCTTTTGGCCAGAGGCCATCATTTCTAATAAATTCACTGAAAAGTTCTTTTAAAATATACTAAACAATTATAACATAATTTCATAATATTATACTATAACATATAATGTAATATGTTCTTATATAGTATAATATGCATTATAATATGACAACTATAATAGAAATGATTAATCATTTTTTGTTGATTTTTTGCTGATTATGAAGGAGAATCTACCACTTATTGAGGCTTTCAAAACATTTTCAGTGATATTCAACTCTGCATATAGTGAAATAGAGATTTGACACACATGTATAATGGAGGGGGAAATGAAGCTTCTCTCTCTCTCTCTCTCTCTCTCTCTCTCTCTCTCAGCATTTTCATTTAGTTTTTATTTTTCCATGAAATACTTTTCAAATTGTGTACTCTAAATTTGAAGTATATCACTATCATAGGAACATAGATTTTGACCTGATAAATCTTTTAGAGGTAATCAATACAATCTCTTGAATTTACAGGTGAAAAAAATAGAGGAACTGAGAGGTTAAGTGACTTACCTAGAGTCAAGTAATAAGCACATGAGGCAGAATTTGACATCAGAGCTCCTTGATTCTAAGGCCAGCATATGATCCTCTACAGCATGTTCCTTCTTAATCAAATTGTTCTTGAAACCTTTGATCTATAACTTGATGTTAAGAATTGTTACTGTCCCTGACAGTTCCTGACTTTTTATGAAGAAGTGCTATATTACTGTTCAATTCCTGGAGGACTTGAGACCTCCAGAGGCTGTCAGATTAAAAGGAAAAATAAGTAGATCAGGGGAGAGAGAGAGAAAAGAGAGAGAGAGAGAGAGAAAGAGAAAGAGAGAGAGAGAGAGAGAGAGAGAGACTGCCACAACCAATTGATTTAATTGATTCAGGGGTAAAGAGAAGGGGATAAATGGCTGCACCTAACTGGTGATCTGTCAGGCAACTGACTGTCTCTTATTTAAAAGCTGATGAAATATGACCTACTAAAAAGATTATCTGACACAAAGGAGGGATATTCTAATCCTACCATTCTTGAATGTATGATTAATATTATGTGTTTGGAAATGGATTCTGCTGCCAGTTATATGGATCTAGATCTTGAGACTATTTTTCAATATTTTGCAGGTGTAAATTTTATCTTCTGACTGTAGTTTTAAAATGTAACTAATATTAATGGTATTGTGCTATCCTGTTATCTTGATTTCATTCAATGAGATCATGTCTTTTTTTTTACATATTATTTTCTAAAATTTTTATTTCATAGAACTTCCACCTTAGAACATGGAGCTCATAGTGAATTTAACAATGGCCTAGTCTATTTTTTCCCCATTTTTCTTTTGTTCAGAAAACAGAGACTTAGGGAAGTGAAGTGACTTGCCCATTGTCCCACAAGTAAGTTTCAATTTTTTTTACTAAAACCCAGGTGTCTCAGTTCCAATTCACTGTAATTTTCATTACATCACTATGCTTATTTCACATTCAGTGTTGACCCAGTTATCCTATATGCATTTACATTACTTTCATCTATAGTTTCCATTTCTCACATTTGGTATTTTAAGCTTGCTTCCAGATTTAAAAATCAGGATTTTCTATTCAAGGACATGAGATCACCTTGAATCCCATTACAGTTCTTTTCCATATATCTAACTTTGCTGCTCTTTATGTAATTCTGATTTAAAACTCATAGAACCATAACTATATGAATTTTACAGAAAAATCATTATTTAATTACAGACAAATTCTGACCTTATTAAATTGACAAAAAAGACTTGATTGGGATGCAGTTGGCTCAAAAGTTCCTGGTGATCTTTCAATTGACACTTAGAATGACCACTTCTTGATCTTTATCCTTTTCAACTTCTCTGAAGCATTTGATAATATTAGTAATTTTCTTCTCCAACATATTCTTTCCTGTCTAGATTTTCAGGACACTGTTGTCTTTTGTTTCTCCTCTTATCTGCCTAACCAGTCCTCAGTATCCTTTCCTGATCTGACATCCATATCATACCCTAGCTTTGAGTGTACTGGTTTAAAAAAAAGGCAATGTACTGGTTTAAAAAAAATTCTCTCTTTTCACTCTCATTTAGAACTATTCCCATATCTATATATTTGACTTAATTTCTCATGATCTACATTTGAGATATTTTTGAATTGGATATACATTAGGCATATCAAGATCAGTTTGTCCAAAATAAATCTCATTATCTTTCCTTAAAATACACTCAACTTCCTTATCTTCCATTACTTTTGGAGTTACCACCAACCTTCTTGTTTTCCAGATTTAGCATCTTGACATTATTTCCAATTCTTCTCTCTCTTCATTGCACACATCCTAAAAGTTTTCCAATCTTCATCATTACCACCTCCATGATTTTTCTTGCACCTACTCCTTTCTGTCCAGTCACGTGGTCATACAAACTAGTTCAAAGTATATGATCCAAACTATTACAATAAACTTCTTATAGGCCTCCCCTTTTCAAGTCCATACTCCAAAATATTCTGTACACAATTTTCAGAATAATTTTCCTAAAACAAAATCTGGATCAAATCACTCCTCTATTCAATAAGCTTCACTTTTTCCTATGTTATTTTTGGATAGAATACAAGCATCTCTTTCTTTCTTTTAAAGTTTCTTCACAACCTGGCTCTGTGCTACCTTTACAACCCTATGGTAGCCCTCTTTCCTGTTCTATGATCATATTAAACTGTCTTTCTTACTGTTCCTCATCAACCTTATCAGTCACCTTTGCACATTTTTACTGTCTATAAACTTTATTATCTTTCTTTTTGCTTGTATTTCTTTTTTCAGTGCTTACATAATGCCTAGGATATACTAAACATTTAAAATATAGTTTATATTATATATCTTACCAAGGTCAAATAAATAGTGACTGTTACAAAATTGAAATCTCAGTCTTATTACTCTAAGTCAAGTTCCATAGCTTACTAAATCACATGGCATGTGTGATTTACTCATCAAACAGGAAATAACCTTCTATTTTGCTTAGAGTTGGGTAGCCTTGGTAGACTATGTAAGGAGACCCATGGTTACTCTGTATCAACATAAAAATAACTGTGCTTTTTGATTAAACTATCTACTGCAGCATAATGATACCTGTGGATCATGCCTTCTCAAATACAAACAAAATAAACATGATTATGCAGTTGATAAATCTGTTAATATTTCTTAAGCACTTAAAACGTACCACAAACTAGGCTAGGGACTGGGGATACAACAATAAAAAGAATGAAATCATTTCTATTTTAATGGAGCTTATATTCTTTTGGTGGATACTACTAGCAAATATTTGGTGCATACTACATTAACAATTATAGAATAAATTTAAATGAACTCAAAAATGTCAATTCTCAGATAGTTTAGAAAAGAAAGCATCAATAGTTGAGGAGATTAGGAACAGTTTGGAAGATTGGTTTGACCTGTTATCTTAAAGGAAAAAAAAGGTAAACTATGAAGAAGTGAGGAAGGAGTAAATTCCAGGTATGGAATTGTACATTGATCTTTATGAAGGTGAGTGATGATTTACTATGGTAAGGAGAAGAGAGAAGTCCTGATGATTTTTAAATCTTTGGAAATAGACTGCAGAATTAATTGACAATTGAGTAAACTGAGGTACATAGGATTGAAATTACTTGCTTTAGGTCACATAGTAGGTAGGCATATGTAGAATGTGAATCAAGGTCTTGCAACTCCAAATCCAGTGTCTATTCCTATACACCAAGATGAATTACACTGGTGGCTTATTCACTTCCAGTCCATCAATAATATTCCAATTAGACTTAGAGTTTCTGACTTTCAATAAGTGAAGAAGTAAAAATGCCCACCTCCTTCATATAATATTTCTAGTATCTCTATTATGAGGCCTTGGTACCTTTTCAGGCCTCTGTTCCAAAGGAAAGATTTCCCACATTAATTACATTTATACAATGTCTTTCTCCTATGAAAGAACTGATGTTTGATAGAGAAGGAACTACAACTAAAACTGTTCACATGATCTTTTCATCTCTTGGGTTTAATGTAGAAATGATCTCATGTTGAGAAAGGCGAGGAGTCTTACTAAAGGCTTTCCCAAATTCATTAAATTTATGGGATTTTCCTATTGCTTTAATATTTTGATGAAAAATAAATGTAGACTTTTAAGTAAATGTTTTCCTCTATACATCACCCTTAAAGGATTTTTGTTTCTGCAGTGAATCCTTTGATGATAATTGAGATTTGCTATCTTACTGAAAACATTCTACTTTCCCAACATTCAGTCATTGTTGAAATTAAGATAAACTGCGGCACACAGTTCCAAACATGATCAATTTATTGGAAAGACTAGCAATTACCAATAACATGGTTCTTTCAGGTACTCAGTAGGCCAAAAGACCTGAGGTAGGGCTTACTAGCCTTTCCGTACTTTTTGGGAAGGACAAGAAAACAAAGAATGGGAAGACTCACAGATGGAAGAAAAAAAACAATATGAGTGATTACCAAGTCTGAAGTATCATTGATGATGGAAAACAATATCATTGGATGGAAATCTGGAATTCAAGGATAACAAAAAAAAACTCTTCTTCCATCTTCTTGCTCATTGGTGATGTCCACCTGCATGGCTACTGTCACAGTGGTAGTGGACCTGACTTTCTTGAAGGACAGCGAGCATTACAGAGATGACAAAACACATTCCCTGTCATTCAGCTGCAACTCTCAAGGATAACAGATTTCTTTCAATTGTTTAAGGGTAGCTAATGATGCAGAGATAACAGTTTTCTTTTAATTAAAGTGATTTATAAGGAAATAGCTTTTACAATTCATTCTGAGAAGAAAGCTGAAGATCTGGACTCCTGAAATTCTGAACTTATCTCAATGATAAAGAAACATGGCTTAGGTAGTTATAGAATAAACTCAATTATGGAATGAAATCAGATATAAAATATAAAATTAATATTTGATTTTTTCCCAATTCAAGTCTTTTTACCAATATAAGGTCCTAACTCAAGAAAATGACTAAGGCATTTTCACCTCTTGAAGGTCTTTGCTTATACTATACATTTATAGCAGGGTAAGTGCCTCTTCTATTTGAATTTACTGTTGGTTAGAATGTAATTAGCAGTGGTGAAGGTTTTCAAGCATTTACCACGTTCACAAAATTGTTTTGTATATTAAAATTTGCATAAATACTAATGGCTTCCCCATTTGTTTTATGATAATAGGATTGACTCTTGTGTGATTTAATTCAAGTTTAAGACATGAGATGTGTCTGAAGAATTTCTTGCAATCACAAATGAATGTGATTTGAAAAAAACAATAAAAATTTTTTTTTTTGAAAAGAAAATTTAGGACCAGACATTGCTAATTTCCACCTATACACTAGGTAGCCAATATGGTACAATAGAAAGCATGCTGAGTTTGAAGTCATAAAATCTGAATTCAAATTATATCTCTGCTATTTACAACCTGTATTTGCCATTTCATTCTCTATTGTGTCCCCATTTTACAGATGAGGAACTGAGGAAAATAGGGATTAAATGAAAGAGTCACACTGCTAGGCTGAACCTGATTATGGATGAATTAGAACTCAGATTTTCCTGACTCTGGACCCAGTGCTCTATTCACTGCACAAACTAGCTGGTTATACAGGGTTAACAAGAACAACAGCAACAACAATAACAAAACAGTAACAGCAGCAGCAACAACAGTAGTACTAATAATAGCAAAATATTTTGGAAAAAATACTCTGAATTCATGGTTCTTTTTAGATTCTACATTAGCATATGAATAAAATATTTTCTTTAGTCTTTAAGGAATGAACAAAAATCATATATTTCAAATGTCTTTATCTCAATTGTGATGACTAAAAGGAACACTAAATGCTAGCAGGCCATGCCTGACAATGTGAGGGTGACAGACTATGGTCCTTGTAGAAAGAATCTCCCCCTTCTTCTACTTCTAGTGAACACCTAATGGCGGACAACGCTGGTGCTGCAGGAAAAGTGGGAGGCTCCAGGGGCCCCAGAGTCAGAGTCAGAGGTGGCTTCCATGGTGGCTTCAGTAGTGGGGGCTGAGGTCAAGTTTGAGGCCAGAGTCAAGGCCATGGCCATGGCCATGGGGCCTGGGAAGGAAAGGCTGAAGACAACGAGTGGGTTCTTGTCACTAAGCTGGGCCGGCTAGTCAAGGACATGGAGATCAAGTCTTTGGAAGAGATCTATCTTTTCTCCCTTCCTATTAAAGAGTCTGAGATCATAGATTTCTTTCTAGATCTTCATTGAAAGATGAAGTTCTGAAGATCATGCTTGTTCAGAAACAAACTAGAGGTGGACATCGTACCAGGTTCAAGGCTTTTGTGGGACTACAATGGCCATGTTGGCCTGGGTGTCAAGTGCTCCAAGGAAGTGGCCACAGCTATTCTGGTCAAGCTGTCCATCATTCCTGTGAGATGTGGCTACTGGTGGCAGATTGGCAAGCCTCACACAGTGCCCTGCAAGGTCACTGGGTGATGTGGGTCAGATTTGGTGCACCTGATCCCTGCCCCTAGAGGTATTGGCATTGTCTCAGCTCCTGTATCTAAGAAGTTCCTGATGATGGCTAGAATTGATGACTGCTACACATCTGCAAGGGGCTATACTGCTACTCTGGGCAACTTCGCTAAAGCTACCTTTGATGCCATCTCCAAAACATACAGCTGTCTAACCCCAGACCTGTGGAAGGAGACTGTATTCACTAAGTGTCTTCCTATCAGGAATTCACGAACCATCTTGTGAAGATTCACATTCATGTGTCTGTCCAAAGGACTTAGGCAGCTGCTGCAGCAACCACATAGAATTTTTTTCCCCATAAATGAATATGTATTATATGTACTGAAAAAAAACTCTCATTAACTGAAAAGGTAGACCAGTCAGCAGGTATGAGATTTTTCCCTTATGGTGAGATTGTTTTTTTCATATTATAGTACAGGGTATACAAGTACATGTCTAAGCTTTCCACACACCCATCCCCAAAGTATCACGCTTCTCTGTTACCACTCACAGAAGTTTTGATCAGGTTGGAATGAATAGTATTTCTATAACTTTTCAGAACTTTTAGCAAAGGTGTATCTTCATTGCTCATTGAATTGAATCATCTCTGTGAAATCTATATGAGGTTGTGGCCATTGGTCAGGAGCCTCTGTTTCTAAAAGTGCTGATTTAGCACAGAAGGAAAAGGCCTCATGAGCCAAGAATGGAGAATCATGGGAGCCGTTGGCACAGTTGCTGATGCTTCTCTTCTTTTATGTTTTCTTGTGAGATAATTTAGCCCATTCTACCTCTTCCTTTCTCCTTCTTGGAGTATAATCCTCTCTCTCCCCTTAATTTTATTCTCCAGATGTGACCCCTTCAACTTCATCTCACCCTGTGCCCTCTATCTATCTATCTATCTATCTATCTATCTATCTACATATAATTCTTTTCCTTCCAACTACCCTAATACTGACAAAGGTCTCATGAGTTACAAATATTGTCTTTCCATGCAGGAATGTAAACAGTTCAGCCTCAATAAGTCACTTATGATTTCTCTTTTCTGTTTACCTCTTCATGTTCCACTTGAGTCTTGTATTGGAAAGTCAAATTTTCTATTCAGCTCTGGTCTTTTCATCAAGAATTCTTGAAAGTCCTCTATTTCAATGAATGACCATTTTTCCCTCTGCAGGACTATACTCAGTTTTGCTGGGTAAGTGATTCTTGGTTGTAATCCTATCTGCTTTACCCTCTGGAATATTATATAACATGCCCTGAGGTCCCTTAATGTAGAAGCAGCTAAATCTTGTGTTATCCTGATTGTGTTTCCACAATACTTCAATTGTTTCTTTCGGGCTGCTTGTAATATTTTCTCCTTGACCTGAGAACTCTGGAATTTGGCTACTATTCCTAGGAGTTTTCCTTTGGGGATCTCTTTCAGGAGGAGATCGGTGGATTCTTTCAATTTCTATTTTGCCCTCTGCTTCTAAAATATCAGGGCAGTTTTCCTTGACAATTTCTTGAAAGATGATGTCTAGGCTCTTTTTTTGATCATGGCTTTCAGATAGTCCAATAATTTTTAAATTCTCTCTCCTGGATCTTTTTTCCAGGTCAGTTGTTTTTCCAATGAGATATTTCACATTGTTTTCTAATTTTTCATTCTTTTGGATTTGTTTTACAATGTCTTGATTTCTCATTGTTTTCTAATTTTTCATTCTTTTGGATTTGTTTTACAGTGTCTTGATTTTTCATAAAGTCACTAGCTTCCAATTGCTCTATTCTAATTTTTAAGGAAGTATTTTCTTCAGTAAGCTTTTGGACTTCCTTTTACATTTGGCCAATTTTGCTTTTTAGGGCAATCTTCTCCTCATTGGCTTTTTGGACCTCTTTTGCCATTTGGGTTAGGTTATTTTTAAGGTGTTATTTTCTTCGGTATTTTTTTTGGGGGGTCCCCTTTAGCAAGCTGTTAACTTGCTTTTCGTGATTTTCTTGCATCACTCTCATTTCTCTTCCCAGTTTTTCCTCTACTTCTCTTACTTGCTTCTCAAAATCCCTTTTGAGCTCTTCCACAACCTGGGACTGATTCATATTTTTCTTGAGACTTTGGATGCAGGTGCTTTGACTTTGTTGTCTTCTTCTGGTTGTATGTTTTCGTCTTCTTTGTCACCAAAGTAAGAAAATATAGCCTGACTCTTCTTTCACTGCTTACACATTATCCCAGCCAATTACTTGAGTTTTAAACTCTTTGTTAAGGTAAGAGTCTGCTTCCAATGTGGAGAATGTACTGTCCCAAGCTTTGGGGGTTTGTACAGCTGTTTTCAGAGATACTTCTAGGGTCCTGTAAATTTTCAGTTCTTCCAAGGTGGTATGATAAGGGATGGGGTGTTTCCTCTCCACTGCCACAACAAGCTCCACCATGCCGGTACTCCTCCTCACCCCAGGACCTCCCCTCAGAACTGTGACCCAGATCCAAGCATGGGCAGAGCAAGAGATTCCTGCCTCAGCACTGGCTAAGAGATCCTTGCAATCTCCCTTTGATCAGCCACTGGATTCCCCCTCAGTCTGTGGGTCAGAAGCTCAGGAGGCAGCTGCTGCCTCAGGGGCATGCTCGGGACTTAGGGTTGAGACCTAGCTTCTCTCTCATCATAGTCACAGACTTTTCCCAGTGACCTTCTAAGTTTTCTTTGGTGTTTGTGGGTTGAGAAGTCTGTAAACTGGCACAGCTGCTTGTGATTCAGTCCTCTGAGTCCTGCTCCAGGGTCGCTGTGGCCTGTATACCCATGTTGAACTGCTCTTCTCTCCCAGCCCAGAGGGATATACCTTTCAGATCAGCCATACAGGTTGTCTTGGGCTGGAAATTTGTTTCACTCAGTCTTTTTGTGGATTCTGCTGCTTTAGAATTTGTTTAGAGCCATTTTCACAGGTATTTGGAGGGGTTTGGGGGAGAACTCAAGCAAGTTACTGCTTTCACTCCGCCATCTTGGCTCTGCCCTCATAGTTTTTTTTTTTTT
>NW_020944647.1:0-77250 GCF_900497805.2 Vombatus ursinus
ATCTCCTCCTGAAAGAGATCCCCAAAGGAAAACTCCTAGGAATATTGTAGCCCAATTCCAGAGTTCCCAGGTCAAGGAGAAAATATTACAAGCAGCCAGAAAGAAACAATTCAAGTATTGTGGAAACACAATCAAGACAACACAAGATTTAGCTGCTTGTACATTAAGGGACAGGAGGGCATGGAATATAATATTCCAGAGGGCAAAGGAGATAGGATTACAACCAAGAATCACCTACCCAGCAAAACTGAGTATAATCCTGTAGGGGAAAAATGGTCATTCAGTGACATAGAGGACTTTCAAGCATTTTGATGAAAAGACCAGAGCTGAATAGAAAATTTGATTTTCAAATACAAGACTTGAGTGGAACATGAAGAGATAAACAGGAAAGAGAAAAACATAAGAGACTTACTAAGGTCTTACATAAGAGACTTACTGTTTACATTCCTGCATGGAAAGATGATATTTGTAACTCATGAGACCTTTGTCAGTATTAGGGTAGTTGGAGGGGAAAAAATTACATGTACGTATATATAGATATAGATAGAAAGAGGGCACAGGGTGAATTGAAAATGAAGGGGTCATATCTGGAGAATAAAATTAAGGGCTGAGAGAGAATTATACTAGGAGATGGAGAAAGGGAGAGGTAGAATGGGGTAAATTATCTCATAAAAAAAGAAAAACAGAAAAGAAAAGTCTCTTACAGTGGAGGGGAAATGGGGGAAGGTGAGAGGGAATGAGTGAATCTTATTCTCTTTGGATTTGACTTAAGGAGGGAATAACATACACACTCAATTGGGTATGGAAATCTGTCTTACCCTACAGGAAAATAGGGGGACTGAAGGGGACAAGAGAGTAGGGGGATGATAGAAAGGAGGGCAGATTGGGAAAGGGGGTAATCAGACACAAATACTTCTGAGGACGGACAGGGTCAAAAGAAAGAATAGAATAAATGGGGGGGGCAGGATAGGATTAAGGGAAATAGAGTTAGTTTTTCACACCATGTCTACTATGGAAGTGTTTTGCATAACTGCACATATATAACCTGCATTTAATTGCTTGCCTTATCAATGAGTGTGGGTGGGGAGGGAGGAAGGGAGAAAATTTGGAACCCAAAGTTTTAAAAACACATGTTTAAAAAAAATGTTTTCACATGCAACTGGGAAATAAGAAATACAGGAAATGGGGTATAGAAATCCATCCCGCCCTACCGGAAAATTGAAGGGGAAGGGTATAGGAGAATGGGGGGAGAGATAGAAGGGAAGGCAGACTAGGGGAAGGGGTATTCAGAACGTATGCCATCTTGGGGTGGGGGGAGCAGCAAGATGGGGTGAAAATTTGGAACTCAAAATCTTGTGGAAGTAAATATTGAAACCCCCCCAAAAAATAAAAATTGCCATTAAAAAAATAAGGGAGGGAGAGCGCAACTTACTGTTTACTCTACCATCTTGCCTCCTGAAAGTCTAAATAGGTGACTTTCAAACATTCAGTCTGTGGGCTGATAGGTCCAGGATCAGCGCTGCTGCTGCCACTGCCACTGCTGCTACTGATTCAACCACTCCCAAGGCCTATTCCTATTTTGCTGGTGTAGAGGCTGTATTGGCACACCATCCAGCCTTGATCTGGAGTCGCCTCTATCCCACCTCTTTCTGACAGACCCCTTCTGCTGGACTTCTAAGTTATTTTTGGCATCTGTGGGCAAAGAAGACTGTTATCACCATTGCTGCTGGTGATTCAGTCCTCCAAAGTATGCTCTGGCTTTGCTTAGGCTGGATCTATCCTGTATCCTGTGTGCTGGAGGCTCCTCTCAGGCTTGTGCAATGGACCTTTCCTGTTGACCTTCCAGGTTTCTTGGGCTGGAAATCTGCCTCACTTTGTCTCTTTGTGGGTTCTGCCACTCTAGAATTTGTTCAGAGACAATTTTTAGAGGTATTTGAAAAGATTTTTGGGAGAGCTCAGGCAAGTCCCTGCTTTCACTCTGCCCTCTAGGATCTGCCTAGGAAGATGAGATTTTAGTTGAAACTTAAAGATGGCCAGGAAAGCCAGTAAGCAGAAATGAGAAAAGAGCATTGCAGGCATGGCAGACAGCCAGGGAAAATGCTCAAAACCAATAGATGGAGTATCTTGTTTGGGAAACAGCCAGAAGGCCTGTGTCACTGGACTATAGTATATGTAGTGGAGAATAAAGTGTAAGAAGACTGGAAAAGTAAGAAGGGGCTAGGTCATGAATGACTTTGAATACTCAAGAGCAGATTTTGTACTTGATCCTGGAAGCAATAGGAAGCCATTGAAATATATTGAGTAGGGGATAGAGCACTATAGAAAAGTCCCTTTAGTGGGTGAATGGAGGATGGATTGGAGCAAGGAAAGATTTGAGGCAGGCAGACTCACCAGCAGCTACTGCAGTTATCCAGGTGTGAGGTGATGAGGGCCAGCACCAGAAGGATGGAAGTGTCAAAGGATAGAAGAGTATGTGTTGAGGTCTAGGTGTGCTGGGAACCCAAAATTCAAGGACAAGCAACACAAGTTCTACCTCAACTGTATTTGATTCAAGCCTTCTTTCAGGCAGAGATTAGGTTTATCAGAACACCAGGTCAGTGAGAGTAGGTAAGATTTTAAAAATCTGCCCTATTGTCCAGATTTTAAGAAATTGAGCCTTTGTAATGAGAATACAACTGGACCAGACTCCAAAGAAATCTGAGCAGGGACATCATCTTTCAAGAAGTTATCAAGGAAAACTGTACTGATATTCTAGAAGCAGAAGGTAAAATCAAATGGAAAGTATCCACTAATCACCTCCTAAAAGATATCCCAAAATGAAAATTCCCAAGAATTTCATAGCCAAATTACAGACCTGCCTGATCAAGGACAAAATACTGTAAGCAGCTAAAAAGAAACAAATTAAATATGATGAAAATACAGTCTGGATAACAGAAGATTTAGGAGCATCTACATTAAAGGATCAGAGGGCTTGGAATATACTATTCTAGAGGGCAAAATAGTTGTATCACAGCTAAAAATGACCTGCCCATCGAAACTGAGTAAAATCCTTCAGGAGAAAAAATGGATATTCCATTAAAGAGAAGACTTTCAAGCATTGCTGATGAAAAGACCAGAGCTGAATGGAATGTTTGTCTTTAACAAGATGTAAAAGAAGCATAAAAAGATAAACAGGAAAGACAAATTCTACAGGATTGAATAAGGTTAAAATGTTTACATTCCTACATGCAGAAATGCTATTTTTAACTCCTAAAAACTTTCTCATTATTAGAGCAGTTAAAAGGAGTGTATATAGAGAGAAAGCAGAGATTTTAGTGGAATGTGATTGTATGATTATCTAAAAAAATAAAATTAAGGTATGAGAAAGCATGTGCTAGGAGAAGGGAAAGGGAGAGGTATAATGGGATAAGTTATCTGACATAAAAGTTGCCTGAAAGAGATTTTGCTGTAGAGGGGAAACTGAGGGTAGCAGGGAGGAGAGCACATGACCCTTACTGTGAGGGAAACTGAGGAAGATCTTCCCCAGCCCTTCGTGAAACTGCCTCATGACCTGACATAAAGAATGTAAAGTAGAGTTATGCATGGCTGAGGGTACCATGGAGACGGAACATTAAGTAACCAACAAATTATGTTACCTGGAAAAGCAATTCTTACCTCAAGGAACATTTTTCTTGAGAGAAGTGTGTAACTGTCCAAGGACCTGATTACTCCTTGGAGACTTACACAACAAACAGCTATTTGGGTCTCTAATCAAGCTCCCACCTTTGTTAGAATGTGTGCGTATCCAGGACCCGAGCTCACTAAGGATATGTACACAAAACAAAATACTAAGATTGTTTTTTCCCTGGTTTATATAGATATAAAAGGGGCATCTGAAAGGGGATTTTTTGGAGTACTTTAATGTCAGAGATAGGGATGCCGAATCTTTGTTGTTGTTCAAGGACAACACATACATGGCCCTTGTTGTTTAAGATCAGGACACTGTTGTTTTGGCCTCCTGATCAGACCTCTTGTTCGTCTTCAGTCTCCCCAGTCCTGTAAGTATTTGAGCTCACCTGGTCAGTGAGTGTGTATCCTTTCTTTTCTTATTCCTCCATTTCTTGATTTTGATTATAACTTATTGCATTGAATGTTATTCTTATCTTTATATGCTTGTGTTGCCTTAATCATTATTAATCATTGTAAAATAAATGTGATTGTTAAGTTTATACTGAGTATGTGTCATTATATCTTAAGATCTGAACCTAAAGTGGAAGTACTGCGCAGTCTGTAATCTTTTTGATTACACTTACTCTCATTGGAATTGAAACAAAGAGGGAATAATATACACACAGTCAGGTGTATAAATCTGTCTTACCACACAGGAAAGTAGGAGGCAAAGTGGGTAAGAGAAAGGGTGTGTGCAGTTGATAGAAGGGAGGGCAATTTGAGAGAGGTAAATGTCAGAAGACTAACACTTTTGAGAATGAACATGGTAAAAGGAGAGAAAGAGTAGGATAAGCTGGGGGAACACGGGATGGATGGAAATACATAGTTATGAATCAATACTGTGAAAAAAAACTTTTTTACAGTGAATTTCTCTGTTAAAGACTTCACTTCTCAAACATAGAGAAAACTGGGTCAAATTTATAGAAAGAAGAGCCATTCCTTAATTAATAAATGGTCAAAGTACAGTAACAGGCAGTATTCAGACAAAGTCATCAAAGCTATTTATAATCATATAAAACATGCTGCAAATCATGATTAATGAGAGAAATTCAAATTAAAACAACTCTCAGCTACCTCACACCTGTCAGATTGGCGAATGTGATAGAAAATGAAAAGTACAAATTTTGTAGGTGATGTGGGATAGTTAAAATACTAATGTACTGTTGGTGAAGTTATATGCTGATTCAACCATTCTGCAGTGCAATTTGAAACTCTATCCAAAGAGCTTAAAAAACCATGCATACTCATTGCGCAAGCAATCATACTGCTAGTTCTGTTTCCCAGAGATCATAAAGAAGTGAAATGAACCTACATGTACAAATATTTATAGCAGCTCTTTCTGTGGTGGCAAAGAAATTGGAAATTGAAGCAATGTCCGTCAAGTAGGGAATGGCTGAACAAATGTTGTATATTATTGTGATGGAATACAATTGTCCTTTAAGTAATGATGAGCAAAATGCTCTCAGAAAAACAGGGAGAGATTGACACGTAGAACTGTGTTTTGCATGAGTCCACATGTATAATCTATGTCAAATTACTTGCCTTCCCAATGGGAGGGGCAGGAAAGGGAGGAGAGAATTTGGAACTCAATATTAAAAAAAAAAGAATGTCAAAAATTATTTTTACATATAATTTGGAAAAAATAAAGTATTAAATAAATAAGACCTAACTAGACCTGAGGTCTCCTCTAAAGCCCAAGGGATTTATGGATCATTCAGAGGAGGCTATGGAGGCAAACTAAAGAGAAGAACTCTTGAAGATCAGTATCTGCTTGGGACATTTCAGTCATCTCTATGCATGTTATTGTGCGTAGAGCCAGCAAGAGACCATCTGAGTTACCCAAACCATCCCATGCAGACAACACTAAACAGTATTGAGTCTTTAGGAGTTGTGTGAAATATATTTCTATTCTAGTGATAAAAGTTAAGGATATTGGAGAAATTCATCACATTAAGTCCCCTTACAAAAGCCCTTGTATTTTCTGTGAACATGGCCAATGGCACTTGATAATTTATGGTAACCTACTGGGAACTAACAATCATTATCATTATCATCATCATCAACAACAACAAACATTTATATAGTGCCTATTGTTTTTACTTATTTTATTATAACCCGTCAGAGACTGATTTCTTTTATCAAGAGAAAAGAGGCTGAGTGAGTTAAGTAAGTAGGGAGTCTGCAAGATGAAAAGAATCAAGGAATGGAATAAGCACAGAAAGTAGAAAGGAAGGAAACAAGAATTAAGTGCCTATTAGGTGACAGGCACTGGGCTAAGTGCTTTAAAATATCTCATTTGATCATCACAACCTCCCTGGAAGGCAAGTGATATTATAACTCCTATTCACACTTGAGAAAACTGAGGCTTAAGTGACTTGCTTAATGACACATAGATAGTGTCTAACACCAGATTTCAACTCAGGTCTTCTTGACTCTAGACCCAGTGCTCCAGTCACTGAACTACCTAGGTATCCTTAGGCCCATAACTGTAACTATCCCTGACCTCACCAGTGTTGTAGAGCAGCTAGCCCAGGTTTAGGATAAGGCCACAGTGGCAGAGCCCATCTATCAGAAGGTAGTTCATATTAGTGTCAAAAGATGGAAAATTACTCCTAAAATAACCCATAGTCCACTTTGGTCAGTCACGTTTGTGGGAACACAGTGAGGTGGCCAGGCACAGACCAGAAGAAACTATTGATACTCACTTACCAAGTGGCTCAGGAGTAAGAGGACTTAGGTTCAAATCCTGTCTCTGATGCTTCTTACCAGTGTGACCTAGAGCAAATGACATAAATTTATTTTTCTTCAATTTCTTCATCTCTCAAATGAAGTGGTTTGATTTAAATCACTTTGAGATATGTTCCAGTTTTACATTTTTGGAATCATAGGAATGAAATCAGAGGGATAATAGAAGACGTATGTTCAGCAGAAAGACCAGAGCTAGAGATAAGATTTTTTGCTATATTCCAAGTAGAAATAAATTTTTCATTTTTGTTCTGCTCACTATTTTTTTGAGAATAACAAAGGTGACAGTTGACTGTGTTCCCTACTTCCTATGAACTGCTTTTTCCCTAGTTAAAATCAAACTCCTCTGTTACAGTAATTAAACTTCAAATGGCTTACCTCCCAGAGAGCAACATTTCATTTGCAATGAGCAATTTCAATGAGTTGATGATGGAGATGATTTGCACATATTGGATTTGCACATATTTCATCATGCTTCTTATTAGGGTTAGGGTGGAGAATCCCACTGTGTATTCTGTCAAAGCCCTCCATGGTGACATGATAATCACAGCCCTGTTGAAAGATGAACTCATCTAGTTCGCTTCTCTATAATTTGGCCCCAGTCATTGCTCTCCAGATACAGGCTCTCCAGGTCCCTCAATACGACAGCACCAAGGTTCTTATAACTTGAATCCTAGGAATTGCTGTAAGCCCTATTGGATGTAAGTCATCACAACTAAAACAAGGATACCACAAGGATTCAGTAAGTGACTGTTTATTCCTCAAGTTTTGAGATAGGGCAAGGTTAGGGAAGAGATCTTTTAAAACCTCTTTTTTGTCTCATATTTCGTTGTTACATCTATATGTCTGTATATAACATACAGTATTTTTTGTTAGGCTTTTTTGCCTTTTCTTCATATTTTTGTACATTATATATATTTATAAGTGATTATTAACAATGGAAATATGCAATATAATCTCCATTTATTTTTGTATAATTATATATATATATATATCTACATATCTCCTCCATTTCTATATAATATATGCACAGGTATGCCTGGATATATATAATATATATATATTATATATATATATATAAAATATGTATATATGTTTCTCTGCATATTCTCTCACATCCTATATATTTTCTATTTTTTCTCATTTGCTACATTGTTTTTCTTTTTTATTCTTCTCTATATATTTGACTATACCTTATTTTTTTTCCTACATGGTAACTATTGCTTTTTTCTGTCTCTATTTCTCTTTCAGGAAAAACAAGAGATATTTGAATTTTTTTCCCCTTTTAACTATCCCTAAACTTTTTATTATTTGTCCTATAGTGTTTTATTCCTTTATTTCTTTCCTTTTCTTTGTTTTTTTCTCTTTACATTTTTCTTTCAATTTATATGACTCCTCTATCTTTTCTCTCACTTCTCTGATGCCTCCACTCCTCCAAGTTATAAAGTCACCAAATATTACCACCACCATGTCCACTTTCTCAACTAACTTTTTTCTTCCTTCTTATTTGTATTTCCTGTTTAATACTTTTTTTCCTTTGCTTAACCTTGATTTCAGGGATTGATTATTTGTTAGCCTCTCTTCCCCTGCCCAGCCCTCATCCCTCCCTGAAAACAGTGCCTTCAGTATATTGGGTAATCACATTGGTTCTTTCCAGTTCTAAATTGTGAGTTTCTAAACTCAGTGCATATGAGCTGTGTTTCCTTAAACATACGTTTTAAGAGCCTTTCTAGAGCAAAAAGAAGTTTTATTTGCAATTTAAAAACCTATGAATTCCTTTTTGTAGCACAGGCCAAACTTTGATTTCTCTTTAGATAGCATGTATAAAGAGAAAATCAAATGGTAAGTGGTTTTTTTTCCCAATTAACTGGTGAGGAAATTAGATGCAGAAAGGGCAGGCAAATAAGTAGCTCAGAATTACAGAGCAAATTTTCAGTAGTTATGAAAAGATTCCAAGTTCCATTACTGTTAGTATAGGTCTCTTATTGTAACCTTTATTTCTAAGAAGTTTAGATTTATTTTAAAGCTAACTAGACAGTTTATAATATCTAACATATTTTAGAAATGTCTTCTGCCATCTCTTCATGCTTCACATAAGGAGAATAGGAGATGAACCGGAAATACAGCATGCTCTAAGTTTTCATTATGCTTCTTTCCCAATTTAGCCCATCACTTTTCAGACTGCATTAGTGATTGCTTGAAAAGGAAGTTGAGAGTCTCGTTTTAACTTATGCAGCATCCTTGGGGAATTTTAACTGTCAAATATTCTGCTTCTGTTGGAATTCCCCCTTAGTATTGCTATTTTCATTCCTGAAAGATACTAGTTGATTATATAATTTTTCATTACTATAGAAACCCAGGGTAGACTCTATATATTTTGTTTTTTCATCATTATTCCATCTTGTCTATTATTACCCTTTTTTTGTTTTTCCTTTTCTTTTTTCCTGTCATTCTGTTTTCTTCCCCCTGGAAGTGCTCTCCACATAACAAATGCTTTAACCAATTAATTCAATTAAATAATCGATTTTTATAATGTTGTTGACATTCCTGCACTAATCTTAGGTAGTCTTACACACTTCATCAAACAAAAATAATCTGAATCATTAAAAAGTCATGTTTTAGCATTTCTCTCCTCCATTTACCCTATTGTTCTTTTACTTACTATTCTTTCCATGATTACTTCCCTACTTCCTTTCTTTCTAGACCAATTCATTTTATATTTTCTTCAATGATATCCTTTCTTGCCATTGTTAATTCTTCTCCATTTCATTCCTCTATTATTCTCTTCCCTCCTTTCATTCATGAATTGTAATCCTCTCCTTCCCTCCCCCCATCTTCCTATTCTTTTTCTTCTATCCAGTCCACTTACAGGAGATGAGTTATCCATCAATTTATTTTCAAGTTAACAACATATTTTGCTTTAGATAGTCCCATCCTTGTTTCATGCCTTGAAATATTTTTTTTTGTTTTTAGCTTACAGGATAGAGAGTTTGGTTTCGAGACATAAAGATTTGAGAATGTCTTGCTACTGTATATGCTAGCTATGTAACCTTAAACAAAACCCTCAACCTCAAAATGTACTAAGCAACTCCTTTCAATGCACTAGATCTTCTGATTTACAAATGTAGAAGGGGTTGCCTTATTCACGAAATTGGCAGTTTACACCCATTCTTATTATGATGTACTTAGTAGAAAAGATGTAGTTCCTCATGCACACCATGACCTCCAGGCCACTGACACCTCAATTCTTTCCCAAAGAACCACCCCTGCTCTAGCTACACTACCCTCCCTTTACTACCCTAACCCCTTGAAGAACCAACTTAACTCTATCTTACTCTTATCTCTTAAGTCCCTTGCCTTTTAGTTTATTTCAGATATTTCTGTCCCAAGCCTTTGTTGTGTATTGGTCCCAAAGTCTGCTGCCTTCCTTCCTACACACATGTTTGTGAAGAAAGTTGTGAAAAACAAAACAAAATATGCTGAAACTGTGTTGATTGGACCCACTATAATTTTGGTTAATAACCTCAATTGGTTAGTAACTTCAACTAGGCTCTCAATGCTGCATGACAATCCTTTTAATCTTCCATACTTAACTCACTATCTCAGTCATAATAGCAGCTCTTATAAAACTTTTTGTCCTTTTTTGATCTTCTTGTGCTGTCCCATTCCCCTCTTTCTCAGCTGAGAAACTTGTTTAGTATTTTAACAAAAAAATGTGAAGCAATCCCCTCACAGCTCTCTCTTCTCTCATCTTAATTTCATATCACTCATATGCTTTTTGCCACTTCTTCACCTTTACCCCACTTCATGAGATGGCCCTTTTCCAACTTCTTTTCCCCAGCAGATTTCCCCCAATCATTATAGATTCTCACTTATGTCTCTCCCTATCTACTGGCTACTTCTCTATTGCCTATAAACATACTTACGTCTACCCAATGCTCAAATATTCCTTACTCAGTGAATCCAAAGACTCTATCATTCTCTTTTTTGGCTAAATGTGTCTCCTTTCCTTTACTTTAAATCTCTTTTTACATCAAGACAATCTGACATCTTACTTCAACATCAAATGAAATATGCTCTCCTCAAAGTTATTCAAAATTTCTTAGTTGCCAAAAATGAATGGTCTTTTATCAATCATTAACTTTCTTGATGTCTCTGCAGCCTTTGGCACTGTCAATCATTTTCTTGATACAATCTTTTCTCTAAGTTTTCAGGAACCTGGTTTTCTTCTGAACTCTCTAAAGACTCCTCCTTGCTCTTTTCTTGCTTGATCTTCGTCTAAGTCATACCTACTCATCTTGGGCAGCTCACAGGACTCTGTCCAAGAACCATATTTTCTGCTCCCTCTGTGTTGTTTCACTTGGTTATCTCATCAGCTTGCAGTAATTCAAGTAGTATCAGTTAACTGAAGACTCTCAAGTCTACTTTTCCAACCCTATCCTCTCTCCTGACCAGCAGTCTTCCACCTCTAATTGCCTATTAATGATCTCAAATTAGTTGTTCCATAGACATTAAACTCAACATATCCAAATCTGAACTTACTACATTTGCATAAAACTCACCCCTTTCATAACTTCTCTCTTACTTTTGGTACTAACACCATTCTTCTAGGCACCCAGGCTGGTCACCTAAGTGTCAATCTCAGTTCCTTATTCTCATACCCCATTTCTGATCTGTGGTAAAATCCTTTCCATTTTACCTTCATAACATCAATTGCATATATCTCCTTTCTTTAGTGTCACTGCAAACACCCTAGTGTGGGCTTTCATCACCTCATGCCTGGACTATTACAATACCATGCTGATTTGTTTCCCTACTTCAAATCTCTCCAAACTTCGGTCCATGCTCTATTTAGTTGTCAACATACACTTCCAAAGTGCAGATCTCACCATGTCATCCCCGCCGCCTCCTACTCAATAAAACTCACGGGCTTTTTATCACAAGAGCATTCAGTGTACTTTATAACCTCTTCCATCTCACCTTTCTGATCTTTTTATAACTTATACTCAACTTTCCCAGGCACTCTGTGGTCCAGTGACATTGACCTTCTTGCTGTTTCTTGAATAATGCATTGTATTTTCAAACTCTGCACATTATCTGGCATATAGCTCACTTGCACATTGTTTTTTTTATTTATTGTTTCACTTAGATTCTAAAGTTCTTGAGATCAAGGACTATCATTTGACTTTTTTTTAAAATCCACAACATGTAGTACATTACCACACAAAAGGCATTTGAAAAGGTTTATTGACACAGTAGCAAAAGTTAAAAAGGTGATTTAGAAGTTCCACTATTCTAATGACTACTCAACATAATTAAGAATTTGAAAAATCTACAAGGAAGCAGCATCATTATAGGACTATTTCAAATACTCAGTAATAGAATAAAAATTGAATATGAGCATTTAAATGGACAAATAAGAGCACAAAATGTGAATTGTATGCAAAGTACCAGCATAGGAAGAAATTTCTGTAGATTACTTAGATAAAAATACAAGTCAAGACAATATTTTGCTCCTGAAACAGAGTCAGGAAATGGTTTAGAATAGGACAGTCACTCTATACATATAATTTAAGTAAAATAAAATGGATCAAAATAAATCAAATCAAACTTGCTCTCTGGAGTTTAATAAACCCTCCTATTTGATTCAGTGCCAGTATAACCACTTTCCTCAACTTTCTCAAGAGAAAACTAGAATGATACAAGTACAACCAAAACCACCTCAATGACATTACTGACATTGAATGAATTTAGGAGAGTATGGTGAAAACAAAAATCCAGATGACAATATTCCACATAGCAAATTTCAGGTGAAGAAGGCTTTAGATAGAGAATTGGAGAGACAATCATGAGCTAAGTAACAACTGAATAAGAGAGGAAAATCCCTTAACATTTTTTCTGTGGTGAGCTCTATGTGTTGTTAAATTTAGAAATTATTACTATAGTGTCATTTTTAATTTTTTTATCCAGAAAATATTTGATCCTTTTTCAACTCTAAAATAAGTATGCAACTCTTAATTGATGGATCCAGTGAAGTCCAATGGGTATGGAATGTACTTTCCTTGAAATAAAAGAGGAGTAGGATAGTGTATTATAAAAATCATTTTACTACTCTTCTTTTCTGGTGACAGTTGTCAACTCACTTCACTACTTCATCCTCATCTACAAAGTGATAGGATAGGAATATGTGGTCACTGTGGTAATGTTCAGTTCTAGCTACATGATTCTGTGAATTTTTAATAAAGGACTACATTGATTCTCAACATTTCATGTCTTTGAAATAAAAGGATATTAGTGTAATGTTTGATGACATCATGCAACTGCATTATTTCAGGGCTCAGATTATCTACTGCTTCCTTTTTTCAGGTTCTTTCATTAATTGTGGCATCATATCTACTGAATCTCTGAAGATAAATGGTATCTAGTGAGCTGATCTTTGGTGTGGCATTCTCCTTTCAATGTGTCATTGGTTTTGTAGGGAATTCACTGCTGCTCATGTTCTATGCTTATATCTCCTTCAGAAAGCCTCAACAGAAGAAGCCAAAGGATTTGATTCTTGCTCATTTGGCTGTGGCCAATATGGTAACACTTTTTACTAGAGACATCCCAGAAATCTTGTTTTGTTTTGGAATGAGATATTTTTTAGATGATTTAGGGTGTAAGGCACTCATGTACATTTACAGTGTCGCCCGGGGACTTTCTATCTGCACAAGTCTTGTGAGTATGTTCCAGGCCCTCATCATCAGTCCCAACAACTCTGTGTGGGCTAGCATCAAAGTCAGAGCCCCCAAATACATTTTATGTTATTTTCTCTTTTTCTGGGTCACCAATGCATTGATCTACATCAGGGTCATTGAACTCGCTGAAGCACCCAAAAATGCTACAATTTCTGGCTATCGTTATGTTTCACATATTTTCATAGAAAGGTCAATAAAAGATGATCATCAACCTACTGTTGCATTTATTCTTGGGAAGAGTATTCTATACTCTTCATGACCTTATCTTTGACTTCCTTAAGGGCTTGTCTAGTACCCACATGGTGCTTCTCCTCTATAAACAAAGCAAGCAAGTGCAGCACATTTATAGCAGTAGTCGTTCCCTTAGATCCTTCCCTGAGGTCAAGGCCACACAGACCATCCTCTTGCCTGTGACCTGTTTCATTTAATTTTGCTGGCTCAACAACTATTTCATATTATATGTAACTTTTAATATTGAAAAAGATGCACAGTTGGAAACCCTTGCATGCTTTTTTGGTGGATGTTACCCTGCCCTCTCTCCCTTATTGCTGATTGGCAGTGAGAGTTGTATCCCAAAGCTTCATTGTATGCTTTGAAAGCCACAAAGGTCTCTGAAGGATTTTATGGATGGATTAGTCAACCCATGAATCTAATCTCTTCCCAACAACTTTATGAATTTCAGTATTCCCATCCTGATAAGAGTGTATAATTCAACAATGAGGACTTTGATAAAATACTACAAAAAAGTTTAACATCCTATAACCAAATTTGAAGGGAAATTTCTTTCTCTTTCACTCCTCAGTTTGGGAAAGATCAGCAGGAAGACTCATGAACTTTTCCATATACTTACACTAGATAACAGTTTTATCTTGGGTGAGTTATGCCACCATTATTGACCATATTATCCTTCATTGTAAAATGAAAGGATTAGATGAAATGTATGATGTCACTTCTACAAAGGCTACAAGAATACTTGTATTAAGTACATTGGAATGAATGTCCTCAGTATTGGGTTTGTTTCCTTGCTCTCATCAGCATCACTAAAAATAAGACTTAGGATTTCTTAGTAAATGCTGGGCACTGTGATAAGTGAAAAGGATACAAACAAAGCCACAAATATCATTCATTCCCTTAAGCAGAGAAAACATGTAAACAACTACTGTATTATTTAAAATAAATTTAAGTACAATCTCAGAAGGAAGATATTAGCAGTATGGTGGACTTCAAATGGCCTTTTACAGAGAAGGTGGGATTGTAGCTGAGTCTTGAGGGAGGACAGAGTAGCCAGGAGGTAGAGGTAAGAAGGGAGAGAACTCAAGGATAGGGGAACAACCAGGAAAAGGAACACCATCTGGAAATGTAGCATTTTGAGAAAAAAAACACCAAAATATCTAGTGTCACTTGTAATTGCATAGGATTAAAGGTTTTTAAATATTTGAAAAGATAGAAAGGGCCTAGGTTTTGAAGAACTTTGAATGTGAATCAAAGGATTTTGTATCTGATCCTGAAAGTTAGAGGGAGGCAATGGAGTTTATTGCATAGAATGTTTGACATGATCAGACATGGACTTTAGGAAGATAAATTTGATAACTGAGTGGAGGTGTAGGGACAGATTTGGGACAGGGAAATTAAGAAGTAGCCTACTGCAATAGTACAGGCATGAGGTGATCCATATGTGTATCAGGGTGGTAGCTTTTCAAGAGGTAAGAAGGGTAAATATTCAAGAGATATTAAAATAAAACCTAAAGCTTTGGGCAACATATTGTGTATGGCAGGGAAGAGAGAATGAGGAGTCATGGATAATATCTAATGCTGGCTTATGAGTCTGGTTAAGTGGGAGGATGGTGCTGTCTCCAACAGTAATAGGTTGTAAGAAAGGAAAGTTTGGAAAGAAAGATGGTAAGTTCAGTTAGGACATGTTGGGTTTAAGGTATCCATATTGACACCTAGTTCAAGACGTCTAATAATCAGTTGGAGATGTGAGTCTGGATGTTAGGAAAAAAGTTATGGGTGGATAAGTGAAACTGAGAAATATCAGCATTAGACATGGTACCTGAGTCACTGGGAGCTGAGATCATCTATGAAATCAAATATAAATTGAAGAGAAGAGGTCCAAGGACAGAGTCCTGTGAGAAGGCCAAGGTGATTGGAGATGATCTGGATGAAGATTAAGAAAAAGAGTTTAAGAAGAAGTGGTCATATAGGTGAGATGAGAACCAGGAGATGAAGTCATGAAAACCTGGAGAGAAGAGAGTGTCAATGAAGGGAGGGCAATTTTGACACCATTAGAAGCTGCAGAGGAATCCAGAAGAGTATGAGTATTGAGTATTGAGTATTGCCTATATGAGTATTGAGAAAAGGCCAGCAGATTTAACAATTAAAATATTAATAGAGAATACTTTTTGTTGAATGATGAGGTCAGGAACTAGAATTGTAGAGATATAAAGACAGAGAGAGAGGAAAGTAAGTGGACAATGATTTCTCTAATGTAGAATGTCTTCTAAAGAAGTTTAGCTGCAAAAGAGAGGAGAGATGTGGGAAAATTGATAGAAGGAATTGATGGACCAAGGAATGTTTGCTTTTTGTTTTTTTTTTTAACATGATGGAAACTTGGAGGGAATCATAACCTGTAACAAAACATTCAGTCAACAGGGTGAGATTGAGGAAAAGTGAAAGAGAATGATAGAGAGCACAATATATTACAGAAGCCATATTGAATGTCATCACTTGTGCACGGAGAGGAGTTTGCCTTGGCAAGGGGAAGGATTACATCGTTATGTGAGTCTAGCTCGAAGGAAGAGATATTGGCAAAAGGCATTTGAGTGATACGAGAAGAAGAGGAGGGAATAGCATGAAAGAGCTTTCAGTGAATGGCCTTTATATTGTCAGTGAAATATCAGGTGAGGTTCTCATCAGTGAGTGTGGAGTGTAGTCTCTCAGGAATAACAGGTTCCATAAAGGAAAGGGTGAAGTGGCAAAGACAAGTATTAAAACAGGGTGGAGAAAAGGTGAAATCTGTATTCAGTTATGAGACAATGTCCCTGTGAAAAATGTTCCCATGGGAAGAGAGATATTCTTTAATAGGACACAGGGAACTTCCAAGTGGCATAATCCACAGACATTTGATGCCTAGCATGTAGTGCCTCCATGGACAGCTTCTTTCCTAATTAGTATGGAATTTAGAACTCTGACAGGTGATTGACCCCCCACAAAGGTTAGTTGACCTGCACCAATAAAGCAGATTTCAGAACATATGGGGAAAGAAATAATCATGGAAAAGACAGAGGGTAATAATGAAGTGCATTAACAAACATTGAGATATTTTTTACCATGGGATAATATTTTTATATTCTCTGTTTTAACAATAACAGAAACTGTTTAGAAGAGGAAACTTAAAATACGTGCCTTAGAACCTTTAATTTTTTAAGGAATACAGAGATTAAAGAAGGCGTAAACAAGTATAATGTTCATTCATCAAATAATTAAATATCAAGAATAGATGAAAAGGAATGAGACTGAGAGTACTCACAAAGTGAAATAAATCCTGTTTAGAAAAAATATACAGGAAATTAGAAAAAACACTAACAAAACACATTGTAGAAGTTGGTGGGAAGAAGAATTTTATGTGTTTGCTTAACAGAAATAAAAGAGAGTAACAAGTAACTAGTTAAAAGGAAAAATAAATTAATAAATTAAGCAATATTGCCAAACTAGGGAGAAGGATAACAAGGTACATTTGTGATGGAGACAAAGAGAGCCTATAAGAATAGAATTGTCTTAACATAGATTAAGGAAAATTTCCTGAATAAGCAAATTACTGCCTTTACAACAGTAAATGAAACAAAAAATCCTAACCTAGAGAAAGACACAATATGAGAAACAAATGGGGAAAACATAAACCTTACTTTCACAACATTAAATATGCATTCATTAAATAATGACTAAAATCGAAAGTGACACTGAACAAGAAAATAAAATCCCACAATCTGCTGCTTTTACAACAAATACAGGCCAAAACAGACATATGGAAATTAATCATGAGGGCCTAGAAGAAAGTTTATTTTACATTTTGTATTAACTTATACAAAAAATTATGAGTTGGAACCATTCTATTGGGCAAAGCAAAACCAAAAATTTACAACATGCAGTTTACTCTAAAACGTGCATGTTAAAGCATGAAGAAAGCAAGCCAACTACTGAGTCAAATTTGTAAGATGAACAACTAGGTGTGTCTAGTTGAACCGTGGCTACTGAAGAAAAACCAGCAGGGATGGCAGCAATTACAAGTGTCTAAGTTAAGCTATGTGATGGTAGAAAGGCAGGTCATTCACAAAGGGGGTCTCAACCTCAAGGAGAAGGGAGAAAGTAACTGACATCCAATTGATCTCACAAGTACAAGTAGTAAGGTCCTCATGGTACTGTTTTTCACCAATTACTATCATGAATCTTTTATGGGAACTATCATCTGAGAGTCCAGGGAGGGAAATGGGAGTAGAGTAATTCATTTAAGAGATGTTTCCTGTAACCATTGCTTTTTCTCTTTGCCATCTATGACAAAATAAGGTGGTTTTCAGTCCATATTACTTGGTTTCTTAGAGAACAGAAATTGAAAACCCGTAAAGTAGAACAATATATAGTCCTGTTTTTATGATGTCACAGAGAAATATGGATAGGTAAGGAAAAACACAAGACAAAGAGTATTAATTCTTGTAAAGCCATGTAAAGTATACATACATGTAGAGTGTGTGTCACAATATACTTCATCCATGTGTATTCAAGTCTTTGGTAATGGAACAAGGGTTATGTATAGCTGCCAGGGTTATATTCTTAATGCATAGGTTTGACAGTATCACTAACCTGCTAAAATAAAATAATGAATAAAAAAATCCAGTGGTTGCCTTTTACCTCTAAGATGATATCCAAATCCAAATCAAATACAAATACAAATATCCATTGGTACATAGCTCCTACCTTCCTCACCTTCACACATTCTGTAATCAGTTGATCAATGAACTTCTTTAACCATATGTGTCAGGCACTCTTAAAGATACGGAAAAGTCAAACAGTTACAGTCCTCAAGGTGTTTAAACTCTTTCAGAGATGGCAACACATATAAGGTATACACAAAACAAACATACAAGGTAATTTGATGGATTGGAGAGGGGCAGAAGGTGGGGTTGGAGTATCAGGAAATACTTTGGGTAAAGATGGTGTTGGAGCTGTATCTCAAAGGAAATGAGTACTTCTTATTAAAGAAGAATTAGTAAAGTAAATTAGTAAATTAAAGAATTAGTAAAGTAAAGAAGAATTAGAACCAAAGGGAAAAACCACAAGACAGAAGAAAGAAACAAACAAAAAAGAGAAAATAGTCTACTTTGCTCTGCATTCAGATTCCATAGTTCTTTCTCTGGATATGGATTGCATTTTCCACCATGAGTCTTTTGAAATTGTCTTAGATCCTTGTATTACCGACAAGAGTTACAGCTATTGTTCAATTAAGTCTTCCCAGGTTTTTCTGAAGTCAACGTGATCATTATTTCTTGTGGAACAAATGTATTCCATTACATTCATACACCACAACTTGTTCAACCATTCTCTAATTGATGAGCATCCCCTCAATTTCCAATTGTTGGTCACTGCAAAGAATTACTGAAAATATTTTTGTACACATGAGTTCCTTTCCCATTTTTATGATCTCTTTTTTAAAGAAAAAAAGACAGAAATCTGGAAAATCAAGCAAGGATTAAAGAAATCCAGAAGAAAAAGTATTAGAGAAACAAAAAACAAAAAATTAAGCTGGTTCTTTGAAAAAAAAATTAGTAAAGTTGATAAGGCATTATTTAACCAACCTGATTAAAAAGATGGCAGAAAATAAAATAAATAAAATAAGAAAAATGAACAAAGAGAAATTACACCTCAAACAGAAGAAATGAAAAGTTATCTTAACAGAACTTACTCTGTGGAGTTACATGACAACAAAACTAAGACAAAACAAAGAAGATTAACAGAACATAAGAGATATTTTAAATAATCCAATCTCAGAAAATGAAATAGAACTACTTGTACAAAGACTACTAAAGGGAGGAGAAAAGGGTAAATCCTCTTCCTGATGGATTTAAATGATGTTTATTAAGGGAAAAACAAATTTAATATCCCTAATACAAAAATTATTTTCAAAATATTTAAAAACAAAGTACTTGGCTAAACTCCTTTTATGAGTCAAATACATTCCTATTATCAAGTTAAGGAAGAAAAAAGCAAAAAAAAAAGGGAAGATTATTTCTACTAAAGGAAAGAAAGAAGTTCTTAATAATGAAATCTATGCAAGCCTTGAACTGTGTATCTTTAGGGATTAATGAATTCCCCAACATAAGCATCATTGAAGGGAAGATGAAAAGTGATCTTTGAGGTCAATTTCAATTGCAATATTGCTTTTCTATGAAATACTGATTTTCAACTTTTCTTGTCTCTAACTGGTTATATGACCTCAGACCTCTCCGGGTGGGTAGTAATGTGATACAATGTAATAGGCATGAACACAAGAGTTTGGGGTATTTGTTTAAATCCCAACACTTCTGATACTTACTATGTGATATACGACTCTATGAATGTGACCCCAGGGCAAGTCTTTTCACCTCTGTGGTCCTCTTTTCCTCATGGATAAAATAGGGGAATTTGGCTAGACTACTTTCAAGTCTTTTCCAGTTTTAGGTCTAAGCCCTGACCATTTTGTGCTTACATTCTGAAAAAATCAGCAAATTGTGCAGTTAGATGGAGTAATTTCTAATATCATTTCTATCTCTAAAACCCTATAATTTGATGTCCCTTCACATATTTGAAGCTACAAAAAATGAGGCCACTGCCAGAGTTTGGATTCTGCCTAGTCATTTCATTCCATTTTGCATATTCCCCTAAGGCTAACACTACATGAGAAACAAACTAGCAACAAGCTGAGTCACACCAGAGTGATAGACTTATACCTACCATTTTTTCATGTGTGTGTTTTACTCTTACTATTACTGCTACTAGCTCTACTGAATATGAACACATAATTGGAAGCCACATTGTCAGGAAACCTATATGAATGACAAGGAATTTGGTTTAAAAAAAAAAGAAGCAGTGTATGAATTACATTTTACCACATGCTTCTTTGTTATACCCTGTAGGAAAAGAAACAAAAACATAGGCTGATTTTTAATAATTTCTAGTATATGTCATTTTTTAATTAATTAATTTTAGTTTTTAACAATCATTTCCATAAGCTTTTGAGTTTTAAATTTTCTCCTCTTCCCTGCCCATCTCACTTCCAAAGACAGTGTGTAATCTGATATAGGCTCTACATATACATTCCTATTAGACATATTTTCACATTAGTCATGTTGCAAAGAATAACTACAACCAATGGAAGGAACCTTAAGAAAGAAGAAACAAAAAAGGAAAAAAAGAGCAAATAGTATGCTATGATCTGCATTTAAACTCCATAGTTCTTTCTTTGAATGTGGATAACATTTTCCATCATGAGACTTTTGGAGATGTCGTAGATCCTTGCATTGATGAGAAGAGCTAAGTCTATCAAAGTTAGTCATTGCACAATTGACTGTTACTCTGTACAATGTTCTCTTGATTCTGCTCACTTAACTCAGCATCAATCTATACAAGTTTTTCCAGGTTTTTCTGAAGTCTGTTCATCATTTCTTATAGAACTATAGTTCTGTAACACTACGTGTATCCCTCTGTTTCAAATGAGTTTCTTGTAAACAACATATTGTAGGATTATGGTTTTTAATCTATTCTGCTATCCACTTCCATTTTATGGGAGAGTTCATCCCATTCATATTCCCTGTTATGATTACGATTTGTGTATTTCCCCCACCCCTGTTTATGTTTTTCTTTCTCCTTTCTCCATTTCCCTGCTCAGTAGACTTTTCCTTTTGACCAACACCTCCCTCACTTTGCCCACTCTTCTATCAGCTCTCTACCTTTTCTTTCTCTTTTCCCTTCCTACTTCTTCCCTCTCTTCCATCCCCCCTTCCATTTTCTTTCTCCTTTCACTTTCTTCTGCCTATGTGGCAAGTTAAATTTCTATACCTACCTGAGTACGTTATTCCTTCCTTGGGCCCTTTTCTGCTTCCTCTTTTACTATTCTCCCATTACAGCTTCTTTTCACCAATTCATTGGGTTTTATCATCATATCAAAATCAACTTAAACCCAAATATATAAATCCCTTCTAAATGTCGTAACAAAGATACAGTTCTCAAGAGTTATAAGTAACATCTTTTCATGTAGGAATGTAAACAGTTTACACTTATTGAATAACATGTTTTTCTTTTCTCTTTCCTGTTTACCTTTTTTGCCTCTCTTGTATACCTTTTATGCCTTGTCTTGTATTAGAAGATCAAATTTTCCTTTGAGCTCTGATCTCTTCATCAGGAAAGTCTGGTAGTCCCCTATTTCATTGGATGTCCATCTCTTCCCCTGAAAGATTATGCTTAATTTTGCTGGATAGTTGATCCTTGGTTATAATCTAAGCTCCTTTGCCTCACAGAATATCCTATTACAAGTCCTTTGATCTTTTAATGTAGAAGCTGCAAGGTCCTGCATATTTCTGACTGTGGTTACATGATATTTGAATTGTTTCTTTCTGGCTGCTTGCAGAATTTTCTCCTTGACCTGATAATTCTGGAATTTGAATATTCCTTGGTGTTTTCAATTTGGTATTTCTTTTAGGAGGTGATTGGTTAATTCTTTCAATGACTATTTTACCCTCTGGTTCTAGGGCCTCAGGGAAGTTTTCCTTGATGATTTCTTGAAAGATACTGTCTAGGCTCTTTTTTTCATCATGGCTTTCAGGTAGACCAATAATTCTTAAGTTATTTCACCAGGATCTATTTTCCTGGATAGTTGTTTCTCCAATGAGGAATTTTACATTTTCTTCCATTTTTTCATTCTTTTGATATTGTTTTACTGATTCTTGATGTGTCATAGTGTCATCAGCTTCCAATTGCCCAATTCTAATTTTTTATTATTTGTTTTCTTCAGTTAGCTTTTGCACCTCCTTTTCCATTTGACCAATTTTACTTTTTAGGGAGTTATTTTCTTCAGGGTACTTTTTTCCATTTTGTCAACTGTATTTTTAAATGGATTGTTCAATTTTTCTTCTACCTCCTTTATTTGACTTTTAAAATTCTTTTTTAATTATATTGTAAGTAAGAATTAGAACCAGTAGGAGGAACCACCAGAAAGAGGAAACAAAACTCAACAGAAGACAAAAACATAGCAAATAGTATGCCTCGATCTGCATTCAAATTCCATAGCTCTTTCTTTGCATGTGGATAGCATTTTCCATCACGAGGCCTTTGGAGAGTCTTAGATCCTTGTATTGCTGGGAAGGGTTAAGTTTATCAATATCAGTCTTTGTACAGCATGGCTGTTATTGTGTACAACGTTCTATTAGGTCTGCTCACTTCACTCAGCATCAGACTATACAAGTCTTTCCAGGTTTTTTTGAAGTTTACCTGCTCAACATTTCTTATAGCACAATAATATTCCATTACATTCATATACCACAACTTGCTCAGGCATTCCCCAATTCATAGGCATCCTCTCAATTTCCAGTTCTTTGCCACCACAAAAAGCACTGCTATGAATATTTTTGTACATGTGGGTCCTTTTTCCATTTGTACGATCACTTTGGGATATAGCCCTAGAAGCACTATTGCTGGGTCAAAGGGTATGTACATTTTGATAGCCCTTTAGGCATAGTTCCAAATTGCTCTCCAAAATGGTTGGATCATTTCACAACTCCACCAACAATGCCTTAGTGTTCCAATTTTCCCACATCTTCTCCAACATTTATCATTTTCTTGTTTTGTCATCTTGGCCAATCTGATAGGTGTGATGTGGTACCTCAGAGTTGTTTTGATTTGCATTTCTCTAATCAATAGTGATTTAGAGCATTTTTTCATGTGACTATAGACGGCTTTAATTTCTTCATCTGAGAACTGCCTGTTCATATCCTTTGGCCATTTATCAATTGGGGAATGACTTGTATTCTTATAAATTTTACTCAGTTCTTTAAATATTTTAGAAATGAGGCTCTTATCAGAGACACTGGTCTCATCAGTTTTGGCTTAAGAAGGGAGTAATATAATCAGTTAGGTATAGCAATCTAACTTGCCCTGTAGGCAGTAGGAGGGAAAAGGGGAAAGAAAAGGGAGGGAGGATAGAAGGGAGGAAAGAAGCAGTAAGGGTAAAGGGGAAGAAAAGCGAAAGGGCTAATAGAAGGGAGGAGGGACTGAGGGAGGCAGTGGTCAAAAGCAAAACACTAGTGAGGAGGGAAAAGGAGAAAGGAGAAAGAAAAGCATAAACAGGGAGAAAAGGATGGAGAAGAAGACACAAATAGTAATCATAACTGTGAATATGAATGGGAGAATGGCAGAATGGATTAAAAACCATAATCCTACAATATGTTATTTAGAGGAAAAACATTTGAAAAAGAGTGACACACACAGGGTAAAGTTAAAAGGCTGGAGCAGAATATATGATGCTTCAGTTGAAGTAAAAAAAAGCAGGGGTAGCAATCCTGATCTCAGACAAAGAAAACCAAAAATAGATCTTATCAAAAGAGATTAGGAAGTAAACTACATCTTGCTAAAAGGCACCATAGACAATGAAATGTCATTACTAAACATATATGCCCCAAGTGATGTAGCATCCAAATTCTTAGAGGAGAAGTTCAGGGAGTTACAGGAAGAAATAGATAGCAAAACCATACTGGTGAGGGACCTCAACCTCCCCCTCTCTGAACTAGATAACCACAAAATAAACAAGAAAGAAGTTAAGGAGGTAAATAGAACATTAGAAAAGTTAGGCATGATAGACCTCAGGAGAAAAGTGAATGGGGATAAAAAGGAGTATACTTTTTTCTTGGAGGTATATGGCACAAAAGTTGACCATGTACGAGGGCATAAAAACCTCACAATTCAATGCAAAAAGGCAGAAATATTAAATGCATCCTTTTCAGATCATGATGCAATAAAAATTATATACAATTAAGGGCCATGGAAAGATAGATTAAAAAATCATTGGAAACTAAATAATCTAATCCTAACAAATGATTGGATCAAACAACAAATCACAGAAACAATCAATAACTTCATTCAAGAGAAGGACAATAATGAGATAACATACCAAAATTATGGGATGCAGCAACAGCAGTTATTAGAGGAAGTTTTATATCGACTTAATGCTTAGCCTGCCATCTTGGCTCTTGGAAGTCTAAATAGGTGACTTTTAAACATTCAGTCTGTGGGCTGATAGTCCCAGGAGCAGTGCTCCTGCTACTGCTGCCACTACTGCAGTTGATTCAGTCATTCCCAAGGCCTGTTCCTATTTGTCTGGTGCAGAGGCTATATTGGCACACCCTGCAGTCCTGAGATGGACTCACCTCTTTCTCACCCATTTCTGACAGACTCTTCCTACTGACCTTCTAAGTGGTCTCTGGCATGTGTGGGCAGAGAAGATTGAAACTTACCATTGCTGGTGGTGATTTAATCCTCCAAAGCCTGCTCTGACTTTGCTTAGGCTGGGTCTGTGCTGTGCCCTGTGTGCTGGAGGTTCCTCTCTCAGGCTGGTGCAACATGCCTTTCCTGTTGACCCTCCAAGTTTCTTGGGCTGGAAATCTCCCTCACTCTGTCTCTTGGTGGGTTCTGCCACTCTAGAAATTGTTCACAGTCACTTTTTAGAGGCATTAGAAAAGATTTGGGGGGGAACTCAGGCAAGTCCCTGCTTTCACTCTGCCCTCTAGGCTCTGCCTAGGAAGATGAGATTTTAGTTGGAACTTAAAGATGGCCAGGAAAGACAGTAAGTGGAAATGAGGAAACAGCATGGCAGCCAGCCAGAGAAAATGCTCAAAACCAAGAGATGGAATATCTTGTTTGGGAAACAGCCAGAAGGCCAGTGTCAGTGGACTGAAGTGTAAGTAGTAGAAAATAAAGTATAAGAAGACTGGAAAAGTAGGAGGGGGCTAGGTCATGAATGACTTTGAAAACTCAACAGAAGATTTTGTACTTGATTGTGGAGGCAATAGGAAGCCATTGGAATATATTGAGTAGGGGAGAGAGCAGTATAGAAAAGTCCCTGTAGTGGCTGAATGGAGAATGAATTGGAGTGGGGAAAGACTTGAGGCAGGCAGACTCACCAGCAGCTACTGTCATAGTTGAGGTGTGAGATGATGAGGACCAGCACCAGAAGGGTGGAAGTGTCAGAGGAGAGAAGAGTATGCGTTGAGTTCTAGAGGTGCTGGGAACCCAAAATTCAAGGGCAAATGACAGAAGTTCTACCTCAACTGTATTTGATTCAAGCCTTCTTTCAGGCAGAGATAAGGTTTATTAGAACACCAGGTCAGTGAGGGTGGGTAATATTTTAAGAATCTGCCCTATTGGCTAGATTTTAAGAATTTGAGCCTTTGTAATAAGAATACAACTGGGCCAGATTCCTAAGAAATCTGAGCATAGACATCATCTTTCAAGAAGTTATCAAGGAAAACTGTGGTGATATTCTAGAACCAGAGGGTAAAATACAAATGGAAAGAGTCCACTGATCACCTCCTGAAAGATATCCCAAAATGAAAATTCCCAGGAATATTATAGCCAAATTACAGACCTGCCAGATCAAGGAGAAAATACTGCAAACAGCAAAAAAAGAAACAAATCAAATATGATGAAGACAGAACAGAAGACAGCATAACAGAAGATTTAGCAGCATCTACATTGAAGTATCTGAGTGCTTGAAATATACTATTCTAGAGGACAAAAGGGTTGCATTATAGTCAAGAATGACCTACCCATCAAAACTGAGTAAAACCCTTCTGGGGAAAAATGAATATTCAGTGAAAGAGAAGACTTTCAGGAATTCCTGATGAAAAGACCAGAGCTGAATAGAATGTTTGACTTTAACAATATGAAAAAGAAGCATTAAAAGGTAAACAGGAAAGATAAATCCTAAGGGATTGAATGAGGTTAAAATGTTTACATCCCTTCATGGAAAAATGATATTTTTAACTCCTAAAAACTTTCTCATTATTAGGGTGATTAGAAAGAGTATGCATAGACAGAAAGCAGAGGTGTGAGTTGAATATGATTGTATGATTATCTAAAAAATAAAATTAAGGCATGAGAAAGAATATGCTAGGAGAAGGGAAAGGGAGAGGTATAATGGGATAAGTTATCTGACATAAAAGTTGCCTGAAAGAGATTTTGCAGTGGAGAGGAAAGTGAGTGTAGCTGGGAGGGAAGCTCATGAACCTTATTCTCATCAGAATTGACACAAAGAGGGAATTATAAACTCTTTCATTCAGGTGCATAAATCTGTCTTACCACACCGGAAAGTAGGATGTAAAAGGGATGAGAGAAAGGGTGGGGGCAGTTGATAGAAAGGAAGGTAGCTGGGGAGAGATAAATGTTAGAAGAATGACACTTTTGAGAATGGACATGATAAAAGGAGAGAAGGAATAGGATAAGATGGTAGGAAATGGGATGAAGAGAAATACATAGTTGTGGCTCATTACTGTGAAAACAAAATTTTTTTCAATGAGTTTCTCTGCTAAGGACCTCACTCCTCAAACACTGAGAAAACTGAGTCAAATTTATAGAAAGAAGAGCCATTCTTCAATTGATAAATGGTCAAAGTACAGGAACAGGCAGTATTCAAATAAAGTCATCAAAGCTATCTATAACCATATAAAACATGCCATAAATCACAATTAATGAGAGAAACTCAAAATAAAACAACTGTCAGCTACCTCTCACCTGTCAAATTGACTAATAAGATAGTAACTGAAAATGACAAATGTTTTAGGTGATGTGGAAAAATTAAAACACTACTGTTGGCAAAGTTGTATCCTGATTCAATTATTCTGGAGTGCAATTTGAAACTCTGCCCAAAGAGCTTATAAAACCATGCATACCCATTGAATAAGCAATAACACTACTAGGTCTATATCCCAGAGATCATAAATAAGTGAAAAGGGCTTACACGTATAAATATTTAAAGCAGCTCTTTCTGTGGTGGCAAAGAATTAGAAATTGAAGCAATGTCCATCAAGTAGGAAACGGCTGAACAAATTGTTGTATATGATTGTGATGACATACTATCATACTATTGTGCTTTAAGTAATGTTGAGCAGGATATTCTCAGAAAAACACAGAGACATGAACTTATGCTGAGTGAAGTGAGCAGAACCAGGAGAACCTGATAACAGTAATAGCAATATTGTATGATAATCTACTATGAAAAACTTAGGTATACTCAGCAATACAGTGATCTAAGACAATTTTGTAGGACTTATGATGAAAGGTGCTGTGCACCTCCCAAGAAAGAACTGCTAGAACCTGAATGCAGATGAAAGATCCATTTCTTTACTTACTCTATTTTTCTTGATTTTTTTCTCTCTGTTTTCTTTCATAGAATAACTTAAATGGAAATGTGTTTTGCATGAGTACACATATATGATCTATGTCAAATCACTTCCCTTCTCAATGAGGAGGCAGGAGAGGGAGGAGAGAATTTGGAATTCATAATTTGAAAAAGAATGTTAAAATTGTTTTTATGTGTAATTGGGAAAAAATAAAATATTAAATAAATAAGACCTGTCTAAGCCTGAGGTCTCCTCTGAAGCCCAGGGGCTTTATGGATCATTCAGAGAAGGCTATGGAGGCAAACTCTAAAGAGAACTCTTGAAGATCAGTATCTGCTTGGGATATTTCAGTCATCTCTATGCATGTTACTGTGGGTAGAGCCAACAAGAGACCATCTGAGATACTCAAACTATCCCATGCAGACAACACCAAACAGTATTGAGTCTTTAGGAGTTGTGTAAAATATATTTCTATTCTAGGGATAAAAGGAAGGATAATGGAGAAATCCATCACACTAAGTCCCCTTATAAAAGCCCTTGTATTTTCTGTGAACGTGGCCAATGGCACTTGATAATTTATGATAGCCAACTGGGAACTAATCATCATTATCATTATCATTATCATCATCATCAACAACAACAAAAAACTATATAGTTTGTATATATAAATATACAATGCCTATTGTTCTTACTTATTTCATTACAACCCTCCAAAGCCTGATTTCTTTTATCAAGAGAAAAGAGACTGAGTGAGTTAAGTAAGTAGGGAAAGAATCAAGAAGAAAGGAATCAAGGAATGGAATAAGCACAGAAAGTAGAAAGGAAGGAACCAAGAATTACTTGCCTATTACGTGACAGGGACTGAGCTAAGTGCTTTAAAAATATCTCATTTTATCATCACAACATCCCTGGAAGGCAGGTGATATTATTATTCCTATTTTACAATTGAGGGAACTGAGGCTTAAGTGACTTGCTTAATGACACATAGATAGTGTCTAACACCAGATTTCAACTCAGGTCTTCTTGGCTCTAGACCCAGTGCTCCAGTCACTGAACCACATAGGTATCCTTAGGCCCATGTCTGTAACTATTCCTGACCTCATCCGTGTTGTAGAACAGCTAGCCCAAGTTAAGGATAAAGCCACAGTGGCAGAGCCCATCTATCAGAAGGTAGTTCATATCAATGTCAAAAGATGGGAAATCACTCCTAAAATAATCCATAGTTCAGTTGGCTCAGTCAAGTTTGTGGGAATACAGTGAGTTGGCCAAGGACAGACCAGAACAAACTGTTGATACTCCCTCACCAAGTGGCTCAGGAGTGAGAGGACTTAGGTTCAAATCCTGTCTCTGATGCTTCTTACCAATGTGACCTACAGCAAATGACAAAAATTAATTTTTCCTCAATTTCTTCATCTCTCAAATTAAGTGGTTTGACTTAAATCACTTTGAAATATCTTCCAGTTTTATGGGATCATAAGAATGATATCAGAGGAATAATAGAGGATGTATGGTAAGCAGAAAGACCAGAGTTAGAGATACAGATTTTTCGTATCATTCCAATTAGAAATAAAATTTTCATTTTAGTTCTGCTCCCTATTTTTTGAGACTAACAAAGGTGACAGTTGACTGTGTTCCCTAATTCTTATGAACTCCATTTTCCCTAGTTAAAATCAAACTCTTCTGTTACAGCAATTAAACTTCAAATGCTTTACCTCCCAAAGAGCAACATGTCATTTGAAATGAGCAATTTCATGAGTTGATGGTGTAGATGATTTGTATATATTGAATTTGCACATATTACATCATGATTATCATTAGGGTTAGGTTAAGACTCTCATTTCAGATTCTGTCAAAGTCCTTCATGGTGACATGATAATCACAGTCCTGTTAAGAGGTGAGCTCATCTAGTATGCTTCTCTATAATTTGGCCCCAGTCATTGTTCTCCAGGCCCAGGCTCTCCAGGTCCCTCAATATAACAGCACCAAGGTTCTTATAACTTGAATCCTAGGAATTCCTCTAAGCCCCATTGAATGTCAGTCTTCACAACTAAAACAAGGATACCACAAGGATTCAGTAAGTGGCTCTTTATTCCTCAGGTTTTGAGATAGGGCAAGGTTAGCGAAGAGATCTTTAAAAATCTCCTTTTTTGTCTCCTCATATTTCATTGCTGCATCTATATGTCTGTATATAATATATGTTATTTTTTGTTATGCTTTTTTGCCTTTTCTTCATTTTTTTATATAATATGTATTTAGAAGTGATTATTAACAATGGAAATATACAACATAATCTCCATTTATTTTGTGTAATATATATATATATATATATCTCCTCCATTTCTATATAATATATACACAGGTATATGTGAATATATGTATGTTTCTCTGTGTATTATCTCACGTCCTATATATTTTCTATTTTTTCTTCTCATTTGCTACATTGTTTTTCTTTTTTATTCTTCTGTATATATTTGACTATACCTTATTTTTTTTTCCTACATAGTAACTATTATTTTTTTCTGTCGCTATTTCTCTTTCAGGAAAAACAAGAGATATTTAAATTTCTTTCCCTTTTAACTATCTCTACCCCTTTTATTATTTGTCATATAGTACTTTATTTCTTTCCTTTTCTTTGTTTTTTTTTGCATTTTCTTTTAGTTTCTATGACTCCTCTATCTTTTCTCCACTTCTCTGATGCCTCCACTCCTCCAAGTTATAAGTCATTAGATATTACCTCCACCATATCTACTTTCTCAACTTTTTTCTCCTTTCCTATTTTCAATTCCTGTTTAATACTTTTTTCCCTTTCTTTAACCTTCAGTTCAGGGATTGATTATTTGATAACCTCTCTTCTCCTGTCCCCCTCCTCCCAAAAACAGTGCCTTCAATATATGGGATAATCACATTGGTTCTTTCCAGTTCTAAATTGTGACTTTTTAAACTCAGTGCATATGAGCTGTGTTTCATTTTACATACCTCTTAAGACCCTTCCTAGAACAAAAAGAAGTTTTATTTGCAATTTAAAAAAACTGTGAGTGCCTTTTTGTAGCACAGGTCAAACTTTGCTTTCTCTTTAGATGACATGTACAAAGAGAAAATCAAACAATAAGTGTTTTGTTGTATTTTTTTTTTCCATTTAACAGGTGAGGAAATTAGACCCAGAAAGGTCAGGCAAATAAGAAGCTCAAGATTACAGAGCAAATTTTCAGTTGTTATGAAAAGATTCCAAGTTCCATTACTGTTAGTATAGGTCTCTTATTCTAACCTTTATTTCTAAGAAGTTTAGATTTTTTTAAAGCTAACTAGACAGTTTATAATATATAGCACATTTTAGAAATGTCTTCCGCCATCTCTTAATACTTCAGACAAGGAGATTTGGAAATGAACCAGGAATACAGCATGCTCTGAGTTTTCATTATGCTCCTTTGTCAATGTACCCCATCACTTTTCAGACTGCATTAATGATTGCTTGAAAAGGAAGTTGAGAGTCTTGTTTTAACTTGTACAGCATCTCTTGGGAAATTTTAACTGTCAAATATGAGACTTCTGTTGAATTTCCCCTTAATACTGCTGTTTTCATTCCTGAAAGATACTAGTTGGTTATATAATTTTCCATTACTATAGAAACCCAATATAGGCTCTATATATTTTCCTTTTTTTTTTAGTCATTACTTCATTACTCCATCTTATCTATTGTTACACATTTTTCTTTTCCCTTTTCCTTTTTCCATCATTATTTTTTCTTCTCCCTGAAAGTACTATTAACATAGCAAGTACTTTAACCAATTAATTCAATTTATTAATAGATTGTTATAATATTATTGATATTTCCGAACTAATCTTAGGTAGCCTTACACATCTCTTCAAAGGAAAATAATCTGAATCATTAAAAAGTCACATTTTAGCATTTTTTGCTTCCATTTACCCTATTGTTCCTTCAACTTACTGTTCTTTCCATGATTACTTCCCTTAGTTCTTATTGTTTTTAACAAATTCATCTTATATTTTCTTCAACGATTTCCTTACTGGACATTGTTAATTCTTCTCCATTTCATTCCTCTATCATTGTCTTCCCTCCTTTCATTCATGAATTGTGATCCTGTCCTTTCACCCACCCCTTCCTATTCTCTTTCTTTTATCGAGTCCACTCATGGGAGACGATTTTTCCATCAGTTTATTTTCAAGTTAATAACATATTTTGCTTTAGATGGTCTCATCTTTGTTTCATGGCCTGAAATATTTTTTTTGTTGTTGTTTTTAGCTTACAGGATAGAGAGTTTGGTTTTGAGACATAAAGATTTAGGAACAAGTCTTGCTACTGTTATATACTAGCTATGTAACCTTAAACAAAACCCTCAACCTCAAAATGTGCTAAGCAACTCCTTTCAATGCACTTTGTCTTTTGATTTGCAAGTTTAGAAGGAGTTGCCTTATTCATGAAATTGGCAGTTTACACCCATTCTTATTATGATGTACTTTGTAGGAATGATGTAGTTCCTCATGCACACCATGACCTCCAGGTCCTTGACCCCTCAATTCTTTCCCAGAGAATCACCCCTGCTCTAGCTACACTACCCTCCCTTTACTACCCTATCCCCTTGAAGAACCAACTTAACTCTATCTTATTCTTTTCTCTTGAGTCCCTTGCCCCTTAGCTTTTTTCTGTTATTTCTGGCCCAAACCTTTGTTGTGTATTGGTCCCAAAGTCTTCCTTCCCACACACATGCTTCTGAAGAAAGTTGTGAAAAACAAAACAAAATATGCTGAAACTGTGTTGATTGGACCCACTATAAATCTGCTCAGTAAATTCAATTGGTCAATAAACACAACTAGGCCCTGAATGCTGCATGGCAATCCTTTTATTTTTCCCTAATTAATTCACTATCTCAGTCATTATGGCAGCTCTTCTAAAACTCTTTGTCCTTTTTGATCTTCTTGTGCTGTCTTATTCCCCTCCCCTCTCAGCTGAGAAACTTATTTCATACTTTACTGAAAACTGTGAAGACATTTCCTAATAACTCCCTCTTCTGTTATCCTAATTTCATATCACTCATATGCCTTCTGATACTTCTTCACCTTTATCTCACTTAACGAGGTGGCCCTTTTCCAACTTATCTTCTCCAGCAGATTTCCCTCAATCATTATATTTTCTCACTTATGTCTCTCCCTATCCACTAACTATTTCTCTATTGCCTGTAAACATACTTATGTCCACCCAATGCTCAAAAATTCCTTACTCTCTGCATCCAAAGACTCTCTCTATCATTCTCTTTTTTGGCTAAATGTGTCTCCTTTCCTTTACTTTAAATTTCTTTTTAAGTCATTGCAATCTGACTTCTTACTTCAACATCAAATGAAATATGCTCTCCTCAAAGTTATTAAAAATTTCTTAGTTGCAAAAAATGAATGGTCTTTTGTCAATCATTATCTTTCTTGACATCAGCCTTTGGCACCGCCAATCACTTTCTTGATACAGTCTTTTCTCTAAGTTTTCAGGAACCTGGTTCTCTTCTGAACTATCTAATGACTCTTTCTTGGTTTTTTTTGCTAGATCTTCATCTAAGTCATGCCTACACATCTTGAGCAGTCCATAGGGCTCTGTCCCAGAACCATATTTTCTGCTCCCTCTATATTATTTCACTTGGTTATCTCATCAGCTTGCAATAATTCAATTAGTATTAGTTTGCTGAACATTCTCAAGTCTACTTTTACAACCCTATTCTCTCTCTTGACTAGCAACAGTCTTCCATATCAAATTGCCTATTAATGATCTCAAATTGGTTGTTCCATAGATATCAAATTCAACATATCCAAAGGTGAACTTACTACATTAACACAAAACCCACCCCTTTCATAACTTCTCTCTTTGTTTTGGAACTAAAACCATTCTTCTAGGCACACAGGCTGGTCACCTAAGTGTCACCCTCGGTTCCTTATTCTCATGCCCCATTTCTAATCTGTGGTAAAATCCTTCACATTTTAACTTCTTAACATCAATTGCATATATATCCTCTCTTTTCTGTCACTGCCAACATCTTGGTGTGAGCTTTCATCACCCCATGCCTGGACTATTACAATAGCATGAAGGTTTGTTTCCATATTTCAACTCTCTCCAAACTTCAGTCCATGCTCTACTTAGTTCTCAAAATAAACTTCCAAAGTGCAGATCTGACCACGTCATCCCTGCCACCTCCTACTCAGTAAAACTCATGGGCATTCACAAGGGCATTCAGTGTACTTTATAACTTCTTCCGTCACACCTTTCTGATCTTTTTAAAACCTATACTCAACTTCCCCAGGCACCCTGTGGTCCATCGACATTGACCCTCCTGCTCTTTCTTGAACAAGACATTGCATCTTCAAACTCTGGACATTATCTTGTATGTAGCTTGCTTGCACATTGCTTTTTTTTTATGCATTGTTTCACCTTAGATTCTAAAGTTCTTGAGACCAAGGACTATCATTTGGCTTTTTTTTAAAAATCCACAACATGTAGTACATTGCCACACAGAAGGTATTTGAAAAGGTTTATTGACACACTAACTAAAGTTAAAAAGGTGATTTAGAAATTCTGCTATTCTAATGACCACTCAATCTAATTAAGAATTTGAAAAATCTGCAAGGAAGTAACATCATAGGACTATTTCAAACAATCAGTAATAGAATAAAGATCAAACATGAGCATTTAAATGATCAAATAAGGGCACAAAATGTGAATTGTATGCAAAGTAACAACATAGGAAGAATTTTTCCAGATTAATGAGATAAAAATACAAGTCAGGACAATATTTTGTTCCTGAAACAGAGTCAGGAAATGATTTAAAATAGGACAGTCACTCTATACATATAATTTAAGTAAAATAAAATGGATCAAAATAAATCAAATCAAATTTGTTCTCTGGAGTTTAACAAACTCTCCTTTTGATTCAGTGCCACTATAACCACCTTCCTCAACTTCCTCAAAAGAAAATGAGAATGATACAGATACAACCAATATCACCTCGATGACATTACTGACTTTGAATGAATTTAGGAGAGTATGTTGAAAACAAAAATCCAGATGACTTCTTTCCACATGGCAAATAATTATATGACAATTGTGATCACTTCAAGGATAGACCATTTCAGGTTAGGAGAGCTTCAGGTAGAGAGATGGAGAGACAATCATGAGCAAAGTGAAAATCGTGTAAGAATGGAAAATCCATTAACATTTTTTTCTGTGGTGAGCTCTTTGAGTTGTTAAATTTGGAAATTATTACTATAGTGTCCTTTTAAATTTTTTTCATCAAGAAAATATTTGATCCATTTTCAACTCTAAAATAAGTATACAACTCTTAGTAGATGGATCCAGTGAAGTACAATGTGTATGGAATGTACTTTCCTAGAAATAAAATAGAAGTAAGATAGTGTATTATAAAAATCATTTTACTGCTCTTTTTTTCTGGTGACAGTTGTCAATTCACTTCACTTCCCCAAACTTCAGATTCATCATCTACAAAGTGATGGGATTGGAATATGTGGTCAGTGTCATAATGTCCAGTTCTAGATATGTGATCCTATGAATTATGATCAAGATCACATTGATTCTCAACATTTCACCTCTTGGAAGAAATAGGACAGTAGTGTAATTTTTGTGGACATCATGCAACTCCATTACTTCAGTGTTCAGATTATCTACTGCTTCCTTTTTTTAGGCTTTTCCATTAATTGTGGCATCATATCTACTGAATCTCTGAAGACAAATGATATCTAGTGAGCTGATCTTTGGTGTGGCATTCTTCTTTCAATGTGCCATTGGTCTTGTAGGGAATTCATTGCTGCTCATGCCATATGTTTATATCTCCTTCGGAAAGCCTCAACAGAAGAAGCCAAAGGATTTGATTCTTGCTTATTTGACTGTGGCCAATATGGTAACACCTTTTACCGGAGGCATCCCAGAAATCATGTTTTGTTTTGGAATGAGACATTTTTAGATGATTTAGGGTGTAAGGCACTCATGTACATTTACAGAGTTGCCTGGGGACTTTCTGTCTGCATAAAAAGTCTTGCGAGTATGTTCCAGGCCCTCATCATCAGTCCCAACTACTCTGTGTGGGCTAGCCTCAAAGTCAGAGGCCCTAAATACATTTTACATTATTTCTTCTTTTTCTGGGTCGCCAATGCATTGATCTACATCAGGGTCATTGAAGTCACTGAAGCAATCAAAAATGTCACAATTTCTAGCTATTGTTATGCTTCACATATTTTCATAGTAAGTTCAATGAGAGGTAATGATCAATTTGCTGCTGCATTTGTGTTTGGTATGACTCTTCAGGACCTTATCTTTGACTTCCTTATGGGCTTGTCCAGTACCCACATGGTGCTTCTCCTCTATAGACATAGCAAGCAAGTGCAGCACATTTACAGCAGTAGTCATTCCTCTAGATCCTTTCCTGAGGTCAAGACCACACAGACCATCCTCTTGCTTGTGACCTGTTTCATTTTTTTCTATTGGCTCAACAACTGTATCACCTTACATGAAACTTTTAAATTTGAAAAACAAGTTGAGTTGGAAACCCTTGCATGCTTTTTTTGTGGATGTTACCCTGCCCTCTCTCTCGTTGCTCATTGGCAGTGAGAGTCACATCCCAAAGCTTCATTGTATATCTGGAAAGGCACAAAGGCCTCCTAAGGATTTTATGGATGAATTAGTCAGCTCATGAATCTAATCTCCCTCCAACAACTCCATGAATTTCAGTGTTCCAGTCCTGGAAAGAATGGATTGTTCAACAACTAGGAATTTTATAAAATACCACATGAAAATTTAGCATCCCACAATCAAATTCCAAAAGGAATTTCTCTGTCATCCCTCAGTATGAGAATGATCAGCAGAAATACTCACATCCTTTTCCATGTACTCATATTAGATAACTCTTTTATCTTGGGTAAGTCATGTATTGGTCACATTATCCTTCTTTGTAAAATGAAAAACTTGGACAAATGTATAATGTCACTTCTACAAAGGCTAAAGGAATATTGTATTAAGTACATTGGAATGAATGCCAACCTATTGGGTTTGCTTCCTTGTTCTCATCAACGTCACTAACAATAAACTTAGGATTGCTTAATAATTACCAGGCACTATCATTAAATGCGAAGGATACAAATAAAGGTAAAAATATCATTTGTTCTCTCAAGTTGGGAAAATTTTTAAACAACTACTGAATTATATGAAATAAATATTCCATGTAAATAGGTGCAATCTCAGAAGGAAGATATTAGCAAGTATGGTAGACTTCAAATGGTCTCTTGCAGAGAAGGTGGGATTGCAGCTGAGTCTTGAGGGAGGACTGAGTAGCCAGGAGGTAGAGGAAAGAAGGGAGAGAACTCAAGGATAGGGGAACAACTAGGGAAAAGGAACAACACCTGGAAATGTAGTATTTTCAGAAAGGAACATCAAGATGTCTAGGGTCACTTGTAAGTGCATAGGATGAAAGGTTTTTAAAAATCTGAAAAGCTAGGAAGGGCCTAAGTTTTGAAGAACTTTGAATATCAATCAGAGGATTTTTTATCTGATCCAGAAGGTGATAGGGAGGCAATGGAGTTTATTGAATAGAGGGATTGACGTGATCAGACATGTACTTTAGGAAGATAAATTTGATAGCTGAGTGAGGATGGACTGGTGCAGGGACAGACTTGGAGTAATGATATTAAGCAATAGGTTACTTCAGTAACACAGGTGTGAGGTGATCAATACCTGCATCAGGGTGGTAACTTTTGAGAGAGGAGAATGGGAAGTATTCAAGAGACATTAAAATTAAACTTAAAGCATTTGGCAACGCATTGTATGAGAGAGTTGAGAGAGAGAGAGTGAGGAGTCATGTATAATATCTAATGCTGCCTTATAAGCCTGGCTTAACCAGATGGATGGTGGTGTCCTCAATAGTAATAGGGAGAAAAAGAGGAAAGTTTGGGAAGAAAGATAATAAGTTCAGTTTTGGACATTTTAAGGTATCTATTTTGACACCCAGTTCAAGACATTTAATAAGTAGTTGGAGAGGTGAGTCTAGGTGTTAAGAAAAAAGGTAATAGCTGGATTAGTGAAACTGAGAAATATAAGCATTATTCTTCATAACTGAATCACTGGGAGCTGAGATTATCTATGAAATCAAACACAGAGAGAAAAAAAGAGGTCCCAGGACAGAGACCTGTGAGATGGTCAAGATGATTGGTGATGACTTGGATAAAGATTCAGGAAAAGAGGTTAAGAAGAAGTGGCCAAATAGGTAAGATAAGAACCAGAAGAGAAGATTATGAAAACCTGGAGAAGAGAGTGTCAAGGAAGGGAGGGTGATCAAAAATGTCAAAAGCTCCAGAGGGGTCGAGAAGAATGAGTATTGAGAAAAGGCCCATGGATTTGGTAATTAAAAGATTAATAGAGAACACTTATGTTTGAATAATGAGGTCAGGAACCAGAATGTATAATGACTTCTCAAGAAGTTTAGCTGCCAAAGAGAAGAGAGATGTGGGAAAATAGATAGGAGGAATTGATGGACTAGCGATTTTTTTTTTTAACACGAGGGCATTTTGGAGGGAGTCATAGTCAGTAACAAAACATCCAACATATAGGGTGAGATTAAGGATAAGTGAGAGAGGATGATAGAGGATACAATATTTTAGACAAATGAGATTAAGTGGGATCACTTGCACATGGAGAGGGGTTTGCCTTGGCAAGGAGAAGATTACATCATTATATAAGTCTAGTTTGAAGGAAGAGATATTGGCAAAAGGCATTTGCACGATTTGTGACAAAAAGGAGGGAGTAGCTCGAAAGAACTTTCAGTGAATGGACCTTATTTTCTCAGTGAAATATCAGGGAAGGTTCTCACCAATGAGTGTAGGTTATAGTCTCTCAGGAATAAGAGGGCCCATAGGAGAAGGGTGAAGTGGCAAAGACAAGTATTCAAACAGGGTGGAGAAAATGTGAAATCTCTATTCAGTTGTGGAACAAAGTCCCTGTGAAAAATGTTCCCATGGGGAGAGAGATGTTCTTTAGTAGGAGATGGGGACCTTCCAAGCGGCATAATCCACAGATATTTGATGCCTAGCATGTAGTGCCTCCATGGATGGTTTCCTACCTAATTAGCAGGTGATTTATAACTCTGGCAGGCAGCTGACACAGTTAACTCCCAGTTTGCTTATAGTATCAGCCTTTATATGTAAATCATGAACCCATTTTGACTTTATTTTGGTACACAGTGTGAAATTTTGACCTATGCCTAGTTTCTGCCACACTCTTTTCCAGTTTTCCCAGCAGTTTTTTTCAAAGAGTGGGTTCTTATCCCAGAAGCTGGGGTCTTTGGGTTTATCAAATAATAGATTACTATTATATATATTATAGATTACTATAGTCATCGACTACTGTGTCTTGCATATTTAACCTATTCCACTGATCCACCACTCTATTTCTTAGCCAGTACCAAGCAGTTTTGATGATTGCTGCTTTATAATATAATTTAAGATCTGAAATTGCTAGGCCACCTTCCCCTGCATTTCTTTTCATTAGCTCCCTTGATATTCTGGACATTTTGTTCTTCCAAATGAATCTTGTTATTATTTTTTCTAACTCTATAAAATAATTTTTTTGTAGTTTGATTGGTATGGCACTGAATAAATGTCATTTTTATTATATTAGCTCAGCCTACCCATGAGCAACTGAGGTTTTTCCAATGATATAGATCCGACTTTATTTGTGTGAAAAGTGTTTTGTAATTGTGTTCATAGAATTCCTGGGTTTGTTTTGGTAGGTAGACTCCGAAATATTTTATAATGTCTACAGTAGGTTTAAATGGAATTTCTCTTTCTATCTCTTGATGTTGGGCTTTGTTGGTAATATATAGAAATGCCGATGAGTTATGTGGGTTTATTTCATAGCCTGCAACTTTGCTAAATTTGTTTAATATTTCAAGTAGTTTTTTACTTGAATCTCTAGGATTCTCTAAGTATATCATCACGTCATCTACAAAGAGTGAAAGCTTTGTTTCTTCTTTGCCTATTCTAATACCTTCAATTTCTTTTTCTTCTCTTATTGCTAAAGCTTATGTTTCCAGTACGATATTAAACAACAGTGATGATAATGGACATCCTTGTTTCAACACTGATCTTACTGGAAATGCTTCTAGCTTGTCCCCATTACATATGATGCTTGCTGAAGCTTTTAGGTAGATGCTATTTATTATTTTAAGGAAGATTCCATTTATTCTTATTCTCTCTAGTGTTTTTAACAGGAATGGGTGTTGTATTTTGTCAAAAGCTTTTCCTGCGTCTATTGAGATGATCATGTGGTTTCTGTTAGTTTTGGTGTTGATATGATGGGTTATGCTGATAGTTTTCCTAATATTGAACCAACCCTGTATTCCTGGTATAAATCTTACCTGGTCATAGTGTATTATTCTTGTGATAAGTTGCTGTAATCTATTTGCTAATATTTTGTTTAAAACGCTTGCATCTATATTCATTAGAGAAATTGGTCTATAATTTTCTTTCTGTGTTTTGACTCTTCCTGGTTTAGATATCAGCACCATGTTTGTATCATAAAAAGAATTTGATAAGACTCCTTCTTCCCCTGTTTTTGCAAATAGTCTATATAGTATTGGAATTAATTGTTCTTTAAATGTTTGACAGAATTCACATGTAAATCCATTTGGCCCTGGAGATGTTTTCCTAGGGAGTTCATCAATGACTTGTTCAATTTCTTTTTCTGAGATGGGGTTGTTAACCTGGGCAATTTTTATTTTTGTAAATATGTATCAATTTCACTAAGATTGCCAAATTTGTTGGAATACAGTTGGGCAAAATAGTTCCTAATTATTGTTTTAATTTCTCCTTCCTTGGTGGTAGCTTGCCCCTTTTCATTCTTGATACTAGTAATTTGGTTTTTTTCATTCTTTTTTTTTAAATTAAATTAACCAAAGGTTTATCTATTTTATTGGTTTTTTCATAAAACCAGCTCTTAGTTTTATTTATTAGTTCAATAGTTTTCTTAACTCCAATTTTCTTAATTTTTCTTTTGGTTTTCAATATTTCTAATTTGGTGTTTAGTTGAGGATTTTTAATTTGTTCTTTTTCTAGTTTTTTTAGTTGTATGACCAATTCATTGATCTCTTCTTTTTCTATTTTATTTATGTAAGCATTTAGAGATATAAAACTTCCCCTAAGAAATGCTTTTGCTGCATCCCATAAGTTTTGCTATGTTGTCTCATTATTGTCACTCTCTTGAATGAATTTATTGATTATTTCTGTGATTTGTTGTTTGACTCAATCATTTTTCAGGATTAGATGATTTAGTTTCCAATTATTTTTTAGTCTATCTTTCCATGCCTTTTGTTACATATAATTTTTATTGCATCATGATCTGAAAAAGATGCATTTAATATTTCTGCCTTTCTGCATTGGATTGAGGTTTTTATACCGTAGTACATGGTCAATTTTTGTGTATGTGTCATGTACCACTGAGAAAAAGTATATTCCTTTCTATCCCCATTCAGTTTTCTCCACAGGTCTATCATACCTAACTTTCCTAATATTCTATTCACCTCCTTAACTTCTTTCTTGTTTATTTTGTGGTTAGATTTATTTAGTTCAGAGAGGGGGAGGTTGAGGTCCCCCACTACTATAGTTTTGCTGTCTATCTCTTCCTGTAACTCCCTGAACTTCTCCTCTAAAAATCTGGATGCTCTACCATTTGGTACATATATGTTTAGTAATGATATTACTTCATTGTCTATGGTGACTTTTAGCAGGGTGTAGTTTCCTTCCTTATCTCTTTTGATAAGATCTATTTTTGCTTTTGCTTTGTCTGAGATCAGGATTGCTACCCCTGCTTTTTTTTTACTTCAGCTGAAGTGTAATATATTCCTCTCCAGCCTTTTACCTTTACCCTATGTGTGTCACTCTTTTTCAATTGTGTTTCCTGCAAACAACATATTGTAGGATTATGGTTTTTAATCCATTCTGCTATCTGCTTCCATTTTATGGGAGAGTTCATGCCATTCACATTCACAGTTATGATTATTAAATGTATGTTTTTCTCCAACCTTTTTTCTCCCTGTTTCTGCTTTTCTTTCTCCTTTCTCCTCCCCCCCCACTAGTGTTTTGCTTTGGACCACTGCCTCCTTCAGTCCCACCTCCCTTCTATTAGCCTTTTCCCTTTTCTTCACCTTTACCCTTACTGCTTCTTCCCTCCCTTCTATCCCCCTCCCTTTTCTTTCCCCTTTTCCCTCCTAGCACCTATAGGGCAAGTTAGATTTCTATACCTAACTGATTATGCTATTCCCTTCTTGAGCCAAATCTGATGAGAGTAAATTTCAAACAATGCTCATCCCCCTCCCTTCTTTACCTCTGCTCTAATAGGTTTTTGTGTCTTTTCCTGTAATGTAATTTACCCTTGTCTGTCTCCTCCTTTCTCAGCACTGTTTCTTAGATCAGACTAATTCACTTACTTGGATCCATTTAACCCACTTGATTAGATTTTTTTTATCATTACATCAAAGTCAACTTATATCCACCCCCTTTATGTATACTCCTTTAACATGGTGTAGTAACAATACAGTTTTCAAGAATTCCAAGGGTCCTCTTCCCTTGTAGGGATGTAAACAATTTGCCCTTATTAACAACATATTGTAGCTTTCTGTCCCATTTACCTTTTTCTATCTCTCTTGAATCTTGTACTTGAACATCAAATTTGTTGTTGAGCTCTGGTCTTTTTATCAGGAAGGTTTGAAGTCTACTATGTCATTGAATATCCATCTCCTACCTGGTGTTGGACTGGAATCAGCAAGGCTGGAACTTTCAAGCAATTCTAGATTGCCTACTTTTCTTTTCCTTTAGCTTCTTCAGCCCCTTTTAGATGGGTGTTGCAGTGTTTTTCTGCCTGGGGCCCTTTGTAATGCTGCTTCTCTTAGTTTTGTTGAGGCACTGGGAGACTTCTTTGCTGTAGAATGCCAAGGCACCAGGTGGTTTTCTGAGCTGGTTTCCACCAGTTCCCCTGCCCTCACTGAGGCACTGGGAGGTCCAGGTGTTGGTGTTTGCCTGCTCGACCACCTTGGTTTCAGGATCTCCTCCTGGTTGGCAGTTGGAGGCTGTAGGGTTCTGACAGCTTACCAGGTGGTGGGCTGGAATCAGCAAAGTGGAAACTCTCGGGCAACTCTAGGTTGCCTGCTTTTCCTTTCCTTTAGCTTTCTTCAGCTCCTTTCAGATGAATGTTGCAGGGTATTTATCCACCAAAGGGGCCCTTTGTAGTGCTGCTTGCCTTGTTTTGCTGAGGCACAGGGAGACCTGTTTGCTGTAGAATGCTGCATGAGGTCTCCTCCTGGTGTGCTAAAGTGGAGCTTTCCACTAGCTGGCTGGGGTGCCTCCCATTCCATACTGCTCCTCTTCCCCCAGGGCAACAGGGGCCTTTCCCATTAATCCCTTGAGCTACCTGGGCTACTGCACTGCTGCTCCCCATCTTTCTTCTGGTTCAGCTGTTCCAGGGTTTTTCCTGGGGTGATATCTTCTGGGCTTTCAGAGGTTGATAGGGGAGGGTGAGAGCGACTACCTTTTTAGTCCATCATCTTGGCTCCCAGAAGCCAAGAGGACAATTTTAGCCTCAGTCTAAGATAGGATCCTCTTAGCTCAGTTTCCCCATTATGTTTCTTTGAAAGGGAATGTTACCCACCTGGCTATTCCTGAGTCTGGCTCTGAGATGGATTTGATACTGGATGGTTGGAAAATTGAATTATCTGAATCCAAACAGAGCTAAGGATGTTTTATCCTGCCATATCTGGGCCCTGCAGTCTTTTCTGTCAGATTTGTGTTTCTAGGCTACCGGCCATTCAACTACAGTTGGTAGCAAACAGCAAGTACCAGCAAACATTTTCTCATCGTTCCTTAGATACAGCCTGTGCTCAGTTCCAGTCAACCTCCTCTTTGGGACCCCTTCAGGCTGGGACATCTCTATGCCCCTTGCCAGCAGGAAGTAGTTTCAGAAACTGAGACCTTCACCCTTTACCCCAAAAGAATTTGGGTCCCATTGTTTGAGTGGGGAATGATAGGGTTGGCATCTGAACTCCAGAAAGGAAAAACCCTGTATTTTCCCACATGGCCAAATCTCTGGCATTCACCTGAGTCTATAATCCCATCAACTGGCCTTTCATTGTGGCTACACCCAATCTCCCAATTCTCTGTTGCCTTTAACCAAGCCTAGCCCTCCATTGTCTTACCTCCCTATAGCCCCCAGTCATTTCCCACCCTTAATCCTTGCTAGGCTACATTCTCCCTTGGACACCCGGTCCAGGTCCCAGGTGTTCTGTTCACCCCAGCTTACTGGCCACTCCCATTCAGATCTTCCTTAGACACTTTTCCAGTCACACCAAACTACTTGGCCACTCCTAGATCCCTCCCACAGTCTTCCTGTATATAAATTCCATCTTGTCTGCATTAAGGTGCTCAGATTCTTACAATCCAGCCACTGCTAAGATTCTTACAATCTAGCCAATAGCTCACTAATGTTCGGACTCCTTAAGAGTCTGCCCAATATGACAGATGTTCTAAGAAACCTTGTCTTTGGCTGAAAAAAAAAAGAATTCCTCTACTGGGTTGTCTTCTATAACTGATATCAATGCATAAATTGTAATTAATTATTTTTATTACAGTCAAATGTTGATCATGCTGCTCTCAGAAAAACCTGGACAGAGAGATGCAAAATGAAATGAGCAGAATTATAACATTGTACTCAGTAACAGCAATATTGTATGATGACCAACTGTGAATGACTTAGCTACTCTCAGCAATATAATGATCCAAGACAATTCCAGGGAAAGAACTGATGGAGTCTGAATATAGAAACATACTTTTTCTTTACTTCATTTTTTTTGGGTCTGTGTCTTTTTCACAACATGACTAACATGGTAATATCTTTTGCATGACTGCAGACATATAACCTATATCAAATTGCTTGCCTTCTCAATGAAGGGTGGGAAGGGAGAAGAGAATTTGGAACTCAAAAATTAAAATTGTTTTTCCATGTAATTGGGGAAAAGAAAATACTGAATCACTGAAGAAAAGTTGATTATGAGTACTGTAATGAGAGCTGATTAAATATCTCATGGAAAAAAGTCTCTTGGCATGCTTTGATATGTAGTCAAACCAACTTCCCAATTTTTTTCCATTTTTCCATTCAACTTTCTTTTTTTTTTTTTTGCCTTTCTCAGATTTGTGATGAGGAATCCTACTATCCAGATGAAAATGACTTTTTATTTTGGGTTAAGTTAATAGTAAGAATGTCTAGATTGATATAACTCTGCTCCTCCATCAGTATGCTCACTCATTTGTCATTGGATATGGACTTTACATTTACAGTACAAATTTAAGTTAAAATTCCCCACTATATGTGTATTCTCCTTAGGTGGATCCTTATCCAGGTCCTACCAGCTAACCATGTGTGTCACAAGGCTGTGTTCTGGACCTTCTTCTCTTCTCTCTCCCTCTACTCTTTCACTTTCTCATCTCATCAGCAAAAATGGATTCAATTATCATCTTTATGCTGATGATTTCCAAATCAATTTTTCCAGTCCTAACCTCTGCTGATCTCCAGACTTACATCTCAAACTGCTTATGAATATCCCATAGAAATCTTAAACTCAAGATGTCCAAAACTGAAATCTTTCCCCTCAAACTCACCCTTTTTTCCTAATTTCCCTATTACTGTGGAGGGTATCACCAAACTCTCAGTCATGTCAGAATCACAATCATCATCCTCATCACATCATTCTCTCTCACTACCCCATATCCAATCTGTTGCCTCACACAATCTGTTGTCCTGTTGATTTTATTTTTGAAACTTCTCTTCTATACGTTACTCTCTCTTCTGACATGGCCACCACTCAGGCACTCATCACTTCATGCTTACACTATTGCAATAGCCTGCTGGATGGTTTTCCTGTCACAAGTCCCCTCCCTACTCTAGTCCATCCTCCACTCAGCTAAGTTGTAGTCCTTACCATGTCAGCCCACTAGTCAATTAGCTCTTATTCAGTTGTTTTTTAGTTGTGTCCAACTCTTTGTGACCTCATTTGTGGTTTTCTTGGCAAAGATACTGAAGAGGTTTGCAATTCCTTCTCCAGTTCATTTTAGAGATGAGGAGTCGAGGCAAACAGGGTTAAGGGATTTGCCTAGGGTTGCACAGCTAGTAGGAGTTTGTGGCTGGATTTGTACTCAAAAAGATGAATATTCCTAGTTTCAAGTCCAGTGCTCTACCCATTGTACTGCCTAACTGCTTCAGTAACCTCTAGTAACTATCTCTTCCAAGATTAAATAAAATTTTATTGGTTCTGCTCATTTGTCTAAAGCACAAATTCATATAAGCATTCCAGGATTTCTCTAAAATTCTCCCTTTTGTCTTGATATTTTTAGATGAATGTTGTCAAGTAAATAGAAATGAAGGTCACTAAACCATACATAAGGATCTCTGAAAGTTGAATATTGCCTTCAAAAACCCTGTATTACATATGTATGTAACATTATGCATGTTCTACTGTATTTTTATCTATTTTGTTAAATTTTTCTGATTACATTTTAATCTGATTTGGGCTGGGCTGCATGTCTCACACTTCTATTTTTGACCTTTTATTTTTACAACTATATTATATTATTACTTTTTTGAATCCTGCAAATGTCCCTTTGATAATTTGATTGGTTTGGTATTAAAAGTCTAAATTAACTTTAGTAATATTGTAATTTATTCTATTTAAGCACAGGCTAGCCACAAGCGCTCCATATCCCTTCTTTTTTGAGCTCTTCCAGGAATTCTCTTATAACCTGAAACCAATTCCAATTTTTCTTTGTGGCTTTGGATATAGCTCTTTTAACTTTATTATCTTCTTCTGAGCTTGTGATTTCATCTTCTTTGTCACCATAGTAATTTTCTATAGTCAGGGTTTTTTTGTTTGTTTGCTTTTTTGTTATTTGCTCATTTCCCCAGACTATTTCTTTACTTTAAATTTTATGTATATGAGCTTTCCTCCTGGGTTTCAAGGTGCATTAACTGAAGCTTCAGCATTATTTTGTGCTTCTGTATTCAGAGATAGTTCAAGGTGGCATAAATTTCCAGCTTTTTCAGGGTGGTATGATCTAAGGAGAGATATGGACACTGCTCTCTTGGTCTGTGCTCTGCTCTGTGAGCAACCACAAGTACTCTTCTCTGCCCTGGAACTATGACCAAGGCCTCCATAACTTGTGATCACACCTACTAGTGTGTTAGAGCTACTCCTCCTCACCTTGGAACTGCAACTCAGAATGTCATATAGGTAATGAGACAAAGTCCTCCACTAGTGACAGCAAAAGGTTCCTTATAATCTCCATCTGACTACTTGTCTGATCTCCTTACCCTCTGTTAACTGAGAGATCTGCAAGTCATGCCAATCATTTAGCCACCCTTAACAATTCAAGGTCTGCTACTGGCTTACTGTCATGTGCCCTACACTGGCATGGACAATACTGGACTGCATTCCATTGTCACTTTAATGAGACAGGCCTTTCTTTGCAACATTTTAGTTATCTTACACTGGAAAATTGTTTCACTCCTTTTCTTTTTCTTTTCCCTTTTTCTTTTCTTCTCTTTTCTTTCTTTTTTGGTTTTGCTACTACAGAATTTGTTTTAAGGGATTATTTTAAATTTATTTGGAGGGGAATTAGGTATAGCTCAGATGAGTCTCTGCTTTTCTTGTTATCTTGGCTCTGTCCTTATGATCTTTTTCTTTCACACTGTTTCCATCTCTTCCTTTGGCACCTCACCCATTTTCGTGTAAACTCTTATTTTTCCTAGGAGCTACAAAAATTATTTTTCCTTCATCATTTACCAGTCAACTGATTAAAGTATATAGAACTTTCTCTTTTTTTCTTCTCTTCTCTACTTTTGTATACCTTCACATTCTACACTTTAGTCCTACAGGTAAACATGGATTTGTTTATAGGCAAAGTACTGTGAGGTTTGGTCCAAGATATTTCAGGACTGTTCCTCTACTATCACTTCTATCTGATTTCCATTTTCATCTATGTCTTCTTGTGTACTTTTTAGAAAGCAATCCATTAATGGTCGTCTTGCTATTTTGTTTTTGCTATTGTCATTCCTTTAGCCACATAAGTGTTTCTCCTCATTTCCCTGACCTCTGTGTTTTTTTTTTTCTGGAATAATTTATTTCATTACTTGTTTCTTTTTTGGTTGCTGTGTTTATTTACTTTTCTTGTATTTCTGTTTTCTGGGGTATTTGCAAAGCAAATAATCTGCCAAGGACTACTTTGCTTAGCAGCAATGCTTCAAATGCCTCTTTTTATGGCATTTCTTTTGGGTTACATTTTGAGTTCCTTTGTTTTATAAATACAGTATTACATTTTCTTTTGGGTGCAGAATAGTCTTGCATTATTTAAACTAGCTTTCCTTTACATTTAAAATCTTTATTTTTTAGCAGAAAAATAAAAGAATAATATATCAAGAAATGTAAGTGACACAAAACAAAAATATCAATACAATTGTTTGAGAAAATGAAATTAGATCACTGAGAAATGCAAATTAAAATAACTCTGAGATAAAACTTCAAAACTATCTGATTGACTAATGTGATGGAAAAATAAAATGATAAATATCACAGAGATGTTGGTGGAGGTATGAACAAGTCTAATCATTCTAGAGAACAATTTGTTACTATGCCTAAAAAGCTATAAAACTGAGCTTAGACTTTCATTTATCAATAGCACTACTCAATCTATATCCCAAAAAGATCAAAGAAAAAGAAAAAGGACCTATTTGCACAAAAATATTCAGATCAGTTCTTTTCAGTGGTTGCAAAGAATTTGAAATTGAGGGGATGTCCATCAATTGGGGAATGGTGGAACAAGTTGTGATAAATGATTGTGATGGAATACTCTTGTGCCATAAGAAATAATGAAAAGAAAAAATAATGAGCAGTATGGTTTCTGAAAAACCTGGAGAAACTTATATGAACTATTGCAAAGTAGAGCAAGCAGAACTAGAACACTACCACCAATATTGTAAGGATGATGAACTCTAGAAGATTCAGCTACTCTGATCAAGATAATGATCCAAGACAATTCTTAAGGATCCGTGATGAAAAATGCTATCCACTTCCCAAGAGAGAAATAATGAAGTCTGAGTGTGGATCAAAGTATACTTTTCTTACTTCCTTAATTTTCTTGGTTTTGTGTGTCTGTGTTTTTATAACATTGCTAATATGGAAATATGCTTTGCATGACTTCACATGCATAATTGGTATCACATTACTTGCCTTCTCCAGGTGTGTGGGAGGGAGAGGAGGGAGAGAATTAGGAACTCAATCAAAAAATGAATATTAAAATTTTACATATGATTGAGAAATATTTAACAAAATAAATTAAAACATATTTTAAGCAATAGAGAAAAATAATAATGATGTAGATAAAATTTTAAAGTATCATAGGTTTTTAGAAAGCCGGTTGCTAAACATTTGCCAGTACATCTCTGGATCTAACTGTCTCGGTGTCAAGTTAGTCATAGGATACAGCAGACCATGGAAAGGATTGCAGAGGGTAACATAAATCCCATCTACCAAACACATCTCCTTTTGGAAATTTAGCCCCTTCATAGAGCTAGCTGTGAAAGTAAGTCATCTTTATTGAGACAGATTTGAATTACTCTGGATCTCAACCACTTGAAAAAATCCAAAAGTTCCCCTTTGGAGGTTCTCATAAGTTTGTCTGCCTTATAAAGAATAAGTTTCCTGGCAGAGAAATTCTGCCAACAATTTTTTTCAGGGCAGTGAATGACAGTACTCCTATGAGTAGCAATAAGAACTATGTGGGATAGTATTCTTCCACCAGTGAGAGATCTCAATTCTATTCTTTGCTTCGGCTCTCATTCTCCTCTTCCCTCATCTCCACATAGGTACATTTGTTTTCAGTGTTTAATTTAATAATTAGCTCTCACAAGCCAATTGAAACTTGCTTGGGACACCTCTGAGATCCCACCCTCTGGGTGAAGCCTCATTTAATGGTTTTAGATGTTAGCTAAGGACTTTTCTCAACACACAACTATAGAGGCGTTCACTGATCAATTGCTGATGTTTGAGCAGAAAGTAAGGACAGTTGTGGCTTAGACAAATATAGCTAGCAGCATGAATAGGCATTCTGGGAACATAGGAAGGAGTCATTGATCTTACCATCCTGAACAGAAAGCAATGACAACTCTTCTGAGAACTTTGAGTGTGGTTTTTGAAACACAGAGCTGATAAGAAAGCAATTAATGGCCAGGATATGGAGAGTGCTAGTAAAACTATACAGATAAATTCAGCACTAGGGTACTGGTGGCCCTTTAGATTTACTGATATGGCAGAGCCAACATGGTAGAGTAAAGGCTCACCTGAGCTTACCTGAGCTCTTTCCCAAACTTCCAAATACCTTTAAATAATAATTCTAAACAAATCTAGAGTGACAGAACCCACAGAAAGATTGAGAGAAATAATTTTCCAGCTGAAGACAGCTTAGAAAATTGGCAGGAAAGGACTGTTGCACCAGGGAGAGAGAAGAACAAAGTACACCATGTATTGGGCCCCAGCAAACCAGGAACAAGGGCAGCAGTGGCAGTTTCCAGACCTCTCAGCCCACAGACAGTAAGGGGATGCTAATATACTATTGGTAAAGTTCTATACTGATTCAACCATTCTGGAGTTCAATTTGGAACTATGGCCAAAGAGCTTATATAACCACGCATACCCTTAAACCAAGCAATACCACTACTAGGTCTGCATCTCAAAGAGATAAAAGAAAATAAAATGAAAAGGACCTATGTGTACACAAATATTTATAGCAGCTCTTTTTTTTGGTGGCAAAGAATTGGCAATTAAAGGGATGTCCATCAATTGGTGAATGGCTGAACAAGTTATTGTATGTGATTGTGATGGAATACTATTGTGCTTTAAGTAATGGTGAACAGGATGCTCTCAGAAAAACATGGAGAAATGAACTGATGCAAAGTAAAATTAGTAGAACCAGGAGAACATTGTATACAATATACAATGAATATTGTATATTTATATTGTATGATGATCTACTATGAATAAGTTAGCTATTCCCAGAAATACAGTGATCTAAGACAATTCTGTAGGACTTATGATGAAAGGTGCTGTACATCTCCTGGGAAAGAACTGGTAGAGCCTAAATGCTGATCAAAGATACTTTTTTTTTTTTTACTTTCTTTATTTTACTCGGTTTTTTTTTGTCTGTGTTTTCTTTCACAGAATAACTTGCATGGAAATGTGCTTTGCGTGACTATATATGTATAATCTACATAAAATTTCTTGTCCTGTCAATGGGAAGGATGAGGAGGGAGAGAATTTGGAACTCAAATGGTAAAATTGTTTTTCCATGTAATTGGGAAAAAATAAAATATTGAATAAATAAGACTACCTAGACCTGAGGTCTCCTCTAAATCCCAGGGGCTTTATGGATCATTCAGAGGAGGCTATAGAGACAGAGTATAAAGAGAAGGACTCTTGAAGATCAGAATCTGCTTGGGATATTTCAGTCATCTCTGTGCACATTATTGTGCGTAGAGCCAATGAGAAATCATCCGAGTTACCCAAATCATCCCATGCAGACAACATCAAACAGTATTGAGTCTGCAGGACTTGTCGAAATATATCTCTTCTCTAGGTATAAAAGTGAAGGAAAATGGAACAATTCATTACACCAAAGTTCCTCACAAAAGCCCTTGTATTTTCTGTCAAAAAGGCCAATGGCACCTAATGAAGCCAACTGGGAACTAAACATCATCACTATCATTATCATCATCAACAATAACAACAAACATTTATGCAGTGCCTATTGTTACTTATTTTATTACAACTCCACAGAGGCTGATTTTTTTCAACAAGAGAAAAGAGACTGAGTGAGCTAAGTGACTAAAGAGCCTGCAAGAAGGAAGGAAGCAAGGAAGGGAATAAGGAAAGAAAGTAGAAAGGAAGGAAACAAGTATTATTAAATGCCTACTCTGTGAAAGGCACTGCACTGAGTGCTTTAAAAATATTATCTCATTTGATTGTCACAATGACCCTGGAAGGCAGGTGATATTATTATTCCTCTTTTACAACTGAGGAAACTGAGGCTTAAGTGACTTGCTTAATGATACACAGCTAGTGTCTAATGCCAGATTTCAACTCAGATCTTGACTCTAGGCCCAGTGCTCTAGTCACTCAAGTACCTAGATATCCTTAGGCCCATATTTATAACTATTCCTGACCTCATCAATGTTGTAGAGCCACTATCTCAGATTCACGATAAGGCCACAGTGGCAGAGGCCTTATATCAAAAGGTAGCTCATATTAGTGACAAAAGATGGTAAATCATTTCTCAATTAATCCATAGTCCAGTTGGCTCAGTCAAGTTCATGGAAACACAGTGGGCTGACTAAGCACAGACCAGAACAAACTATTGATTCTCACTCCCCAAGTGGCTCAGGAGTAAGAGGACTTAGATTCAGATCCTGTTTCTGGTGCTTCTTACCAGTGTGACCTAGGACAAATCACTTGACCTCATTTATCCTCAATTTCTTCATCTCTCAGATGAAGTGGTTTGACCTAAATCACTTTGAGATACCTTCCAGTTTTACTTCTTTAGAACCATAGGGCTGATATCATAGGGATGATGGAGGACATATGTTCAGCAGAAATACCAGAGTCATTCCTATTAGAAGTAAAACTTTCATTTTTTGTTCTGCTTGAGAGCAGCAAAGATGACAATTCGTTGTGTTAATGAACTGTCTTCCTATGAACTCCATTTTCCCTAGTTAAAATCAAACTCCTCTTTTACAGTAATTAAGCTTCAAATGGCTTACCTCCCAGAGAGGAACTTCTCATTTGCAATGAGCAATTTCAATGAGTTAATGGTGTAGATGATTTGCACATATTACATGATGCTTATTATTGGAAACAGGTTGGATACTCCCAGGGCTGATGCTGTCAAAGAACTTGCAGATAACATGATAATCATAGTCCTGTTGAGACATGAGCTCATATAGTTTGCTTCTCTGTAATTTGGTCTCACTCATTGTTCTCCAGACTGAGGCTTTCAGGTCTGTCAATATGATAGCATCCAGTTTCTTATAACTTGAATCCTAGGTATTCCTCCAAGACCCATTGGATGTCAGTCTTCAATACCACAGCAAAGAGTCCACAAAGATTTGGTAAGTGGCTCTTTATTCCTCAAGTTTTAAGATATCAAAAGGTTAGGGAAGAGACCTTTAAGAATCTCCTTTTTTGTCTCATATTTTATGGCTACACATACATATCTGCATATAATACATATATATATATATATATACATATATACACTCTTTTTATTTTGTAAGACTTTTTTGTCTTTTTGCATTTATTCCACATAATATACATGTGGGGGTAATTACCACTGGAAATATATTATAAAAACTGCATTTATTTTTCTTCATATGTATGTATGTATATATATATATATATTCTCCATTTCTATATTATACACAAATGTGTGTGAATAGGTGTGTTACTCTGTGTGTTCTCTCACATTCCATATATTTTCCATTTTTTTCTTCTCATTTGCTACACTGTTTTTCTTTTTTTCTTCTTCTTTATATATTTGGTTTTACCTTATTTTTTTCTTTTTCCTACTTAGTATTTTTTTTTACAGTCTCTATTACTCTTTCAGAAAAAACAAGAGACATTATAAATTTTTTCCCCCTTTAACTGTCTCTACACCGTTTATTGTTTGTCATGGAGTATTTTCTTTCTTTTTTCTTTCCTTTTCTTTCTTTTTTTTTCTTACTTTTTTTTCCCTTCAGTTTCTTTGACTCTTCTCTGTCTTTTCTTTCACTTCTCTGATGCCCCCACTCCTCCAGGTTATAAAGCCACCAAATATTACCACCACCTGCCCATTTTCTCAACTAACATTTTTTTCCTATTTTTATTTGTTTATTTGTTCCTGTTTGATATTTTTTTTCCTCATCCTTAGGTTCAGGGATTGATTATTGGATAACTCCACTTCCTCTATGCCCCCCCCCCAAAAAATCAGTGCCTTCAGTATATGGGGTAATCACGTTGGTCCTTTCCAGGTCTAAATTGTGAGTTTCTGAACTCAGTACATATGAACTGTGCTCCATTTGGTGTACCTCTTAAGACACTTCCTGGAGCAAGAAGAGGTTTTATTTACAATTTGAAAAAAATGTGAGTTCTTTTTGTAGCACAGATCAAACTTTGCATTCTCTATAGATAGCATATATAAAGAGAAAATCAAATGATAACTGCTTTTTCCATTTAATAGGTGAGGAAATCAGACCCAGAAATGGTAGGTAAACAACTAGCTCAGGATCACAGAACATGTTTTCGGTAGAGTTATGAAAAGAATCCAATTTCCTTTACTCTTAGTGTGGTTCTCTTATTCTAACCCTCATTTCTAAAAAGTTTAGTGTTTTTTTTTAAAGCTAACCAGACAGTTTATAATATCTAACATATTTAAGAAATGTCTTCTTCCTTCTCATCATGCTTCACACAAGGAGAATTTGATATGAACCAGAAATACAGCATGCTCTGAGTTTTCATTATGTTTGTCTCCCAATTAACTCCATTACTTTTCAGGCTGTGTTAATGGTTGCTTGAAAAGGAAGTTGGGAGTCTCATTTTAACTTGTACAGCATGTCTTGTGGAATTTTAACTGTCAAATATGCTGCTTCTTTTGGAATTTCCCCACCCCCCAATATTGCTCTTTTCTTCCCTAAAAGATAATAGTTGTTCATATAATTTTTCATTATTATAGAAACTTAATATAGGCTCCCCATATTTTTCTTTTTCATCATTGTTTTATTACTCCATCTGGTCTATTATTACCCTTTTTTGTTTTTCCTTTTCCTTTTTCCTGTCATTCTTTTTCCTTCCCCCTGAAAGTGCTCTCAACATAGCAAATACTTTAACCAATTAATTCAATTTATTAATAGATTTTTATAATGTTATTGATACTCCCGTACTAATCTTAGGTAGCCTTACATACCTTATCAATCAAAAATAACCTGAATCATTAAAAAGTCATGTTTTAGCATTTCTTTCCTCCATTTACCCTATTGTTCCTTTTACTTACTATTCTTTCCATGATTACTTCCCTTACTTCCTTTCCTTCTTGACCAATACATCTTATATTTTTTTCAAGGATTTCCCCTCTTGCCATTGTTAATCCTTCTATATAGCAGTCCTCTATCAATCTCTTCCCTCTTTTCATTCATGAACTGTGATCCTCACCTGTTTTTCTCTTCTTCCTATTCTCTTTCTTCTATCCACTCCACTCACAGGAGATGCTTTATCTGTCAGTTTATTTTCAGAATAACAATTTATTTTGCATTAGATACATCTAATCCTTGTTTCATGGCTTGAAAGATTTTTTTGTTTGTTTTCAGTTTAGATGCAGGGGTAGGGAACCAGTGGCCTGGACAGGCCACATGTGGCCTTCTAGGTCCTTGGGTAGAGCCTGTTGACTGAGTCCAAGTTTGACAGAGCAAACCTTTTATTAAGGGGTTTTGTTCTGTAATCTGTTCTAAGCTTTAGAGAATAAGGAGTTGGCTTTGGAGACATAAAGATTTGGGAACAAGTCTTGCTATTGTCACATTCTACCTATAAAACATTAGACAAATCACTCAACCTCCAAATGCTCTAAGCAACTCTTTTTGATGTACTAGAAGTTCTGATTTAGAAGTTTAGAAGAGGTTTCTCTATTCATGAAATTGTAAATTTATGCCCATCCTTATTATAATATACTTGGTAGGAAAGATATATTTCCTCATCCACACCATGACCTCCAGGCCCTTGACCCCTTGATTCTTTCCCCTAGAATCACCCTGCACTAGCTACAATATCTTCCCTTTACCACTTTAACCCCTCAAAGAACTAACTTAACTCTATCCTGTTCTTTTCTCTTGAGTCCCTTGCCCCTTATCTTATCTCTCATATTGTTGTCCCAAGTCTTTGTTGTGGATTGCCTCCAAGGTCTGCTGCTTTCCTTCCTACACACATGCTCCTGAAGAAAGCTGCAAACAACAAAGCAAAATATGATGAAATAGTTTTGATTGGGCCCATTATAAATTTGGTCAATAACCTGAAAAGGTCAATAACCTCAACTGGGCCCTCAATGCTACCAGGCAATCCTTTTAAACCTTCCAAATTAACTCTCAATCTCACTCACCATAGCAGCTCTTCTAAACCTTTTTGTCCTTTTTCGATCATCTTGTGGTGTCCCATTCCCTTCTCTCTCACCTCAGAAACTTGTTTCATATTTTGCTGAAAACTTTGAGGGTTTTCATCATAGCTCCTTCTTCTCTCATCCTAATTTCATATCACTCATATGCTTTCTGCCACTTCTTCACCATTATCTCACTTAATGAGGTGGCTCTTTTCCATCTTATCTTCTCCAGTAGATTTCCCCAATCATAATACTTTCTCACTTATCTCTGTCCCTAACCACTGGCTATTTTTATTGCCTATAAACATACTTATCTATCCAATGTCTACCCAATGCTCAGAAATCCCTTACTGAGTGCCTCCAAAGACTCTGTCATTCCCTTTTGTGTCTAAATGAGTCTTCTTTCTATTCCTTTAAATCTCTTTTTAAGTCACTAAAATCTGACTTCTTACTCACCATCTCATGAAATGTGCTCTCCTCTAAGTTTTTAACAATTTCTTAATTGCCAGAATGATGAATGGTCTTCTCCAAACCCTTATCTTTCTTGACCCCTCTGCAACCTTTGACACTGTTGATCACTTTCTTGATACATTCTTCTCTCTAAGTTTTCAGGAAGCTGGGTCTCTTCTGAATTATCTAATCACTCCTTCTTGGTCTTTTTTGCTAGATCCTCTTCATCCAAGTCATGCCTACTCATCTTGGGCAGCACACAGGTCTCTGACCATGAGCCATATTCTCTGCTCCCTCTATATTGTTTCACTTGATTATCTCATCAGCTTGCAATGATTCAATTGGCATCTGTATGCTAAAAATTCTCAAATCTACTTATCCAGCCCTACCCTTTCCCTTGACCTATGGTCCTCCATCTCCAGTTGCTTATTTATGATCTCAAGTTGGTTGTTCCATAGACATTAAACTCAACATATCCAAAGCTGAACTTACTATTTTTACACAAAATTCACACTTCTTCATAACTTTTCTCTTACTTTCAGAGCTAATACCATTCTTCTAGGCAGTCAGACTGGTCATCTCAGTGTCACCCTCAGGTTCTTCCCATATCCTGTATATAATCTGTGGCCAAATCCTTTAGATTTTACCTTTGTAACATCAATTGCATATATATTCTTTCTTTTCTGTCACTGCTAACATCTTGATGTGGGCTTTCATTTTCTCATGCCTAGACTATTGCAATAGCCTGCTGACTAGTTTTCCCACTTCAAATATTTCCAACTTCAGTCCATGCTCTACTTACTTATCCAAATAATTTTCCAAGTCATCCCTTCTACTCAATAAAACCCAGTAGCTTTCTATCACAAGGGCATTCAGTGTAGTTTATAACATATTTTATCTCACCTTTCCAATCTTCTTCAAACTTATACTCAACTTTCCAAGGTGATGAGGATAGGATCTAGACCCCAAAAAGGAAAAACCCTGGACTTTCCCACATGGCTAAATCTGTGGCATTCCCCTGAGGCTATAATCCCATCAAATGGCCTTTCATTATAGCTATATCCAATCTCCCAATTCTGTTACCCTTAATCTAGCCTAGTCTTCCATCCTCTTACCTCCCTATGGCCCCCTGGTCATTTCCCACACTTAATCCTATCTAGGCTCCATTCTCCCTTGGCCACATGGTCCAGGTCCCTGGACTTCTATTACCTCATAGACTACTCGACCACTCCTAGATTCCTCGCATAGTCTTTCTGTATATAAGATCTATCTTGTCTCCATCAAAATGCCTAGATTCTTAAAAATCTAGCCATTGCTTACTAATGTTCAAACTCCTTAAAAGTCTACCCAATGTGACTGATGTTCTAATAAACCTTGTCTTTGGCTGAAAGAAGGCTTGGCTCGAATTCTTTTGAGCAGGACCCATGTGTTGTGATTTTGAAGTGCCAGCACCCCTGAACCTCTAAACCTCATCACAAGGCACTCTGCAGTTCAATGACATTGGCCCTCTTGCTGTTTCTTTAATAAGATATTGCATTTTCAAAATCTGGGCATTATCTGGCACATAGCTTGCTTTCACATTTTTCTTTTTGTTTTTACATATTGTTTCCCATTAGATTAAAGTTCTTGAGAAAAAGGACTATCTTTTGACTTTTTTTTATCCCCAAGGCTTACCACATTGCCTTCCATAAAGAAGGCATTTGAAAAGGTTTATTGACACACTAACAAAAGTTTAAAAGGTGATTTACAAGTTCTGTTGTTCTAATGACCACTCAACATAATTAAGAATTTGAAAAATCTGCAAGGTAGTAGCATCATCATAGGACTACTTCAAATTGTTCGGTAGAAACATAAAACTCAAACATGATCATTTAAATGGATGAATAAAGGAGCAAAATGTGAGTTGTATGCAAAGTACCAACATAGGGAGAATTTTTTGTAGATCAATTAGAAAAAAATATATATCAGGACAATCCTTTGGTCCTGAACTTTTGCAAAACAGAGACAGGAAATGGTTTAGAATAGGAAAGACACTCTATACATATAATTTAAGTGAAATAAAATGGATCAAAATAAATAAAAACAAACTTGTTCTTTGGAATTTAATAAACCATCCTGTTTGATTCAATACCACTATAACCACCTTCCTCAACTTCTGCAAGAGAAAATTAGAATGATACAGATACAACTAACACCACCTCAATGACATTACTGACATTGAATGAATTTAGGAGAGTATGGTGAAAACAAAAATCCAGATGACAGCATACCACATAACAAATAATTATATGACAACTGTGACCCCTGCAAGGATGAACTAGTTCAGGTGAAAAGGACTTCAGGCAGAAAAATAGAGAAACAATCATGAGCAAAGTGAAAGTCCTGTAGGAGAGGAAAATCTAATAACTTTTTTCTTTTCTGTGGTGAACCTTATGTGTTGTCAAATTTGGAAACTATTACTACAGTGACCTTTGATATTATTTTTTCATCAAGAAAATCTTCTATCTGTTTTCAATTCTAAAATAAGTATGCAACTCTTAATTGATGAATTCAGTGAAGTCCAATGGTTATGGAATGTACTTTCCTAGAAATAAAAGAGTAGAATAGTATATTGCAAAAATCATTTTACTACTCTTCTATTCTGGTGACAGTTGTCAAGTCATTTCATTACCCCATGCCCCAGATTCCTCAGCTACAAAGTGTTGGGATTAGAGTCCATGGTCATTGTGGTAATGTCCAGTTCTAGATATATGATATTATGAACTTTTTACATAGGACACCATTGATTCTCAACAGCTCCCATGCTGGAAGAAATAGGATGTTAGTGTATTGTTTTTGAACATAATGCAACTGCATTACTTTAGTGTTCAGATTATCTACCACTTTCTTTTTTTGGGACTCTTCCATTAATTGTGGCATCATATCTACTGAATCTCTGAAGACAAATGATATCCAGTGAGCTGATCTTAGGTGTGGTATTCTCCTTTCAATGTGTCATTGGTTTTGTAGGGAATTCACTGCTGCTCATGCTCTATGTTTTTATCTCCTTCAAAAAGCCTCAACATAAGAAGCCAATGGACTTGATTCTTGCTCATTTGACTCTGGCCAATATGGTAACACTATTTACCAGAGGCATCCCAGAAATCATGTTTTGTTTTGGGATGAGACATGTTTTAGATGATTTAGGATGTAAGGCCATCATGTACATTTACAGATTTTTCTGTGGACTTTCTATCTGTACAAGTCTTGTGAGTATGTTCCAGGCCCTCATCATCAGTTCCAACAACTCTGTGTGGGCTAGCATCAAAGTCAGAGCCCCCATATACATTTTACATTATTTCCTCTTTTTCTGAGTCACCAATGCATTGATCTACATCAGGGTCCTTGAAGTCACTGAAGCAACCAAAAATGCCACAATTTCTAGCTATTGTTATGCTTCACATATTCTTATAGTCAATTCGATAAGAGATAATGACCAATTAAGTGTTGCATTTATGTTTGCTATGACTCTTCATGACCTTCTCTTTCATTTCCTTATGGGCTTGTCCAGTATCCACATGGTACTTCTCCTCTATAGACATAGCAAGCAAGTGCAGCACATTTACAACAACAGTTGTTCTCCTGGATCCTTCCCTGAGTCAAGGCCACACAGACCATCCTTTTCCTTTTGAGCTGTTTTGTTTTATTCTGTTTGCTCCACAACTGTATCATCTTATATGTAACTTTTAAAATTGAAAAAGATGTTGAGCTGGAAGCTATTGAGAGCTTTTTTGGTGGATGTTTCCCGGCCCTCTCTCCCTTATTGTTGATTGGCAGTGAGAGTCATATCCCAAAGCTCTCTTGTATACCTGGAAAGGACTAAAGGCCTCATGAGAACTTTCTGGATGGATTAGTCAACCCTTGAATCTAATATCTCCCCAATAACGCTATGAATTGCAGAGTTCCAGTCCTAAAAATAATGTATAGTTCAAGAACCAGGAATTTTATAAAATACCTCATTAAAATTTAGCATCTCATACCCAAGTTAGAGGGGAGGTTTCTTTCTCTTTTGCCCCTCAGAATCATCATCAGGAAGGCTCAGGCCATATAATATATTCATATTAGATAACTATTTTGGGGGGGTAAGTCATGTCACTATTATTAGCCACATTATTCTTCTCTGTACAATGAAAGCCTTGGACTAAATGCATACAACTTCTACAGAGGCTACATGAATATTGTATTAAGTACATTGGAACAAGTATTGGGTTTGTTTCCTTGCTTCTGTGAACATCATCAATAATAAGACTTAAAATTGCTTAGCAAATGCCAGGCACTGTGGTAAGTGCAAGTGATACAAACAAAGGCAAAAATATCACTTTTTACCTTTAGCAGAGAGCACATTTAAATAACTATTGAATTATATAAAATAAATATTCAACGTAAATTGGTGTAATCTCAGAAGGAAGATCTTAGCAGTATGGTAGACTTGGAATGGTCTCTTGTAGAGAGGTTGAGCCCTGAGGGAGGACAAAGCAGCCAGAAAGTAAAGGTAAGAAGCAAGAGAATTCAAGGATAGGGGAAGAGCTGGGGAACTGGAACACCACCTGGAAATGAAGTGTTTTGAGAGAAGAACAGCAAGATGTCCAGTGTCACTTGTAAGTGCATTGGAGTAAAGGGTTTAAAAAATCTGGAAAGATAGGAAGGGCTTAGGTTTTGAAGAGCTCTGAATGTCAATCAGAGGATTTTGCATCTGATTCTGAAGGTGATAGGGAAGCAATGGTGTTTATTGAATAGAGGCATTACATGATCAGACCTATACTTTGGAAAGATAAACTTTATAGCTGAGTGGAGAATGGACTAGTGTAGGGATAGACTTGGGGCAAGGAAATGAAGTAGTAGCCTACTGCAATAGCACAGGCATGAGGTGATCCAAACCTGCCTTAGGGTGGTAGGTTTTCAAGAGGGAGAAGGGGAAATACTAAAGGGATATTAAAATAAAACTTAAAGGTTTTGGCAACAAAATGTATATGAGAGATGAGAGAGTGAGTATTCACGAATGATTTCTAATGCTGGCTTATAAGGCTAGCTAACTTGGATGATAGTTGTGTCCTCAATAGTAATAGGCAGTAAAAGAGCAAAGTTTGGGAAGAAAGATAGTAAGCTCAGTTTTGGACATGTTGGGTTTAAGGTATCTATTTTGACACCCAGTTCAAAATGTCTAGTAAGTAGTTGGAGATGTGAGTCTGGATGTTAGGGAAAATGGATGTCAAACTAAGAAGCATCAGTATTAGACATCATAATGGAATCACTGGGAGCAGATGAGATCATTTATGAAATCAAAATCAGAGTGAAAAGAAGAAATCCCAGGACAGAATTTTGTGGGATGGCCAAGGTGATTGGAGATGAGCTGGATGAAGATTCAGAAAAGAGGTTAAGAAGAAAGGGTCAGATAGGTAAGATGAGAACCAGGAGAGAAGATTATGAAAACCTGGGGAGAAGAGAGGGTTAAGGAAAGGAGGGTCATTTTAACAATGTCAGAAGCTGCAGAGGCATCCAGAAAAATGAGTATTGAGAAACGGCCAGTGGATTTGGCAATGAAAAGATCAATAGAAAACACTTTTGGTTGAATAATGAGGTCAGGAATGAGATTTGTACAGATATAAAGACAGAGAGAAGGGAAAGGAAGGGGAGAATGAGTTCTCTAATGTAGAATGACTTTTCAAGGAGTTTAGCTGCAAAAGAGAGGAGAGATGTGGGAAAATAGGTAGAAGAAACTCATGGACAAAGAGGAAGACTTTTTCTTTTGAACATGAAGGAAATAGGTAGGGAGTCATAGCCAGCAGCAAAATGTCCAGTAGACAGGAATTTTGAAGAAAATTGAGAGAGGATGATAGAGGGCACAATATGTTAGAGAAGCAAGATAGAATGGAATCACTTGGGCATGGAGAGGGATTTGCCTTGGCAAGGACAAGGATTACATCCTCATGTGAGTCTAGCTTGAAGAAAGAGATATTGGCAAAAGGCATTTGAGTGATCTGTGACAAAGAGGAGGGAAAACTTAAAAGAGTGTTCAGTGAATAGTCTTTATTTTCTCAATGAAACATAAGATATGGTTCTCATCAGTGAGTGTGAGGTATAGTCTCTCAGGAATAAGAGGGCCCATAGGAGAACAGGTGAAATGGCAAGGACAAGTATTAAAACAGGGTGGACAAAAGGTGAATTTCTATTCAGTTGTGGAACAATGTCTCTATGAAAAAATGTTCCCATTGGGAGAGAGATATTCTTTAGTGGGAGATGGGGACCTTCCAAGTGGCATAATCCACAGATATTTGATGCCTAGCATGTAGTGCCTCCATGGACAGCTTCCTGCCTAATTATTTGGGGATTTATAACTCTAGCAGGCAATTGACACCCAAAAGAGGTGAGTGGACTTGCACTAATAGAAGAGATTTCAGATCATATGGGGGGAGGGAATGATCATAGAAAAGGCAGGGGTAATAATGAGCTGCATAATCAAATACTGAAATATTTTTTACCATGAGATAATATTTCTATATTCTCTATTTAAGTAATTACATAGAAACTGTTTAGAAGAGGAAACTTAAAATAGTTGCTTTAGCAATTAAGGAGATTAAAGAAGGGACAAATGAGTATAATGTTCATTCGTCAAAAAATTAAAAGTGAAAAGTGGACAAAAAGGGATGAGAATTAAAGAAGTGAAGAAGTAAAATAAATCCTTTTTAGAAAAAAATGTACAGGAAATTAAAAAAAAACTAATAAAAGATGTTGTAAAGGTTGGGAGTGTGTGACTTCAATCCCAAGAGCAGAATGGAGCCTCACTTCTAGTTTCTGATCCAATCTGAAGCTTGCAGAGGAATGATCAATCCAATAATATCAGATAAAAGGGAATTCTGTGGTTCTGTCACTCTGAAGCAACAGAGCTCCAGAGGTGGCTATCTTTTGCCTTTGTCTTCTATTTGTCTTTTCTTTGTACTCCTATCACTACTCACAATGCCTGCCACTGAGCAGGCTCTAAATAAATGATTATTGACTGACTAATACTCTTCTAGTAGCTGTGGAGATTAAAAATTGACATTACAATTAATTATAGTTTGTGGAAGAGATGGCCTTTCCATGAAAGATATTGGCCAGTCCCTTACTTTTCTAATTGAATTAGCTGAAAGAGGAAGTGACCATTTTCCCATAAGGCTATAAACCCAAGATTCATGCTCAGAAAAGATCTGATATGTACATGTTAAAGCAGTTTCAGGGAGATGGTAATTATTAGGAAAGCAAGCCAACTGCTGAATTAAAGTTGTAAGATGAACAACCAGATGTATCTAAGTTAAATCAGTGGCTACTGAACAAAAAGAAAAAAATCCAGCAGTGATGGCAGCAATTGCAAGTGTCTGAGTTAAGCTATGTGATGGTACAAAGGCAGGTCATTCACAAAGGGGGTGCCAACCTCCAGGAATAGGGAGAAGGCAAATGACATTCAATTGATCTCAGAATCATGAGTAGTAGGGTCCTTATGGTACTGTTTTTCACCAATTACTACCATGAATCTTTTGTGGGACACAGTTATCTGAATATCCAGGGAAGGAGATAGGAGTAGAATAGTCCATTTAAGAGATGTTTCCTACAACCATTGCTTTTTGTATTTGCCAAATGTGTCAAAATAAGGTGGTTTTAAGTTCACAATTAGTTGGTTGCTTAGAAAAGAGAAATTGAAAACCCATTAAGTAGAACAAAAATATAGTCACATTCTTATGATCTGACAGAGAAATATGGGTAAGAAAAAACACAAGACAAAAAGTATTAATTCTTGTAAAGCCATGTAAAGTTATATACATGTAGAGTATATGTCACAACCTACTTCAGCCATGTGTATTCAATCCTTTGGTAATGGACCAATGACTATGGATAGCTGCCAGGGTGATATTCCTAAAGCATAGGTTTGACAGTATCACTCACCTACTAAAACAAACTCATGAATAAAAAACTCCAGTGGCTGCCTTTTACCTCTAAGATCATATCCAAATCAAATCAAATACAAATACAAATATCCATTTGTACATAGCTCCTACCTACCTCACCTTCACACATGTTACAATTAGTTGATCAATGAACTTTTTAAAACACATGTGCCAGGCACTCTTAAGAATACAGAAAAATCAAACAGTTCTAGTCCTGAAGGAATTTAAATTCTTTCAGAGAAGGCAACATATACTTATAAGCCATGTACAAAACAAACATACAAGGTGATTTGTTGGGTTGAAGAAAAGCAGAAGGAGGAAGTGTAACATCAGGAAATACTTTGGTTGAAGATAATATTTGAGGTGTATCTCAAAAGAAATGAGGGACTCTAAAAGATCGATATGAGGAAGCAATGAATATAGGCTCAGTGGACAGGCTGTGTAAAAACCATGGAGATGGGAAGTGAGGTTCTGGATATGAAGAAAAGTCTGTATTCCAGTTTTTGTAAATTTTGTAAAATCTAGCGAGGCTAGAAAAATAGGTTGGTACCATGTTGTGAAGAATTTTCAAATGCCAAACAGAGGAGTACATTTGACCCTTTAGGTAATAGGTAGTTACTGGGGACTTCTTTCTGATTTTCACGTGCAACATTCCATCTTCTGTCACTATGTACAAAATGCCCTTCTCCTCCTTGCCTGCAATGCACTTTCTCCTCACCTATGTTTCTTAGAATCTCCAACTTCCTTCTAAACTTAGCTTGAATGCTTTCTGTTACATGAATCTTTGACAACTTCTCAAACTTAAAGACATTATTCCCCCTTGCCCCAATTACCCTAAAATTTACTTAATTTTGAATAAGTTTTTATTAATGTCTTTTTAACATGATCATAGTTTCCCCTAATATCCCTTCTCTTAACCTCTCCTAGAGAGCCACCTTTTATAAAGTATTTTTTAAAGACTAAAAATAAAAGAGAAAGGAATCAGTATATCTGATAAATACATTGAAAAAGTCCAAAAACATACAATTTGCAACAATGTAGACCTACAATGTCCACAAAGGAGTTGGTTAGGAGTATCTTCTTATACGCTTCTGTTGTCATCTGCTTTCCCAGTTTAAAATTTCCTCTTTAGCTCCATGTCCCATATGTTGGTAGTCTTCAATCTCATTCTTCACTTTCCCAGGCAGGACAAGTGTTGTCATGTGTTCTCAAGTGTCTCATCACCAGATGGAGACAGACAAGAGGTCTAGCACAAGGTCTCAATCTCCCTTCACAGAACATCTCTCTTCAACTGTAGGAGCATTCATCAATAGCATCCCCCTCCCATTACCAAAACAAGACCTCCCCTTTCCTTAATCCCTTTGCAATTTCTTCCCCACCTCCTCACCTACTCGTGTACAGGCTCCTTTCTTCCTGAGAAATCATAGGAGTCATCTTCCCCTCATTGCTATTTCTTGACATGACCAGGGCACACTATATATTTCCAACTATCCTCCTCCTTCTCTATTCTCTTCTACATGCCCTCCTATTTTGTAATTATAGTTCCACAAAACTATTGATTCACCAATAGGAGGGGTGCTGTCAGGTTCTGTCCACCATGTTGCAGATCTGCCTATCCATCATCATTTAAACTTAACTTCCACTTTTACTCTGTCTCTTTAAGTAAATTTATAATTTACACATTATATACTATATAATTTATATATTTATATTTAAATATATTTATACATAATTATGTAATTTATATATTACAGTCTCTTAAGTCTTCTCTGCTGTCACTCTGTTGCAGTTGCTATGCTTGACTGCTACATTTGTTTACCCCTCTTGTATTTCTGTTTTCTGTGTTATGTGGTATTTGAGAGGCAAATAATATCTTCAGGTCTGTAGCTTTTTCATTAAAATACTTTTAACACATTTTTATTATTGAATCTCCATCTTTTCTTTTTCATTTATAGTGAAGCTCAGATTTGCAGAGTAGATTACTCTGTGTTCCATCCTGAGCTACATTGGTCTTTAGAACATAGTATTCTATTGTCTCCTTTAGCCATCCATTTCCATCCATATTTCTTTTTGTGGCAGGTGTAGAATAGACTTTTGTTACTCAAATTTCCTTTCCTTTGTATTTGAAAATCTTTCTGCTAGTTGCAAGTGAATTGTTAAATTTAACCATTCTTGGTCTTGGAGTTAGCAGCCCCTCCCCACCCCTTCTCCTGTTTTTCCTGGAGGTGATCTGTGGATTTTTTCAATTGGCACTTTCTTTCCTGTGTTCAGAAGTTACAAGCTGCTTTTTTTTTATTATTTCTTGCTTTGTGGTGTTCAGGTTTTTTGACTTCTGGGATACTTGTAATTCTTAGGTTGACTCTATTCATCCTGTCTTCAAAAATCAATGTTTTGATTGAATACAGAAATTGTTTTATTTTGATGTCATGGTTTTTGATTATCCTCTTACAATTCTTTCACTTCTGTGTATTTGCATTTGCAATCAGTTGTCTTCTCTTTCTTAACTTTAAAACAAAAGTTTCCATCAAACATTGAAGTTTTTCTCTTCTGTCAATCATTTCTGCTCTACAATTTATAAATTCTGTTCTTACAATTTTTAATTTTCTTTTAAACCTTTCAGAAACAGTGTTTTATGGTTTCACCTCATCAAGTGCTGAATTATTTCCTTTGGTTTTATAGTATTTGTATTATGGCTGCATTAATTAAAAAATAAAAACATTGATCATACTTTCTTTATCTGTTTTCTTCCCTGTTGGTTTATCTACTTATGCCCATGGTGTTTGAGTTTTCTTTCCCCTAAGATCTTTTCTACTTCCTTATTTTCTCATATTGCCATTTCCTATTTCTTAATTTGCCTGTCTGTCTTTCTCCCTCCATGATTTCCTGGGGCTTGAATCTCAAAAATGGCTTGGCCTTCTCCCACACTGGATAATTCCTAGTTCAACAGCTTGGATCTCTGCCCCAAGTGACTTTAATGGGTAAAGAACTGGCCCCACCTAGATGCTGGGCTCTTTCCTTCAAGCTGAAGTGGAGTGCTACATAATCACTCCTTTCCTCATATCCCACAAGTATTGTCCTTTCCCATTCCCTCAGCTCTCTACTTCATCAGTATAAAGTGCTGCCACACTTGGTATTTTCCCAGGTGTCTGTAGATGGTGGTCCACCGGGGAGACCAGTATGATCATGGCATTGCCTACCAAAGTTAAGAGATAGAAGATCAACCCACCACAAAGAGGACTACCACTAGGCTGGGCTGATTTGAGAAGCCCAGTAAGAAAAATTCCCCCTAGGGAGCATTCATTGTCACTTATTGTAATCAATCAATACTTCTCGCCTATAAAAATGAAATAAATTAGAATGATTCTCTTGGGGCTCATAGAACTTCTGGATGAGACATTGTTTTGCAAGTTCATCTTTAGAGTTAAATTAGGAACAATGGGTCCTTCTAAAACCATTCCAGAAAAATAATGAGCTCACCTGTGTTTAAAGATCTTTGAAGAGGTGCCATTACTCTAACTTGGTCAAGCTTTCCTGTGGCTAATAGAGTTCTTTCTCAGGATGTTCTTCGTGGATTCTAGCTCAACTCCCGATGCTATAGCATATCCTACATTTTCATGAGAATAATGAGGACCAACTTTTTAGCCAATGGATCAAAGATCAAGACTTAAAACAACAACAACAATGGCAACAATAATAATAACAACTCTGAAGAAGGTATCATTATTGAAGTATAGGAATTATAATTGTGTATTCACATAGTGTGTTTTTTTTTTTTGACAGTACAGCTTTTAGGGAGAAAGCAGGTTAGCAATATTTGCTCCAGTGCAAGGAAAATAATACAGTCAGGGGACTGGACCAAATGATTTCTTTTCCCAGTCTGTAAGGTTATAATTCTACTCTATAAAGAATTGTCCCAGCCTTGCCTCCAGAATGAACGTAGGCTACTCAATTCTACAGGCTTTCTGTAGCAAATTAAAAGTTACGTTTTCAGTAAAGTAGTGGCCAAGCCAAGCTTCTTTGATTCATTGTATCTTGGATGCACAATTTATTTGAAATTACAATTCTCTCTGATGTCACAGTGTTTTTTTTTCTATCCCTTCTTCTTGGTTTATATCCTGATGTTGTAATTCTACCTTTCCCTTTAGTCCATACCAGTCTTATGCTCCTCTTACTGCAGCCAGATGAAACAGTCAATTGAACATAATACTTGGAATCAGGATGGCCTGAAGCAAGATTCAAACTCAAGCCTCACTGACCCTATGATCCTAGGATAATCACTTAACTTCTCACAGCCACAGTTTCCTCATTTGTAAAAAGGGGACAATAATAGCATTCTGTCTCACAGGGTTGTTGTATCAAATGAGTTAACTTATTTAAAGTTTTTTTATAAACCTTGAAGCCTTTATATAAATGAAATTTGATGATGGTAATGATGATGATTGTAGTTGTTTTTTATAGTTCCTTTTCCTTTGCTCTCTCATTATGATTTGCCTCTGCCATTTTCCATTCTATAGCTTTATTCTAGATTTCTTTTTGCTTACTCTCCACAGGTAAGTCATTCACAAAGGGGGCACAAACCTCAGGGAATACAGAGAAGGCAACTGACATTCAACTGACATTGGTCTCAGAATTATGAATAGTTGGGTATTCGTGCTACTGTTTTTAAACAATTAATGTCATGATTCTTTTGTGGCAACCATAATATTCAATGACCTGTGATGGAGAGGGAAGTAGGGTACTTAGTTTGATATTTTGGTTACTGGCAACCATTACTTTTTCTATATGTCACATCTGTCAAAATAAGGTTGTTTTACATTTATATGCCTTGGTGGCTTAGAGGAGGGAAATTGAATACTCATAAAGTAAAACAAAATATAATCCTATTCTTATAATCTCACAGTCATATGGATAAGGGAAAGCACAAGAGAAATGGTATTAATTCTTGAAAACAGAATGGCAGAAACTAGATATAGACCAACATCTCATACCATATACCAAAACAAAGTCACAATTGGTACATGATTCACAAATAAAAGATGATACCAAGAGTGACTTCTGGGAGCCAAGATGGTGAAGTAAGCACTAAACTGATGCAACTCTCCCATACTCACCTGTAAACAACTATAAAAAAGAGCCCCAAAAGAAATCCTGGAACAGCAGAACCAGCAAAATGATGCAATGAAACAATCTTTTAGCCCAAGAAGTGTAGAGGATCAGTAAGAGAGGCTCATCTTACTTGGGTGAAAGGGAAGCACAGCCCAGGACAGGAAGCATCCCAACAAGCCAGCAGCAAGCCCCACCTTAGCAAACCAGTGAGAGATCCTGAGCTCCAGTATGGTAGAGAAGGCAAATACCAACACCAGGACCCTCCCCACCCCCACCACCCTGCCTTAGGATAGCCAGGGGAACCAGCAGACTCTAGCTCTAAGAACCACCACATGCTTCAATAGCCAGACCTTTAAGTTCTCTGGCACACCTCTGGGCAAATACGTAGACACCTACCCTATGGGTGCCTAAGCAAATAAGCAACTCATGGAAAACACTCCACCAGGCCTCAGCACATGACAGATACCATCATTAGGACCACAGAACAGCACCAGGGGCCTCCAGCACCCCAACCAATCCCCTATCCCATGTCCTCAGTGCAGCACCAGACACTAGGGTCCCCTGTGGGTCTCAGGGCAACATTAGTGCAGCACCAGGTAAACCGTAAGGGCCTGCAGCCGTAGCACAAGAACCTAGAGGCAGTGCCCTTTTAACCCTAGGAGCAGATCTCAAATTTTAAAAAAAGGAAAAAGGTAAAAAAAAATGATGAGCAGAAAACAACAAAAGAAGAATCTGACCCTAGAAAGTTGTTATGATAATAGGGAAGACCAAGACACAAACTCAAAAGAGGACAATGAGGTCAAAACCCTTATGGGCAAAACCCCAAAGAAAAATGGGGAGGAGCCTCAAGACCAGAAAGATCTCATGGAAGAGCTCAAAAAGGAGCTTAAAAATCATATAAGAGAGATAGAAGAAAAATTGGAAAAAGAAATTAGAGTGATGCAAGAGAATTATGAAAAAAGAGTCAGTAGCTTGGAAAGTTGCTTAAAAAGTAGAATTGGCAGATGCAAACATCCATGGTGGTAGGCTAGAAGTGGTGGCTGCAGATGGGAGCTGTGGTAGGGTTGCTAGGAGAGGGCAGTGTCAATGACCCCTCCAAGGATGGGCTCCATGGGCCATGGCAGCAGCCACCAGGAGCTTCCAGCAGAAGAGTAAGTGGCTGAGTCAACCAAGGAGGCAAGGACCCAAGGCTCTGAGCTAGTGGAGAACTACATGGTTTATATTATCCAAGTTATGGTTGACAGCCATCAATGGCCAATCAAATATCATTATAGTGACTTCCATGATCTACATGAAAAGCTTATTGCTGAAAAGAAGATTGATAAGAACCTACTTCCTCTTAAAAAGATAATTGGAAAAAGTTCCAAAAGTCTGGTGGAGAAAAGAAAAAGGTTTGGAAGTCTACCTGCAAAAGCTTCTTACAAAGTTCCCTGTTGCTACACCTAAAATGTTGTCACACTTTTTACATTTTCACTTCCATGAAATAAATGGCATCGCTGCTGCCCTAGCTGAGAAGCCTTTCACAAAGGTGAACAGCTCTTAATAGCTGGAGAAGTTTTTGCCATTAGGCCATTGCAGTTATATGCAATCACTCAGCAGCGTTGGCAAGGAAAACCCACCTGTGCTAGTGGAAATGTCTGGACTAACATGGGTCACATTCTGGACTTAACATGTAGACTCCAGTACCTGAAAGTACCTAGCACAGGAGGACCTTTTGGGACCAGAAACATTCAGGAGCATCTCTTGCCTTTTGATTTGTCAATATTTAAGTCTCTTCATCAGATAGAGATAAGTCACTGTGATGCAAAGCATATCAAAGGGCTTATTTCATCCAAACATACCTTAGCCACATTGAGTTTCTCGGTAACCTCAATGAAAGAAATCATTGTTCCCGAAGCATCAGAATTTGATGAGTGGGAGCCAGAGGGTGCACATCTCAATTGCCCTGTAACTGAAGTTATTTCAACATGGAGAGCATTAACTACTCTAGGTATGAGTCACAATAGCGTCTCACAAACTGATGATTCTGTGAAACTTATTCCAAAGATTGAATTCTTAAATCTGAGTCACAATGGAGTGATGGTAGCAGAAAATCTCTAGCACTTCTACAATCTCATCCATTTGTATCTGTCTCACATCATTAGATGTTCATATCACACTAGGGAACATAAAGACTCTGAATTTAGCAGGTATCCTCCTGGAAAGTCTCAGTGGATTAAACAAACTATATTCTCTAGTCAATTTGGATCTCAGTAACAATAAAATTGAGCAGACTGAGGAGATAAAAAAACATAGGAAGCCTCCCTTGCTTAGAAGAAGTGGCATTGTCCAGCAATCCTCTGAGCATCATCCTTGGTTATAGGACCAAAGTACTAGATCAGGTTGGGGAAAGGGTCTCTGAGACCTGTTTGGATGATACCATTATTACAGAGGAGCTTGATACTGTAGAGGTGTTGAAAGCAATTCAGAAAGCAAAGGAAGCTAAGTACAAACTGAATAACTCTAATAAAAAGAAATAATACATAGAAAAGTAGCCCTAGTGAGCAACTTCTCACCATCTGCTAGTGTGACTCCTAATGATCACTTGCTTACCCAGAACTACTCGGAACCTTCAGGGTTTACACATAAAGGACAGGCAGCTTCTATAAAGGACTCGAGGAAAAACTCTGAGACTGACAATCCCACATGTTTGGGCCACTCAGAGGATAAATATGCTGTGCTGCCTGACCCAGGCAACATCATCATTTTGCCATTCACTTGCATAGCCTACACAACTACCAACCAGGATTTCATCCAGCACTTTTCTGCTGTGATAAGGTAGGTAGTGCAGAGACAGCCACTTTCCTGGACTGAAGTAGCCAGCAGAAGGGGCCCTGGGAATGACTCCAGAGACATTGATACAGAGGGTGGCTATTTTGAAATAGGACTTCCTAAGGGAGAGCCAGCTCTGGAATGGAGCACTGCCCCTGACGGAGGGGCATCCACCAAGCATCCGCACATGCTCAAAGTCCTCTGGAGCTTCTTCATCCAGGTTCACAAAGGATTTAGGCAATTTGCAGCCCGTTCAGTCTGACTGACAGTGTAGTCTCTGTATTTGAGATTCCTCAAGAAGTATCCAAAAGAAATAGTCACCACATCCTTTCTGTCTTGAAGCTAGTACTGTGCTTTCCATATGCGGACTTTGCAGAGTTAGACTTTCTCATGCTAAAAGTGTGCTTAGTGCTAAAGGTGAGAACTGGTGGACACTGCTTGTGTCTTATTTCAGATATCTCACATCTCCAAGAATTTCATTCTTGTTTACCCAGCAGGTGTGTCCCTGCTGTTCTTTGCAGCATACACCTGTGGTAGGTAGCTCCATGCTATATTGTGGCAAGGCAAACTTGCAGGAATTTATTTACCAGCTTATGGAATTTTACCACATTTCCTCAGATGACAGTGAGATAAAAGGTTGTTTTCCTGCATATCTTGCTTATGGTGATAAAAGTGACATTTGGCCGACCTTGGGTCACTCTGAGGGAGGGACAGAATGGGCTCAGCATGGCCTGCAGCCTTCATTTTGTGAGTCATCTGAACCAGGGCAGTCTGCACTTCATCAACACTGAATATTTCTAATATCTCAACACTTGAACATAGTAAGGCAGATTTCAGTGCTTTGCCAGGAAAAGGGAGATACTCCAGTGACACTAGAAAGATCTTCAAACTGAGTTGGATTCCTCTGGCCTCAGTTCTGTTGCACTTAACCTGACATTCCACTCAGCCTCAAGCTTTTTTCTCTGATGGCCATGAGCTTGAACCAATGGTTGGGTACAGATTTGTTACTACAGCATTTGTCCTACCTCATGAAAAATTCCATTTTTTGAGAATCTACAACATCTTGAGGACTTTCCTACAGAATGTGAAGACTATAGTTATCTTCGAAGCTTCCAAAAACCACCTCTTGGACTCCAATAATCTACAGGCAGTGAGCTTTTCCAAGCCTCATTTGATTCTCTCCTCCCTGTACCCAAGTGAATTTCTGATGCAGAAAATGACTGAAGACAACCACATCCCTTTTTACCTGCTGGTTTCCTCATCTCTTCAGTATGTGGCTGGATTAAGGGGAAGTGCCATTGTTGAGTTTTTCCATACCAATGTGGCTGAGGTTGAAAACAAAGAGCGGAGACACCTTATGTAGTCATCAGTTTTATTCTACAAAACTCTTGATGTAGAAGTCACTGCTTGCGTATTACTAACAACCAAAGCTGTGTACTTTCTGCTGGATGACTCCATCTGGCACCATTGTGAGCCTTCGCTAGATTTCTGGAATCAGAGGAACTCTGATTATGGCAATAGCCTTTCCATTTTCCAGTAGTTTGTTTTAAAGCTCAATGACCTATAGTCAGTTAATGTAGGACTCTAATCAGTATTTTTGGGTTACTGGCTTTTCTGCAGATCACATTGTAACTTGTCTGACTTGAGACAGTTACTCTGCTCATGCCTTCATTCAACACTTTATGGCTGTCCTCTCCTTGCTGGCCCACAGACCTTTCCCAGAACCAGTCAACAAGGACTTTTCCTCTGAATTTGGAAGCAAAAATACAGGAAAAATGGACAATTATGAATTGATCCACTCTAGCAGAGTAAAATTTATTTACCCTAATGAGGAGGAGATTGGAAATTTGGCTTTTATTGTGGCTGAGAAGATGCATGACTTGGCAGATCACTCAGCTCTGAATATACTCCTCTATGTTTTGGCATTCCAAGTGAAACCTATGGAAGGCACTTCTTCAGCCAGCCAAGACTTCACTCCAGCCAAAGACACTAATTCTGACCAGTTCAGATTTATTCCTTTTTGATGAGGACCCTGTTAATTACCCACTACTTGATTTTGCCAAGGAGCCACCAAACAAACACAAATACTGGTTTGCTAATGGCCAGAGGATCTTGGACCTGGACCAGGTACTCATGGGCTACCAGATGTACCCTCAGGCTCTTACTTTCATGTTTGATGATGGTGTATAAAACCAAGACTTAATGCAGAAATTGACCCTGGATCACTTTGGAGGTACTCTGGTTACTGCCCAGGGAGCCCCCAAACCCAGGGGACATGATGGGGGCAGAGAAGTGCAGTGGTACATTTTCATCCCAAGTGCTGAGAGCTGAGAGAAGCTCATCTCAATGCTTACCAGACAGTATGAAACACTGTGTGGATGAGAGCTGTCCCTCGAGGTCGCAGGGTAATAGAGTAGCCATTGGACAGTGAATAGGATGAGAACTGGGAGAAACCAGTCCAGCTTCGGCTCTTCCAGCCTTTGGCCTCCCTAGAACACTGAGCTCCCTGTAATTGCATATTCTCAGATGTTCATTGGGTGGAGGCTTGGCTCTTTTTTGTTAACCTATTTTAGATATTTTTATGCTGAATATGTAAACATTTTATCATGCTCTGCATCCTGGGAACTTGTATGAACTAAAAGGAGTCAAAACACCGGGACATAGTGCTTTCTAGGGCTATCTCTATTTCCATATTTGTTTCCTGTATATATCAGTCAACCCAAACTATTCCACTGTAAATAATGGCAAGAGAAGCATTCATGATGTCAAAAAGTGTAGTGTTGTGTGTATGAGCTATATTTTATTGGGTGTGCTGCTAAACATTTAAGTTAATGTGATTTACAGATACTTTTACATTTGCCTTTTTATAAAGTGTTGAAATTGATTTTTATTTTGCTACTAATTATGAACCTCATAGCAAAAATCACATTAAGGTGCCCCAAGTGTGGGGATGTCACTTTGGTGGAGGGGTGGCATGCTCTCACTGCCAAGAGGAACATGGATGACAAGTGGGAGTCACGATTGGCTGCATGTGACACCTGGACCCTCCCCTTTGCAAGCACAAGTGTTACTTCTATTGCCTTCTTGCACAATATCAATAAAGTGGAATAACAAACACACATATACACACACACACAAAGTAAAATTGGCCTAATGGAAAAGAAAATACAAAAGCTAATTGAGGAAAACAGTGCCTTAATAGTTATAATTGAGCAAGTAGAAGCTAATGACTCTATGAGACATCATGGATCAATCAAACAAGTTGAAAAGAATGAAAAAATGGAAGAAAATTTAAATTACTTCTTGGGAAAAAACATTTGACCTGGAAAATAGATCCAGGATAGACTATATCAGAATCATTGGACTAACTGAAAGTCATAATCAGAAAGAAGACCTGGACAGCATCTTTCAAGAAATTATAAAGGAAAACTGCTCTGATATCCTGGAACCAGAGGGCAAAATAAGCATTGAAAGAATCCACTGATCATCTCAGGAAAGTGATCCTAAAATAAAAACTCCAAGGAACATTATAGCCAAATTTCAAAACTATCAGGTAAAGGAAAAATACTACACTGGTCAAAAAGTGACCAGAAAGAAACAATTCAAATATCAAGAAGTCACAATCAGGATCACATAGGACCTGGTAGCTGCAACATTAAGATATCTGTGGTCATAAAACATGATAATCCAGAGGGCAAAGGAGTTAGGACTACAACCAAGAATTACCTACCAGCAAAATTAAGCATAATAATACTAACAGGAAAAAAATGGTCATTCAATGAAACAGAAGGATTTCAAGCCTTCATGAGATCAGAACTAAACCAAAAATTGGACTTCCAATAATCAAAACTCAAGAGTAGCATAAACAGGTAAAAAGTGAAAAGAAAACAATTGCCATATATACAGCAGCACATAAGAGAGGATTCAAAATAAAGCAATAAATTTCCATTATATACATATAGTTCCCTTTTTAACCCATTCCTAATGAGAGTAGGGTTCCAGAACTACCAGCCTTTGTCCCCCATCTAATTTCTCTGTATCAGTTCTTACTCTCACACATCATTTGTATGAGATAATCACTCTTTTTACCTTTTTTTTTTACATAATTTTAATTTTAAGAATCACATCATATTCGGCTCTACTCCACTCTTTTCTTTTGAACTACTCAATTACTAATGATAATCTTACATACACACTTTACATTTCCATGTATAAAAAGTAAATGATATTGTCCTTATTCAGTCCTTTATAATCAGTCTGTGATTTATATTCCTCTTGTATTTTATATGCCAAATTTTCTATTAAGTTCTGGTCTTTTTGCAATAAAATCCTAAAAGTCTGTCAATTCGCTCAATGTCCATTTTTTTCATTCAGAATTATACTTAATTTTGCTGGGTATGATATTTTCAGTCATAACTCTAGTTCTTTTGCTTTTTGCTTTATAGTGTTCTAAGACCTATAGTCTTTTCATGTAGCCACTGCTGGATTTTGTGTAATTCTAATTGTGACTTCACCATATTTGAATTGCTTTTTTCCTTGTTGCTCATAATATTTTCTCCTTGACCTGGGAGTTTTGGAATTTGACTATGATATTCCTGTATGTTTTCCTCTGAGGAAGGTGATCTGTGGATTTTATTTTTCTACTTTCCCTTCTTGTTCTAACACTTCAAGACAATTTTCTTTAATTATATCTTGTATTATTGTGTCAAGGTTCTTTTTTTATTGTAACTTTCAGGTAGTCTGATTATTCATATGTTTTCTCTTTTGTTTGTTTGTTTGTTTGTTTTTTGTTAGGCAATGGGCTTAAGTGACTTGCCCAGGATCACACAGGTAGTAAGTGTTATGTGCATGAGGCCGGATTTGAATTCAGATCCTCCTGACTCCAGGGCAGGTGCTCTATCCACTGTGCCACCTAGCTGTCACTTATGTTTTCTTTCTTGATCTCTTGTCCAGATCATTTGTTTTCCTTATAAGATGTTTCACATTCTCTTCTATTTTTTCATTCTTTATATTTTGCTTTATTGTTTCTTGGTCTCTTATAACTTTGCTGGCTTCCCCTTG
>NW_020944647.1:77260-88138 GCF_900497805.2 Vombatus ursinus
TGATTGTTGAAGTCTTTTTAAAGTTTTTCTATGAATTCTTTTTGGGCAGGTGGCCATTTGACATAATTCTTTGGGATAGGAGAAGCTTTTTTTGCTTCAGTATTCTCCTATGAAGATGAACCCTGTTCTTCTCTATTCCCACAGTACCTGTCTATGGTTGGGTTTGCTTTTTCTCTTTTGCTTGTTCATTTTTTTGGTAATGTTTAGCAGCTTGTCACCTCTAATCCTGGGGTATGGGGTATGGTGCCTCTGGCCTCAGATCTGTCTTGCTGTTATTTTTTGAGCTTTGTCCTGGGCCCAACCTCTGCACTCCTTTCCCCTTCCAAATCACCACTAGGGATCCTCTGGCACACTATGGTGGAAATGCTCTTGCTCTCTGAGAACTTTCCAGTGGTTATGACCTTGAGTTCTCCCCTGGTATGGAACCAAGAATGACCTTTTAAGAATTTCCCCTGGTATGGAATCAAGATCAAGAACTCAGCTCTCCTGTAAATGCCTACAGCCAGCAGCATCCCTGCTTCACTGCTTCTGCATGCACCTGGCCTATGTTAATTCCTTCTTGCCTAGGAATGTGTCTCGGCAGTACAGGTAGGCCTGGCATCCCTTATCAACAGAGGCTCCCTCCATCTTCCCTGCTCAGATGCCAAACTCCCCACACTGTCCAGGAGGTGAAAATCCCTCTGGCTAAAGTTGAGGCTACCTTCAAACTCAGCTGCCCTCAGGACTTGCTGCTTGCTGTTTCAGCAGAGCTAGCCTGGAGGTGTTTGCACTTCAGGGATGAACCTCCAATCTGGAATCTTTCTTTGGATCTTCTCTGGTTGTCTCAGGAAAACCACTGTTCTGCCCCAAATCTTATTTATTTTTGTCACTCTACATTCACCCTGAGGGGCTATTTTGTCTTTTTTGTGGAGGAAATCTGGATAGCTTGGAATTTCCTGACCTATTCCACCATCTTCCCATTTTGGCTGCATTATTTGTGTTTCTGAAAAACCTTTTTTTAATTTAATGCAATCAAAATTATCCATTTGACTTCCTGTGATCCTCTCAATCTTTTATTTGGTCATATATGCTTTCCTTATCCACAGATCTGACAGATACATTTTCCCACAGTCCCCTAATTTATTTATATCAGCCTTTATGTCTAAATCATGTATTCATTTTGACCATATCTTGACAAATAGTGTGACATGTTCGTTTATGTCTAGTTTTTGCCAAATTGCTTTCCAGTTTTCCCAAGAGGTTTTGTTAAATTATGAGTTCTTGTGCCCAAAGCTTAGAGATTTGTGCTTATCAAGCACTAGATTACTATTGTGTATTTTGAACCTAATAATTCTCCATCACTTTCTTAACTCCAGACTGATCTGTAACGTTTGTCAGTTTCTGAGGTGTTATTACTCACATCAAATATTTAGCAATTATCTCTAATAAGTCAATAAAAGCTGACTCAAGCACACCTCTGGGATCTCAGCTTCTAGGTGGAGCTTCATCTTATGGTTTTAGACTTTAGCTGAGGGTCTTTCCTGCCACATAACTATAGAAGTGTGGCCTAATCAGTTAGTAAAATTTGAAAAGGTCCAGACAGGTGTGGCTAGAACAAATACTGCTAGCAGAATGAGTGGGAACTCTGACAGGAGTCACTGATATTGCCACCCTGAATGGTCAGAAGGCAATGATACCTTTTCCGAGAGCTTTGAGTACGGTTCCTGGAACACAGAGTTGATAAGAAAGCAATTGATAGCCAGGACATGGGGAGTCCTAGTAAAACTATACAAGGAAATATAGCACTAGAGCACTAGTGTCTCTTCAACCTTGCCTAAGGCTGAAGTATGAGATAGCTAGGTGGTCCAGTACTGGGCCTGGAGTCAGGAAAACTGACCTTCCTGAGTTCAAATCTGGCTTCAGACATTTGCTAGTTATCTGACCTTGGGAAAGTCACTTAACTTTGTTTGCCTCAGCTTCCTCATCTGTAAAATGAACTGGAAAAGGAAATGGCAAGTATTTTTGCCAAGAAAACCACAAATGGCATCATGAAGAGTAAGACACTACTGAATAGACTGAGGTATCCTCTAAAGCCTCTGGAATGTTAGAGGGGCACAGCATGAAGGGGAAAACTATTGAAAATCAGTGTCTGCATGAGATGTTTCAGTTGCTTCTGTGCATATTACTGTGGTTACAGTTACATGGAGACCATTGGAGTTACTCAAACCATTCCATGCAGATGTGTTTGAAACATATTTCAATTCTAGTGATAAAAATGAAGGAAGCTGGAATAATTCATTATATCAAGTTCCAGTATAAAAGCCCTTGTGTTTTCTGTGAGGAAAACAAATGGCACCCAATAGCTTATGGCAGCTAATGGAATGAAAAACAACAACAACAACTCTGTACCACCTAGATATCCTTATCTATAATTACAACTATTCCTGGCCTCATCAATCTTGTAGAACAGCTAGCCCAGGTGAAGGGTTATTGACTTTAGTGACTTAGGTAAGTTCTAACTTTAGCTAAGGCCTATTCCTATGGCTGAGGTTACTCAGAAGTAGTTTGCCTTCACCTTCAAAAGAGTCCCCTATAAATTCACCATTCTTTCCAGGACTACCTGATTTCTCCCTGATCTTGCCATGCTATCATTCAAAGAGACCTCCATTCCTGAGGGCATAGAATTATACAACAGTGTTGATGACATAACATTGACTAGGCTAGATAAGGTTACCATGGCAGAAGCCCTAGATCAGTCAATAGCCCCTATGAGTGACAAGAGATAGGAAATGACTTCTAAGATAATCCATGGTATAATTGCTTCAGTTAAATTTGTGGGAATACAGAGGGTTGACCAGGTACAGTTCAGCATAAACTATTGACATTTGCTCTTCAACAGGTTCAAGTGTAAGAGGTCAGAGATTCAAATCCTGCCTCTGATACTTATTACCACTGTGACCTTGGACAACTCACTTGACCTCGCTTAGCTTCATTTTCTTCATCTCACAAATGAAGGGGTTTGACTTAAATGGTTTTCAGGTATCTTCCAGTTTTATTTCTTTAGTTCCTATGATAAGGGATATATATTCAGCATAACAATCAGAACTAGGGATGTAGATTTTTCAAGTTGTTCCATTAGAAATAAAATTTTTACTTTTATTCCAGTTGATACAAATGGATAGAAATTGATGGAACACTATCTCTCAAGAGTAACAAAGGTGGCAGAGTAAGGCAGGATATTGTTTGAACTCTCCCAAATTCATCTCCATAAAACTATAAAATAGTGTTTCAATATGAATTCTGGAATGACAGAACCAGTAAAAAGATGGAGTGAAACAATTTTCCAGCCCAAAACAACTTGAAAGGTCAGCAGGAAAGTCTGTCTCACTTGGGCAAAAGGGGAGTATAGTCCAGAAAAGGCAATGTCTGGGCAAGCCAGCCACAGGCTATGCCCCAACAAGACAGCTGAAGGCTCTGAGTCCTATTACAGTAGAGGGTAATGTGGAGGATGGGGCGATATAGAATTCCATCTTACTCTATAGGGAAGTAAGAGGGAAGGTTAAGAAGGGGGAACTGACAAAAGGGAGGGCAGATTGAGGGAGTGATGGTGGTCCAAAACAAAACACTGATGAGGAGGGTAAGGGTGAAAGGAGAGAGAGAGAGAAGGAGAAAGAGGAGAAAAATAGGATGGAAAGAAATACACAGTAATCATGTCTATGAATGTGAACAGAGTGAATTCACTTACAAAATGGAAGCCGAGAGAAGAATAAATTAAAAACCAGAATCCTGCCATATTTTGTTTATAGGAACCACACTTGAAACCAAGACACACACATACAAAGTAAAGGTAAAGGGCTAGAGCAAAATCTGAACTTCAACTAAAGTAAAAAAGACAGAGGCAGCAATCGTGATCTTAGACAAATCAAAAGCAAAAAGAGTTTTAATCAAAAGAGATAAGTAAGAAAATTATATCTCGCTAAAAGGCACCATAGACAATAAAGTAATATCAATACTAAACATATATACACCAAATGTATACCATTTGGTATATGTATGTTTGAAATTAAATGAGTTACAGAAGGAAATAGATAGTAAAAGTATACTAGTGGGGGACCTCAACTTTCCTCTCTCAGAACTAGATAAATCTAACCACAGAATAAAGAAGATAAGGAGGTGAATAGGTATTTAGAAAAGTTAGATATGATAGACCTCTGGAGAAAATTGAATGGAGATATAAAAGAAAATGCCTTTTTTTCAGTGGTACATGGCACCTACACAAAAATTTACCATATATTTAAGCATAAAACCCACACAATCAAATGTAGAAAAAAAGAACTGTCAAATGCATCCTTTTTAGATCACAATGCAATAAAAATTACATTCAATAAACTTTGGTGGAAAGGTAGATTGAAAATTAATTTGCAATTAAATAGTCTAACCATAAAGAATGAATAGGTCAAAGAAAAAAATCATAGAAACAATCAGTAATTCCATTAAAGAGAGTGACAGCAATAACACCAAAATTTATAGGATGCAGTCAAAACAGTATTTATTTTATTTATATCTCTAAACTATTACATCATTATAACAGAGAAAGAGCTGATCAATGAATTGGGCATGCAACTAAAAAAAAACTAGAAAAAGATCAAATTAAAAATCCACAATTAAACACAGAAAAGAATGGAATGAGATATTCTGATAAGCAAAGGAGATATAAATGCAACACAAAATGGACCCATAGAAACTACATTAAAAAAAAAAAAGATTTACATCCAGTAAAAGAAAAGTATTTGGCATTGTAGAAAAATATTCTGTCTCAAGCAGAACATTCAACTTGTAAATTCTGTAAATAACAGAAACATGAGAAAGGGAAATTAAAAATAAAAGAATAAATAATGAAATAAATCACTTCATCTCTATAGGTTTTTTTTTAAGAGAGAGAAAATATTGACTGAGAAGAGTAACAATAATAATTGTTATCATCATCATCATCATCCAGAAGGAACAGTAATAGTTTTTATTTTAAGCACATAAGGAGAGAAAGATGGGAGCAAAATTTACTGAAATAAAAGAAGTGAAATTTACTGAAATGCAAGACTTACCACCATAACTCTCTCCCACCCCATAGCTGTATCAATGTATTCTGTTGGTCAAAGTTTTAAAATTGAAAGGTGTGTTTATGGGGACAGGGGAGGTAGAGAACAATGAGGGATGAGGAATGTATCCTAATCAAATCCTAGATAAAACAATGAAAGGCAATATAATATACATACATACATACATACATACATGTATACATATCATCTTGGGAAGAAGAATTATGGCATAAGGCCGAGAATTAGATAATTAGGCTGAACATATGAAATATACATCCTGTGGGGGAACGAGAGTTTAAGTGAACAGCACTCTTCTGGGAGAATAAAGTTATATTTCTAATAAGTGACAGAGACCATACAACAGGTCTAATATGGAGAAAGTTAGTAATCATAACTGTGAATGTAAATGGAAACAGAAGTAGATCAGAGAATAAATTAAAAACTAGAATCTGACAACATGCTGTTTAGTAGAAACACACTTGAAACAGAGAGACACACACATAGAGTCAAAATAAGGTGATAGAGCAGAATTTATTATATTTCAGCTGAGATATTAAAAAAAATAGGGGTAGCAATCATGAACTCAGACAAAGCAAAAACAAAAATTATTATTGTTTATTCACTTTTCCTACTCTTTAGTGGTTTGCCATTTCCTTCTCCGACTCATTTTATATATGAGGAAACTGAGGCAAACAGGGTTAAGGGACTTGCCCCGGGTTACACAACTAGTAAATATCAGAACTCAAATTTAAACTCAGGAAGATGAATCTTCTTGACCCCAGGACCTTCACTCTATCCACTGTGACACCTAGCTGCTCCCAAAGCAAAAATAGACCTAATTGAAAGAGATAAGCAGGAAAAACTACATTTTGCTAAAAAGTACCATAGACAATGAAGTATGTGCATATCAAATGATATAACATTAAATTCTTAAAGGAAAAGTTAAATGAAAAAACAGACAATGGGAAATAGAGAGTAAAATTATAGTAATTGGGGACCTCAACTTTATCTTTCTGAAGGAGATAAATCTAACAAAAGATAAATAAGAATGAAAAAGAATTTTAGAAAGTTAGATATGATAAACCTCTGGAGAAAACTGAATAGGAATAGAAAGGAGTATACCTTTTTTTTCCTTCAAATTAACACGGAACCTTCACAAAAAAATTGATCGTATATTAGAGTGTAAAACCAAGAATGACTTACATTATCTCATAGAAGTAGCACAAAAATCTTTACACAATGGAGGGGAAGATGAGCGGGGAATGGCAGACAATACTTGAACCTTAATCTCATTGGAATTGACTCATACAGGGAGTATTATACAGACTTATTTGGGTATAGAAATCTATCTTACCTTACAGGGAAGAAGAGAGATTGGAGATAAGAGAAGGGAGAGAGTTGATAGAAGAAAGGACCAATAAAGGGAGACCTCCTTTTTCCTCCATGATTCAATAAAAACTACATTCAGTTAAGGGCAATAGAAACATAGATTAAAATTAATCGGATCCTTCAGGGGGACAAATGGATATTTAGTGAAATATAGGACTTTCAAGTATTCCTAATTAGAAGACCAGAGCTGAATAAAAAAATTTGATTACTAAATATAAGACTCAAGGGGAACATAAAAAAAGTAAAAAAAAAAAAAAGAAACAAGGAAGAGAAAACATAAGAGATTTAATAAGATTAAATTATTTATATTTCTATATGGAAAAATAATATTTATAATTTTTAAGAATTTTATTACTATAAGGGCAATTAAAAGTATATCCACAGAGAGTATGGGTATAAGGTGACTTTGATGGGATGATACCCCACCCAAAAAAAACAAAATAAAATGGTGAAAGAGAAAATTGCACTGGAAGAAGAAGGAAGGGAGAGATAGAATTATCTCACATAAAAAAGGCATGAACTATATAATGGAGGTGTAGATAGGAAGTGGAAGGCAAAACTCAAACATTACTCTTAACAGAATTGGCTCAAAGAAGGAATAACATACATATTCAGTTAAATATAGAAATCTGTGTTACCTGATAAAGAAGTAAAAAGAGACAGGGAGGACTGATAAAAAGGAGGGCAGATTAGGGGAGATGGTGATCAGAAGCCAAACGTATATGAGAAAAGACAGGGAGGGTTAAGAGAGAGGGGGGCTGGAGCAGAACATATACTTCAGCAAAAGAAAGAAAAAAAAAGCAGGGGTAGTAATAACAATCTCAGACAAGATAAACCCAAAGATCAAAGTTCTTGGAACAACAACTCATTATTTCAAAAAAGCTGTTAGGAAAACAATATGTCAGAACCTAAGTGTAGACCAATATCTTCCACTATATACTAAGGTAAAGTCAAATTGTGTACACAAAAGGTAATACCATAACCAAATTTGGAAAGCATGGAACAGTTTATTTGTAAGATCTATGAGTAAAGAAAGAATTTAGGACCAAAGAAAATGTAGAGAGCATTACAAAATCTAAAATAAATAATTTTAATTATAAAAAAATTAAAAGTTTTTGCAAAAAAAATACAACCAAAATTAAAAGAAAAGCAGAAAACTGGGGGGGAATACTTTGCAACAAGTATCTCTGACAAAGGCCTAATTTCTCAAATACATAAAAAACTGAGTAAAATTTATAAAAATACAAGTCTTTCCTCAATTGATAAGCAGTTAAAGTAAATTAAATCTGTCTTTGGTCTTGTGAAAAAATGTTCTAAATCACTTTTGATTAGAGAAATGCAAATTTAAAAAACTCTGAGTTACCATTTCATACTTATCAGATTGGTTAATGTGACAAAAAAAAGGAAATGATAAATATTGGAGGGGATATGGAAAAACTAGGACACAATATACTGTTGGTAGAGTTGTCAAATGATCCAACCATTGCGGAGAGTAATTTGGAGTTATGACCAAAGGGCTATAAAATTGTGTATACCCTTTGATCTAAAAATACAACTTCTAGATCTATATTCCAAAGACATCCAAAGAAAGGGGGAAAGGACCCATTTGTACAAAAATACTTGTAGCAACTCTTTTTGTGGCAGCAAAAATTAGAAATTGAAGGAATGCTTATCAATTGGGGAGAGTCTAAACAAACTGTGGTGTATGAATGTGAAAGAATATTATTTTACTCTAAGAAATGACAAGCTGGGGCAGCTAGGTGGTACAGTGGATAGAGCACCAGCCCTGAAGTCAGGAGGACCTGAGTTCAAATCTGGCCTCAGGCCAAACATTTGACACTTACTACCTGTGTGACCCTGGGCAAGTCACTTAACCCCAATTACCTAAAAAGAAGAAAAAAAAAGTAATGACAAGCAGCATGACAGCATACCAAAATTTATAGGATGCAGCAAAAGCAGTATGTAGTGGAAAATTTATGTCTTTAAGTACTTACATCAGTTAAATAGAGAAAAATTAAATAAATGAATTTGGCATGAAACTAAAAAAAAAAAAACCTAGAAAAAGAATAAATTAAAAATTCCCAATTAAACAAATTAGAAATCATGAAAATCAAAGGAGAAATTAATATAAGTGAAAGTAAGAAAACTTCTGAATAAATAAAATCAGGATTTAGTTATTTGGGAAAAAAAACCCAATAAAATAGATGAGCCATTGTTTAATTTTATTTAAAGATGAATGAAAATAATTACCTATATAAAAATGAAAAGGGGTCAGCTAGGTGGTGCAGTGGATAGAGCATCGGTCCTGGAGTCAAGAGGACCTGAATTAGAATCTGGCCTCAGACACTTAGCAGCTGTGTGACCCTGGACAAGTCATTTAACTCCAATTGACTTAAAAAAATAGTCTGGCTGCATGCCAAATGAAGAGGAAGTTGAACTAATTAATAGGATTTATTTTGTTGAATGATATGCCAAAAAATTTAACATTCTAAGTGAAATGGATAGGTTAACAGAAGAGAAAATAGAACACTTAAATAACCCTATCTTACAAAAAAAAATGAACAAGCCATAAATGAGCACCCTAAGAAAAAACCCCCAAGGGTCAGATGTGAATTCTACCAGTTAAAGAACAACTAATTCTAATTTTGTATAAAGTAATTCAGAAAATTGGCAAAGAAGGAGTCCTATCACATTCCTTCTATGACACTTAATGAATATTGATGCAAAAAGTTTAAATAAAACACTAATACAGAGCTTACAGCAATTTGTTGGAGTTATAACAGGAATTCAGGGCTCATTAAATATTTTGAAAACTATTAGCATTATTGGCCATATCAACAAAACCAACAAAGTTATATAATTATCTCAGAAGATGCAGAAATAGATGTTTTTTTTGACAAAATACAATACTAATTTCTATTTAAAAAAACACAACAGTAGAAATCACAGGAATAAATGCTTTCCTTAAAACAATAAGTAGGATCTGTAAGCATTATCTGTAAGGCTATGAGTTAGAAGTTTTCCCAATAAGATTGTGGGTGAAGCAAGGATGCCCACTATCACCACTATTATTCAATATTGTACTAGAAACAATGAGAAGAAAAAGCAGTTGAAGAGATTAGAATAGGCAATGAGGAAACAAAACTATCACTCTTTGCAGATGATAGATGATGTGATGATATGATGATATATTTGGAGAATCCTAGAGAATCAACTAAAAAAAAGTTTAAATAATTAACAACTTTGGCAAATTGTTAAAATAAACCCACATAAATCATCAGCATTTCTACATATTACCAAAAAAAAAAAAAACCTAACAGAAAGAGATGGAAAGATAAATTCCATTTAAAATAGCTGCAGATAATATAAAATACTTGGGAACTTATCTGCCAAGACAAATCAAGAAACTATGTAAAATATTACAAAATGCTTTTTCACACAAAGTCAGATCTATGAAATTGGAAAAATATTAATTGCTCATAGGTAAATCAAGCCAAGATGATAAAAATGATAATTCAACCTAATTTTTTTATTAATTAATTTGTTTTTAGTTTTCAACATTTACTTCCAAAAGATTTTGAGTTCCAAATTTTCTCTCCATCTCGTCCCTCCCCCCACTCCAAGATGGCATGCATTCTGAATACCCCTTCCCCTAGTCTGCCTTCCCTTCTATCTCTCCTCCCTTCTCTTATCTCCTTCCCCTTCTATTTTCCTACAGGGCAGGATAGATTTCTGTACTCCATTTCCTGTATATCTTATTTCCCAGCTGCATGTGAAAACAATTTTTTTTTAACATTTGTTTTTAAAACTTTGGATTCCAAACTTTCTCCCTTCTTCTCTCCCCCCACCCTCATTGAGAAGGCAAGTAACTCCATACAGTTTATACATGTGTAGTCATGCAAAGCATTTCCATAGTAGTCATGTTGTGAAAAAGTAAGTGTATTTCCCCTAATCCTATCCCGCACCCCACTCCTGTTTATTCTATTCTCTCTTTTGACCCTGTCCCTCCTCAGAAGTGTTTGCTTCTGATTACCCCTCCCCCAATCTGCCCTCTCCTCTATCATCTCCCTGCTCTCTTGTCCCCTTCCCTCCCCTATTTTCCTGTAGGGTGAGATAGATTTCCATACTCAATTGAGTGTGTGTGTTATTCCCTCCTTAAGCCAAATCCTATGAGAATAAGATTCACTCATTCCCTCTTACCTTCCTCCATTTCTCCTCCACTGTAAATGTCTTTTCTTGTCTGTTTTATATGAGATAAGTTACCCCATTCTATCTCTCCCCTTCTCCTTCTCCCAGTATAATCCTCTCTTACCCCTTAATTTTATTCTCCAGATATCACCCCTTCATCTTCAACTCACCCTGTGCCCTCTATCTATCTATCTATCTATCTATCTATCTATCTATCTATCTATCT